>NC_052102.1:2748772-2838405 GCF_012273895.1 Zerene cesonia | reverse complement strand
TTAGGACTTTTTCGAAGATTTTAGATAAAGCTGTCAGCACAGATATTGGACGATAATTTGTGACACTGTCTTTATTTCGTAGTTGTTAGATCACAGGCGCTGTACGGGTGCCCAATATGGGCAGACAAGCTCTTGACGCGCAATACAATTATACTAAGGCGTTCCCAGCGAGTGGTAGCCATAAGGGTTGCTAGGGCTTATCGCACCGTTTCCTACGATGCGGTTTGCGTTATCGCCGGAACAGCACCCTGGCACCTTGAAGCGGCTGCACTAGCGCAAGTTTATTGGCGCAAAGCGGAGGTAATAGGGAGAGGTGAAGCCCTGTCCCCAGAAACGCTCCAAGTATGGAAGCGGGAAGCCGGTGACGCAGTTTTTAGACGATGGCGTCGGGAACTCGATTCTTCATGCGTGGGGGGTTGGACGCTCAGCGCACTGAGGCCAGTGTTGAGAGAATGGGTAGGAAGGCGGTGGGGGTCGCTCAGCTACCGGCTTGTGCAGATTCTGTCTGGTCACGGTTGTTTTGGCAGCTACCTGCACAGGATAGGGCGTGAGTCGGCCCCCGCATGCCATCATTGCAGTAGCCAACTAGACTCGGCTTTACACACTCTGACCGAGTGTCCAGCCTGGACAAACGAACGGAGGTCTCTCGAGAGCTTGTTGAGAACAGGCACGGAGCTGACCCTGCAAGCTCTCGTAGAAATTATGGTTACTGGCGACACAGACCATGCCTGGAGGACCGTCGCGACCTTTTGCGCAAAGGTTATGAAAGGAAAAGAGGATGCAGAGAGGGCCCGGGAAAACGACCCATCGGCAGACCCTCTGCGTCGGCGTAGGCCCGGCAGTCGCAGGCGTCTATATGTCCAGCGGCAGCCGTAAGCCGATACAAGTAAAAAACGCGGAGGGGGGGTTTACGTAGAAACGAACGTAGTATAGTTACGTTCGCGGCAAGTAAACCGGATCCCCTCTGCGGCGGAAGGTGGTTGGCCCTGGAAATGGAGTGACGATATTATTTGATATCGTTGACCATTATCACTCCTGGGCCTGGAAGGGCCGCAGATATGCGGTATTCGCTGCACATACGGTAGGGGTATAAGGCCTAGCTGTGAACCCCTCCGTTGATTGCGAAGGATGGACACCGTTGGGTTTTAGTGGGTATGGCTTCGTGCGAGTCCCACATACCCCCTCGCGCAGTAAAACTGTAGAGGGGGATGCGTAAATGCATTTCCCAACGATAAAAAAAAAAAAAAAAAAAAAAAGGAGTATATAATTTCTTAAAAACTGACTAAAACAATTTCATACAATATAGCTGATAACAAACATTTTCAGTCATATTGTATGAAATCGCACTGTTGTTAAGTACTATCATCCAAACTTTAAATGTAGGCTTTTATTAACATTTATATATCGATCTGTTCTAAAAAATAGCATAATTTAAAATATTTAACTATCTTGTTTGTCATTTTGTGTTTGATGAATGTATCTAAAACGCTATAATTTCACAAACATAATATTACGAGTAAAAATACCGCGACACCTGCAGAGAACTAATCAGTCCCCGTATATTAAACAAAAAAATCCATTTACAACAGATTCTAAACTCGGCGAAGGACACGTCGAACGAAATCAAAGAGAAGCAAGAGGTGGCGATGATTACGGAGAAGGCGATCGATACGGCGCGCGACGATTACGTGCCGATCGCGGTGCACTCCACCAACCTGTTCTTCCTCATTGGTTGCTATTTATGTTACTCTTCTAATATTCACTTTAATTTGTCTTCTTTTCTTAATTGGTATTGATTGGTTTTCCTATATATGGTGTTTAATATTGGTAATTTGGTGAATGTGATTAGGCATTTAAAAGGTTTGGTCTTAGAGACATGTATATACTAAATCCATCTAGGATGTATAGGAAAACCAATCAATTCTCTCTCTCAATTGGAAAACTTCAAAAAATTAGGAAAAGAGAGAAAAGAGGATTTTGATATATTGATACTAGCTGCGCCCCGCGGTTTCACCCGCGTAAGTCCGTATCCCGTCGGAATGTCGGGATAAAAAGTTGCCTATATGTTATTCCAGTTGTCCAGCTGTCTACGTACCAAATTTAATTGCAATTTTTTTAAGAACAACAAACACACACACACATCCTTCCAAATTTTCGCATTTATAATATTAGTAGGATTTAACAAACTTATTTTTATTCGTAGGAATTATTATCTATTCTTAATGTTGTAAAGAGGAAATATTTGATTGAATGTTTGTTTCCCATTGAAAAGGTCCCGAAACAACTGACCAATTTAAACATTTTTTATCTCGAAAAATATTAGTGGCACGTTCCGTAAACAATTAGCTATAATCTGTATCAAAATGCTAATTCTTTAAATGTAATTTTAAAGAAACGCATAATTTATTTCTTCATATTTAGCCAAATATTATTAATATTCTTATAGAATTATTTATATGCATCAAATCAATTTGTTTCTAAGTATTCAAAACACCAAGAGCGCATTATATTTTAAGCATTCCCGCTTCTTCCACTTTCCATTGCCAGCTGTATTACCTCTATAATAACTTGTTATAATTCTATTCGTTTATACGATGTTTGACCACAATATCTCCTGTCACCACAGCATCGCTATCGAACATCGACCCCATGTACCAGTACTCGCTGGGCTGGTTCGAGGGGCTGTTCACCAGCTCCATCGACAACACGGAGAAGGTGGAAGAGATCCCGGAGCGGTTAGAGATACTGCGCGCGCACTTCACCTACTCGCTGTACGCTAACATCTGTAGGAGCTTGTTTGAAAAGGTTTGAGGGTAGTTGTAGATTAAGGGGCGAGTTTTTGTTTGGAGATGGATGATGGTTTTGTATTTAATAATTTGTCACAGATCACATCACATTTGTATGAGGCTACTAAGTGACACAAATAATTGTATTTTGTAATTATTGTCTTTTAAATAAATTTTGGAAGGAAACCATTGTAATAAATATATCATACATTGGATTATTGAATCTATCATATTCATGATTTCGATCTATTTATTGTAACGTAGGCAACAAAAATATAAATAAACAGTGATTTCACTAATTGCAAGAAGAAATAATTATAATTTTAGTCATTATATATAACACCAAAAACAAAAAGCAAACATAAAGATGTTGACAGGACAAGATCGTGTTCTCGCTGCTGCTGACGATCACGATAATGGTGGCGGAGGGCCGGCTGGAGCGCGCCAACGTGATGTTCCTGCTCAGCGGCGCGCAGCCGCGACACGTGCGCCCCAACCCCGTCGCCTTCCTCAGCCCGCAGGCCTGGGGGGAGTTCAACTCGTGAGTGGGGGGGGGGGGGGGGGGGGGGAAGGGAGGAAAGGAGAAAGTTGGATGAAAGAAAGAGTATAGAAATTGGGAGAAAGGAAAAAAGGAAGTAAAAAAGGGTTGCAAAAGTAAAACTTAATAAATATGGTTTTATTTTGACGATATCATACAGACAAACACACGTTTTTCTATCAAATTTGTTGCTAGGTTAGTTATCATCAGTATGAGGTTCTCTAGCAATTTGCAGTCCTGTACCAAAACTTACATAGTCTTAAAAATCTTAACGATTTTGTCCCATTGTCCCAAATATAAACCCCCAATCCATTCTACAGTTTGAACGAAATGGACGGTTTCCACGGCATCCTGGATCACTTTTTGGGGAACATCCCCGCGTGGGAGGCGTACTGCGACACGCCCGACCCGCACAACCAGCCGCTGCCCGAGCCCTGGAACACCAAGCTGGGCATGTTTCAGGTCTGCATGTAGATGACGCATTACTCACTGATTAACTGACTTAATTTAATTGGTAACTGACCGAAGAAACATGTTCTGGTTAAGGAACCAGTAACTCTATTCACCAATAAGTAATGCTCTGGAACATGATGCTGGTTATGTTTAGGTCTGGATGTTGAGGCAAATGAACTAATACTAGTTTATTTTATAACGATTACACATTGAGAAATATTTTTTTAATTTCTAAACTAGGGAAAGAGTTGGAAAATATCGATTAAACAATAGCATATGTTCTCTTAATTGTACACATTAGCTTTACATATAAATTACAGAAAATGATGGTCCTGCGATGTATGCGCTTCGACATGATGGTGCCGGCTGTGCAAAACTTTGCGGAAGGTAACAGGCCATCTTCTTCCTTCTTTTAAATTGGACATGTTAAAATGTTACATTAGCTGAGTTGTTTATATTTTGAGACGTTTTAGAATATAAAGTAAAGAAAGACGGTATTAATGAACAATTGTATTTAAACATTTTTCCAATGTAGAAACGGGTGGACAACATTTCTTAAAGTTGTTATTTTGATTGTTACTCCTTAAAGACCACCTATTGTAGCCTCGATATGTATATATGTACCCGGCACGTAAATCGCACAAACCGCGCACAGCGCAAATGGGGCGGCAGTTCGTGGAGCCGCCGCTGTTCGACCTGGCGTCCTCGTACGCGGACTCGCACTGCTGCATCCCGCTGCTGTTCGTGCTCACGCCCGGCTCCGACCCCATGGGCACGCTGCTCAAGTTCGCCGACGATCAGGTCACCTGTGCTCTACTTATTTACTTTCATTGCTAGGTACTTGCTATCTTATTTCAACAGACTTGGAAAAAAAGTTATGAATTTATTATTTTTGGGATTGTTACCTTGGAGCTTTCAGCTGGGTGAATAGATTTTGGTGACTTTTTAAATTGAAAGTTGGTGCCTCTCGTGTTGGTCCCATTTGCATTTTATCAAGTTCTGTCATTTTGAAGGCTGTTTAGATTTGTGTTTAAAATATATTATTTATTGCATATTATTTTTAACAACTAACATGACTATGTACGATTAAAATCGAGAGAAGAGAAGAGGGGAACCGAGATTTAGTTTCTAATTATTTTAAAATTCCCTGAAACTTTCCCAAAGGTTTTCCCCTAAATGCTCTACAATGAAATAATTATGGAACATCCAGATATCACAATCTCCCGAATATTTCCATTCTTTTTCCCTTAAAAACTGGTGTCAGGGTTTCTGACCACGATAGAATCCTCTAAAATCTTCCTTAACGGTTGACATTGTGCGGGGCCAGGGTTTCGGGTCGTCGCGCCTGTTCTCGCTGTCGCTGGGGCAGGGGCAGGGCCCCATCGCGGTGAAGCTGATCGACGAGGGCGTGCGCAGCGGCACGTGGGTCGTGCTGCAGAACTGCCACCTCGCCAAGAGCTGGATGCCGATGCTCGAGAAGGTGACTTGCTTATTTTCTAGCTCTTCGCCTGCGTGTTTGCCCGCGGAGTCAAGGAAGAGTCCCACCCCGTTAAAGAGTAACTATGTGACATATCAGGAATTATGTAACTTTTCGCTTTGACGAGCACTCGCAGAAAAATTATGTATTTACTCGTTAAAATGCAGGTGTAGTTAGATGTATTTGAAGAAAATAGTTTTGGAATGACGTAAAAACGCAGGATTAAAGTACAAACATTAAACGAATAATGAGGTCGGTTCATCCTACTTCCCATCCTACTACCTACCTATTAATCTTACTATATCCTACTCCTACGATAATATTATAAATGCGAAAGTTTGTAAGGATGTGCGTGTGTTTGTTGCTCTTTCACGCAAAACTACTGAACCGATTGCAATGAAATTTGGTACGTAGATAGCTGGACAACTAGATAACATATAAACATCTTTTTGTCCCAATATTCCTACGGGATACGGACTTACGCGGGGCGCAGCTAGTAATATTATAAATGCGAATGTTTGTAAGGATGTGTGTGTGGTTGTTGTTCTTTCACGCAAAAACTACTGAACCGATTGCAATAAAATTTGCTACGTAGATAGCTGGACATCTGGAATAACATATAGGCAACTTTTTATCCCGATATTCGTACGGGATACGAACTTAAACGGGTGAAACGGGGGGGCGCAGCTAGTGTTGCAAAATTCGAGTAGAACCGAACCCCTTTGTCTTTTATAGCTTTGAAGATTTACGTTATTGATTGTTCATATATGTGTCGACTCATTAATTATTAGTAACTGCTCCGTTTCCAATTTATTTATGCTATTTCGGTGGCTCAAACTGAAAAAATATGCAAATTAAAGCGCAGCAGACACCAATCATTTTTCTGACTCGATCCCGTCGGCGCACAATGCACGTGAAACAACTGAAAAGTTGCACCGAAAAATTGGCATCAATTTTTCCCTGCATTTTTTTATTTTATGTTGCTTTTAACATTTTTATAAAATTCGCAACTCACTGAAACTCGACAGATAGATATGCACGACGTATAGGTATCCAAACTAATACGCATTTTTTTTGTATGATAGAATACAATTAGTACCTAATATTTTTGGACAGTAATTAATTTCGCTTATTTTTTACCCAATTTATGCATGTTAAATATCAATGAAACATTTATTCATCCGAAAGAAGGAACGGATTGATGAGAATATATTTGTGGCTCTTTCTCGCAAAAACTATTGAACGGATTTCACTGAAATATGGTTTCCATGTACTACAGGTTTATAGATACTGTTTTATCTAGCCCGGGGGAGTTAAAATGAAATAAAGAAGCTTTTTATATTTTTTAAGCTTACTTCAAAAAAAAAAGCTTATAACTTAATAAAGATTTAATTCAATGCATCTCTTATACAGACCTTTAAATATCAATGAAATAAATACTCTTATATTTTGTATGTGCTACCTATTGGTAGGTTTAAAGACGGTTAATATTAATAGTTGAACTTATTTCTATTGTTTGTAATTTATAAAAAAAATATATCAATTAGTTGTGAAAATTTCATAAATAACTAAACGGCTTTATAAAAAAATAGGTTCTCTTATAGATTTGTGAAGGATTGACACCGGACTCAACGCATCCCGACTTTAGGTTGTGGCTCACCTCATATCCAGCGGATCATTTCCCCGTCTATGTCTTACAAAATGGAGTCAAAATGACTAACGAGCCTCCACAAGGTGAGATGCAATTAAAGAATTGTTTAGGAATATGTGATTAATATTTATAAATATAATTTCCCAGAACTCAACTGCTCAACTGGTTTTATAACATATATATATTTTTCGAATAGGTAGTAAACCATTTCGACTTTCGAGGTTAAAGCACTGTTTGGTCGTTCCATTACAAATAGTTTCCATTTGGTTAGTTATTGTTGTTTTAGATAGGTGCATAGATAAACAACTGTTTATTTTTCTCTGCATAAACTTATGCAGAGAAAAAACATAAGAACATTCAATATACAACAAGCAGCAATATTAACAAAGGTACTGAACATATTGAAACACAGAAGCAAATTTGATTAGTGTTTTTATTATGAGTTTTGACTTGGTATGAAACAGGGATATTAATATTCTTATTATATTTTACTTTGCTTGTTCCTATGTTCGTATGTTAGGTATACCCCGTTCATCGCTTGCACCTAAACTCCATACAAGCAGCTTGACCGAATTCCATGAAATTTTCCATCGCTCGTATAGTCCCGGATGGTAGTGCACCCTGGCTGACGCTCGTGTCCCCCAGGGCTCCGCGCGAACATCGCGCGCTCGTACCAGAGCGACCCGATCAACGACCCCGAGTGGTTCGAGGGCAACAAGCAGCCGGAGACGTTCAAGAAGCTGCTGTTCGCGCTGTGCTTCTTCCACGCGGTGGTGCAGGAGCGCCGCCAGTTCGGCCCGCTCGGCTGGAACATTCGCTACGAGTTCAACGAGACCGACCTGAGGATTAGCGTCACGCAGCTCTACATGTTCCTCAACGAGTATGACGTGAGTGTCATTCTCTTGGCTTGCGTTACACGCAGTATGAGTTCCTTGAGGTGTGGCTGAGAGTTTGTGTAGGCGCGCTGAGTTTGTTTTCAGAGACTGTGATTATTATTGGACGGTGTTCCCCTACTAGTTAATAGTGTTAAGACAGATCAACATATTCCTCTATGCCTTCATACTTTGTGGATGTCTGACAAAGCCGTTGCACAAAAATGACTTCATTCATTCAATTATCGCTTCACTCAGAGTCAGAGAAAAAATTATAAGCACACTTCTTTTGCTTTCCGTTTAATTTTTTTGTGTCTCATTACAAAAAAAAAAGCGATTAACACAATATATCGGTAAGGACGTGCAATTCGTGGCGCTGCGCTACCTGACGGGCGAGTGCAACTACGGCGGCCGCGTGACGGACGACTGGGACCGGCGCTGCCTCAACACCATCCTCTACAAGTTCTACAACCCGCGCGCCGTCGACGAGGACAAGTACCCGCTCGACCCTACCGGTGAGACTTGGGGACGTTTCGATCACGACTCGCGATTTGAACTCGTGTCTTTCGCCTTAGATGTCCAATGTGTCGCGGTCGGTCGTATATATAGGTACTTTTAGAATTAGGTCGCCAGTTCAACTTGAGATTTGGCAAACGTACAGAAAAAAAAATCATTTATTATTGAAGTGAAACTTCTTTAGAATCGTTGGGATTTCAAACCGGATGCAACGGAAAAACGACAGGTAAGAGACAGAAATACAAAAATGTGTAGAATGAAGCCGGCAAAGAATGAGACAGAAATATACATACTATTTTATTCATTCTTTTGTCGATTTACTGAAGTTTCACTTCTATCGTGTGTGAATCGCACACACACCTTTTTTTTAATGAACTAGATGCAGTGAAGGATAATCTAGATTAAACTAATAAGCGTGGATTTTGAATCAATAAGTAGAGTGTACAGGTCTGTGTTCAAATAGTGAGTATAGAAAAGGTTGTTACGCTAAGCTAATAAGCTCATCTTTACTTGTGTGTATGCTCCAGGAGTTGTTTAGAAATGTAAATATTAACTGTAAGTGGATGTCGCTAGGCGTGTACCACGTGCCGACGCTCCGCGAGCACGCGGACTTCATCGCGTTCGCGCGCTCGCTGCCGGTCGCCACGCCGCCCTCCGTGTTCGGCTTCCACCCCAACGCCGACATCACCAAGCACTTCCGCGAGGCCGAGGAGCTGCTCGGCACCGCCGTGCTCACGCAGGTGCGTCTCCGCCCGCACCCGCGCACACGCACACACCCGCACACGCACACACTCATACGCGCACCTACCAACGCACACTCACCCGCATACATACACACGCACACACACAAATCCGCATGCACACACACACACACACACACACACACACACACACACACACACGCGCGCGCGCGCGCACACGTACGCACACACATCCGCACACGTACACGCACACACAGACACACACGTACACGCAAACGCACACAACACGCATTCGCGATACACAGGCAATAGTTATTATTCTCGATGGTATATTGTCATTAATTTTATGCAGGTGGCTTTAAAAGGTTTTTTTATGCAGGTGGCTTTAAAAGGCTTTTTTATAATAGGTAATCATATTTACTTTTCACGATAGTTGTTAAATTGTTAGTAGTTTGGTAGTTCATTTAAATGAAATTCCTAAGCATTATTTGTTTAACTGCCTGATTTTTTAAGTTACACTACATTTCCCATTTAAAATAAGTAAAATGGAACGTAAATTACAGCAGCTGTAGAGAAATAACGAATGCTAGGAATGTAGATTGTAATTTAATTTAGTTCCCTATACTTGGTATTGTAATTGTTTGACTGTGTATTCTGTTTCATTTGCCAATGCCGTCGGCGAACAAGGATCGCACGGTAAGTTGAGCTCGAGACTAATTTCATTACAATTCCTTTACTTTGAACAACTCATAACATATTTTTTTATGCTCAAAGGATCTCCTCAAAGAATACTTGGTGAGTTTTAATGTTATCTCTGCGAAACGATTACACGCTTTGTAAATGCGGCGCTCTTGTTTTGCAGCTTTTTGTTTTGCAACTATTTTATAAATTCTTTGCTTTCTATTAAATACTTTTGTTTAATTGCTGTTTCTCGTTTTCACAAAAATGTAAGCACTCTCACAGGTTAGTCAATTTAATCATTTTTTACCAAAATTACTGGTAACATTATTTTATCAGCTATAGTTAAGCAGCGAGTTCTACTAAACCTAGAAATACTTGCTTACCATAAAAAAAAACTCTATAGAAAATGCAGATTTTATTTATTCCTGAATGACCTCTTCCCAAAAAGGTTGGCATATTAAAAAAAAATATGTAATCTATTCTATTTCTATTTTTATATTTGATAAAAAAATTGATTTGTGTTTATAATTTCAGAAGAAATAACTAATTTGATGTTTACATTAAGCATCCTGTTGTGAAGCGCCAAATACCCAATCGGTGAACATTTTTGTTGAGATTAATTACAGAATTATTGCTTTTAATAGAATTATTTCTACTCCGATCATACAAATGTCCAAACACTAGCACGCTACACTGCCAAAATGTGTGACCGACGCTTCCGTAGCTTTATCTGCTTATCTGCTTATCGTGAACATGGTCTGACTCCCGATACAATAGGACACCATGGCAGCGGGAGGCGCCGGAGCCACCCCGGAGCAGCAAGCGATGGCGATCGCGGAAGATGTCCTCGCGCGTTTGCCCTCGCAGATACTGACCGGCCCCTCGCACGAGGGCGACATCAAGCCGGCGGACATGACGCCCATGTCCATTGTGGTGATCCAGGAGGCGGCGAGATACGAACGCCTCGTGAACGTAGTGCGGAGCAGCTCCAGGGCTGTGATCGGAGCTGTGCAAGGTGATAGATGTTAATTGGTGCAGGTTTTTCTTGCTCGCTGATGATGCTGGTTTTAAATTCATGTCCAGTTCTTATAATTTTACGTACTCGGTGTTTATTCGCATATTTTTTAAGTATTTTTTATATCTGTGGGGGTATGGTACTTCCCCGGTACGATTTGGCACAATTCGTGCCCAAACTTGCTCGACGTTTAGGCATGAACTCCTACATAAAGAAGTATTTAGTTTTGTAAATAATTTAATATTTATTGCCATCAATTTCATGAAAGGTTATATTTTCCTGTCTATATTCCTTCAATTATGGTAATTCGAGAGAATATTCCAGGCGGTGTAACTGTAGTTACGTAGGAGTGTCTTAGCCGCTATTTTTGGTTACATCCATTTGACTCTGTCAATAATGTCTGTGAGATCAATTCAACCCAACATAATATATGAAATATAAAACAAATGCGGTGTATTACACTTGCTGTAACCCACGGCGTCACTTTTTTTTTATTAGAGATAGGCAGACGTGCGTGGTATCCGGGTAGAAAGTAGCCTAAGTGCTAATTCTAACTATATCTACCTCTGCACCAAATTTCATACAGATACGATAAGCTGTTTTCACGTAAAATAATAGCAAACATTTATCCGTCCATTCATACTTTCAAACTTCGCGTTTATAATATTAGTAGGTTATAATAATTATGTAAGTTCACAAATATAAAGTGACACATAAGGCGACCACAAATTGTTTTTATTTTGATGTCATACGCTGGCGACTTAGCTGGCGGTTCGCCTGATAGGGAGCGATCACAAGCGCCCATGAACATTCGCAGAGGTAGATCTCTGCGGATGCGATGCACGCTTTTAAGGGAAAGGGGATAAGGAAATGATTGACGGCTGAAAAGAAGGAATGGACTGGGAAGGGTGAGGAAAAGGAAACGGGCCTCTGGTTTTCACAAATTTGTCATTACAATTGACATATAGGCTGTACAAGTTATGAAACCGGTCATACATGTAGTATATGCACAGGTGTGAGCGTGCTAAACGACATAACGGAGGAAGTGCTGACGAGCATGGTGCGCGGGCGCATCCCGGCGCTGTGGGCCGGCAAGAGCTACCCCTCGCTCAAGCCGCTCGCCGCCTACTTCGACGATCTGTTGGCGAGGCTGCAGTTCTTGCAAGTTAGTCCTCGTTTCTATCTAACGTGCTCCACCTTAAATGTAATATAAATATAGAATAGCTTCAAATTATTAATGCAATTGATTTTTTATTGTAATACTAGCTGACCCGGCAAACGCTGTTCTGCCTTACTCTTATTATTTAGGTATATGACAATAGATTTTGGCCGATTCTCAGACCCACTCAGATATACACAGGAAATTTCATGAGAAGCGATCCAGTCGTTTTGGAGGAGTATGGTAACTAAAATTGTCATACGGGAATTATATATATAAGATATATTTTGTGGGTATGTTCTGGTTAATCGAACGCTAATTAATCAATCGCTTTAGTATTTAGGTATAATACAGTCGTGAAAACACAATTCGGATAAAATTTACGGATACTGTGCAACCGGATGTGTGCTGTGATAATGCATTTCACGTCTATTGCCTTTTCAGCTGTAGTAGAGAAATGACTAGCTAACGCAACACTGAGTGATTTTTAAATGAAATCAATCAATTACTAATGTTAAAAACAAGTAAGCAGAAAGCGGTATGATGGAATTCGAATAAATTAAATAAATTGTAACATTATAAATGTAAAAAAGATTTTCTACCTACTCTTTACTCTGATATACAAGCCGCGGTTTGCATACTACGCTTATACTGCGTCTCTTGTGTTAAATAATAAGTATTATAATTATTTTGTGTGAGTGTAACGAATGTCTGTATTTATTCCGTATTTATTTCAGAATATTGAATGTTTGTGTTATGTATAAATACGTATATAGATCACTAGATATATGCTTATATCTTTAAAACTACACACCGGATTTTGATCGGGGATTTTTTTAATAGATAGAGCGGTTCAAGAGGAAGGTTGATATGTATAATAACGTCCATTAAACGACTCCGAAAGTATCGCGTGTGGAACCGCGGGCAAAAGATAAAAAGAAATATGTGTAATATGGTAAAATACATATAAACAAACAATATATAAAAGTAAAATGGTTCATATTGTTTCCGGTGTGGTTCCCCAGCACTGGCACCAGTACGGGCCGCCGGTGGTGTTCTGGCTGTCGGGCTTCTACTTCCCGCAGGCGTTCCTCACCGCCGCGCAGCAGAGCTACGCGCGCAAGTACCGCATCCCCATCGACCAGCTCGCCTTTCACTACGAGGTACACCGTCACCAACTCCAACCAACTCCTTCTCTCCCCCCCCCTCTACCAGCCTCCTTACTATCTTGACTTGTTGCACTATGGAACGCGCTAGTTGGATGTGTTGTGGCCATAGGATTAAGGTTTTACTCAATGCATCTGATAAACAGCCGAGGAATAGAGTTGACACGATGTTAAAGCTATTTTCATAATTTATTATGAAAAACAGTTACAAAATACAATGGTAATGCCTTAAAAGAGGGTCGTTTGTTGTTGGTGTTTAAAGGTTTGGATTAAACTACAAGTCTTATCTTAATTGTATTAAAAATAATTAATTCACATTAATTTTTTTGCGTTTAATCATTATTTTATATCTTATTTAAAAGACAACCCCAATGTTCATTATATTAAATTGGAAAATCTTTCCCAAAACTATACCTGTATGTTTCGCAAATTATCACAACTACCGGCATTTACCTGATACCCAATTGTTAGGTCCAACGCTCATTTACAATAGAGGAGCCGCCGGAGGAAGGCGTGTACATCCGCGGGCTGTTCATGGAGGGCGCGCGGTGGAATATGGAGGACTACTACGTGGACGAATCGTATCCCACTGTGCTGTACGACGAATTCCCTCCTGTAAGCGATTTTTTTATTAAAAACTGCTTATAAGCATTTTAGAAAAGAAATATTTTTTTCTAATGAATAATTTCTTTTGGCTATTCCGAGATGTTGTATTGTATTGTAATTGTGTGTGGAACGAGTGTGTGAGAACACATGGGTGATTGTGACAAAAAAGGAGTTACTTTTAGGTCATAACTATAAGATAAACTATCTGCCCGGTATTCTGTTTCATTTCGAAGAATATTTTACCATTCAACCTGTATATTTTATGTTCGTGGTATGAATGCTACCTATTAATGTGTACATTGTGGCCGGCCAGGTGTGGCTGATCCCGCTGAAGCGCGAGGACATCCCGCAGGCCGTGTTCTACAACTGCCCGCTGTACAAGACGGGCGACCGGCGCGGCGTGCTCTCCACCACGGGCCACTCCACCAACTACATCCTGTTCATGCGCCTGCCCACCGCGCAGCCGCCCGACCACTGGATCATGCGCGGCGTGGCGCTGCTCACGCAACTGCCCTTCTAGTTGTGTAACAATAAAGCTATCGAGCAAAGTGTGTGTTACTGTAACCCACCCCCCACTGTGTCACGCGAATCGCGCGAACATACATATAAAATAATATAGTAATTTAATATTTAATATGTTTATTTAAATAAGCGGTTTTTTATAAAAAGGCCTCATCCATCTAGGATGAGGCGATTGATCGTAATTTCTATCTAAATGGTTGTCAATACATCCAATAAGTACATTGGACCAGCAGAGATTTGCCCGAGTGGCCCCGCTAGGTAGAATACAATACTGGAAGCATTACTAAGATAACTGATGACGCCATTTGTAATTGGCAAAATCAAACTATTTGCCTGTGACATACATTATTGTCTATATTTTACTGATGGTCTACCTCGGCTTAGCCATAGTGCCTACCTGCATTCTGGACTCACGTATAAAACCAACGGTGAATAAATGATTTGAAATCGGACCAGTAGGGACTGATTTCAAAACATCGCTTCCAGAGATTAGCGCAGTCAAACAAACAAACATTTCAGCTTTATATTATTAGTATTAAGAGATAGAGAGAATAGATTATATGCATTACGAAAAAAAGTTATCGCAAGTTATTATCTAGTAAATAAGTTTGGAAATAATAATTGAAAAATGAGTCTATGAAAGGAAACAGCAAACCAACACCCAGAATTTCAAGTATCTATCATTTAATATATTAAGTAAATTTTACGTTTAAGTCAATGTTAAAACTAGCTTATCATTATCAAATCAATCGAATCAGTGAAACAGGTGTTGGCAATATAAAAACCACATGCAAACACCAAATTTGTGAAACAAAGCGGGAGAAAGTGCTCTCTTGGAATTCCTATCAAAACTTTTTTCTAATTAACTCTTTATTCTCGTAAAGATCATTGTTGAGTACTTAATGCTACTTAACATAACGAAATTTTTGTCCTGCTACGATACACTGCATTCAAAATTTAAATAAGACGCCAAAGCCAGGCCAAAGTTAGCTACGAATTAATGACGTGGAAGGTTTCTCATAGGGGTCAATGTCATTGCAATTTTATATTCGACTGAGGGAGCCCGTGGCCACGTCGGCCATTACGGACGCGGTGACTCGGAGTTTAAGCGTATTACGTTGCCCTGTCATTTAGCATGAAAAACCTCGCATCCCAGATACGGCATGTATTAAATAAGCGAGTGGGGTTGAAAGGACGTTATTCTAGGGCTGACGAGTTTGAATTCAGGAACGATTTAAACCTAAATGTATGCATAATAATATGTTTAAGAAATTTCCTTCTATTCAACATCTCAAAATTGTTATGGTTGTCTTGACAAAAGCAGCACTTATTTTAAACACAACATAGCTAGGGCGAATGTGGGCGTGAATAATAAAATCTTCATTCATTTTGTAAATTGCTTTTCACATCCATCTAATCAAACAAAGAAACTGAACTATACACACATTTATGAATATATTATGTGTATTTATTTTATAACGGGATATTGATCTAGAATTTTTATAAACATTTTCTTTACTGAGTTTGACATGTCTGTTACAATATTATGGCTTTGTTCTGACATTTAATTTTCGTCACAGAGTAGCCCTAGCGCAGGGGGAATACGGGAGGCACTCGGTCTGGCTCGGCGTCGCCCCGGCAACGTGAGATATTGATCTGCGCGCGCGTCCCACTCCCCGCGCCGCCCCCGCGCAGCTTCCCTGCTCCCCTCTCGCTCCCCACCACCCCACCCGCGCCCTTGATTCTGCACGGCCGCCGCCCTCTCACCCCATACAAATATGTACTTATTACACTTCACACTACATACTCTCGTAATCCAATGAAGAAATTTCACTTGAGCTTTTAAAATAACGTAAAACGCACCCCCTACTGTATACTTCCCAAAATCTAGTCACGCTAGTCTTGAGGGCATGAACTGCGGTATATCACATTATATTCAAATAATTTGTACTGCGTAACAAACGCGGCCTATTTCTGTTGTTTGTGTAGGTGTTATCCATGACAAAATTAACACTTATAAAATCGAAGCTTAAGCTTAAGCTTAGCTGGAACCAGTGCAAATATTATGATAACCTCCATTTTGCTCGTTAATATTATAAAAAAAATAAAGGTAATTCTTTTGAATAACAGATCATAGAATGAAAATGAACCACACACTCGGCATGCTTAAAAGTGTGAAAAGTAGAGACGAGCAGAACTTCCAGTTTATCAGAAGAATCTAATAGTGATGAGAGAACGAACACTCAGCACAACATGTTGGTGTGGAATATCCGATATAATCAAACTCTTTTTTCTTCATCATAGCATCCAAAATTCACTTACATTATATGTGTTTAAGATTTTGGAAGAAACGAGATACGAGAATGAATAGAAGGATAAACAGATTTTTAGGGACATTACATGACAAAATGTACTTAACAAATCAGCCATAGTTTCTGAATACTTTTAAAGTTGAAGTCCATTTTCATAAATACAATTTTGAGCTAGAAAAAAATATAAAAAACGGTTCTCCTAGTTATCTAATTTTAAGATCGTAAAATGCGTGACAGGGAGAATGGTATTCTTAATATTCTATTGATAAATTATGTAGGAACTTGCTAATCACTCCTTGATTGTATGTAGCTTGAAGAGTGTTGGTAGATTTTCCTAATAATTATTTAATAAAATTGTATCTATTACTGAACATATATCTTGTATGTATTAAAAAACATGTATGGTGTAACTATAGGAAAAGTTAAACAAACCGTTAAATTGATATAATCTGAAACATGAATATTCTACCCTATTTAATTTTTGTTTAATACATAATGTACTGAGAAGTATATTTTTAAAGCTTTGGCTTTCAACTTCACTCAATTTATAGTAAATCAAGAACGGTTGGACTGATTTCAATATTCTCTTATTTCTTGTCTCAGATCATTTTAGTACTGTTAAACTGTAAGCCATTATTGAAATTCGAAATGTCTGTAACACATTGTCAGCTGTAAGCCTACGTAGTACTTATAGTAGCGAAATTCCATCTGTAATTCTCTCAGGTTAAATTGATCATAGACAATGCTTTAGTGTTCAGAACAATGAAGCTGTGTTACATACCTACCTTATATATTTGTTTGCTGCACAGAAGCATGGTGCTCTTTTCAATGCAAATACAAATATTTTACAGTTTAAATAATAAAGAAAGATGATATCAGACAGATTGAATTACAGAATGATCAATTGTTATCATTGTTACCTAACTGAGGAATAACTATAAGTGAACGACGAGGAATAACTTATTATAATTATAATTGATAAGTAGCCACATTTACCTAGCCGAAGAACAAATGTACAAAGTACGAATGTTTGCCCCAATGTAGGGAAAAAACAAAGCGTACGTCGTTATGCCGTGTTAAGATGTAGCTGCTGGAAATTATATTAAATTGATTTATAATATCCTGAATAAACTACAAACCAGTTAATTAAAAAACGCATAATGTCCCATACAAAAAATTAAAGTTATTTTGTTTGGATGATAATTTCATATCACAAATAAAGAAGAATTCTCTTCAAAAGATAATCGCTAATTAAATTTACTCGTCACGGCGCTCTACCTACTGAGTTACTGACTATAGGTGCTTTTTAGTTTATTTTCCCGGAGAGCTCAGGAGTCAGGGGTGGCTCCCGATACCTGCGTCCAATTTGCCCGTTGCTATGACGAGAGACATGCTATTATCTCAGCGCGAGTATTGTATTTCATTTAGAACGTTTGAGAGGAATTAATTAGCCCGCCAACTCGACCTCTGATTGAAACACGCTGGTGTATCTAATTGAAATTGTTAGCAGAGTTGTTCTTTGTTCACGTTTTACACAGGTTTCAAATCGAAACAGTTAATATTTTTTATTTATTACATCAAATGCTGCAAATTGCGAAAGAACTCTTTTAGCTATGTTTGTTTATATTACCCAATATTATTCATAAACTTTTCAAATATTGTGTTATGTAAAAGTTGCCAAAAAATATATAAATGAACAACGCAGGAAACGAAGTTCTCTTATAAATGCTACGTAAACAGCCAACTCATCACCATAGCAAAATATTAAACTTTCTCTGCCTTTTCAACAAAATCGGAGAAAAACAAACTGTTCGTGTTATTTTTGCATTTAATTTCTATATTTTACTCCGTCCACAAACTTCACAACTGTTCAGATTCTTTCCGCTATCCAAATAAACGTTCGACCCTTTTAATTGAATGATATACGTTCCAGTGCTTTCAACCTCCGCTTTTTATTTGATACTTATATATTTAATGACATTTCCTTTGAACAGTATAATACTTATTAACAAAATGTATTCACATATGATTACAGTTCGTGGTTCTGAAGAAAAATGATCAACCGAATTACAATTATATCAAAATATGAGATGTAAATATATTAAGGTTAGATTGCAAAAAAAAAAAATGTTTAAAAGTTATACTCCATTTTGCATTTATTCATTAAAATCGAAAGAAACAAGTGTAGAGTTGACCGTTGTCTGCTTTACAGTATTTTTGGTACGCAGATGGTTAAAGAATTATTATTTCAATAAGTATAATGGTATTATTTCATAAATTACGCTTGAATATTAAGTACGTTATAAGCTTTGCGGTTTGCATGTCGTAATTAAAAACTCGTTTATCTCAAAAATACATTTTGAAATGCGGTTTCGTTCGTTTGTAAAATAATTACATTCGAAACCGTTGGTATTAATGTGTTTAAGCCGAGGGAAATGTAATGAATTACGGTTCAGTGTTGGGTTACATTTTTAAAATTTCATAAAAAAATAAATTAAAATGTATTAAGTATATGCATAATATACAGAGGTATATTTTTACAAAACATTAAAAGGGTAGAATCTACTATTAATTCCATTATGGCAAATAAACATTTTTTTAATCATACAGTCAATCTAATGCGATTAGTGTGTGCCTTTCTCATTAGATTGACCAGTCTACCATTTTATTGAAAGCAAAAGCCTGAGTTGTCTCCTTTTTGTCAGGGTCGTTATGACACACTCCTCATATATGATGCTAGTCTTCGTTTGTGTAATGTTATATATATGTACTCATCTTTATGTTGCTTTTTATTTGTATAATTCACTAGCTACGTTCCGCGGTTTCATCCGTGTAATCCGTATCCCGTAGGAATATTGGGATAAAACGTTGCCTATATGTTATTACAGTTGTCCACCACGTAGACACGTATCAAATTTAATTGCAATCGGTTCAGCAGTTTTTGCGTGAAAGAGCAACAAACACACACACACACATCCTTACAAACTTTCGCATTTATAATATTAGTAAGATTTCATTAGTGTGTTGTGCTGTCCCTGATAAATAAATAAATTATTTCTTTATTTCTCTCAATAGATGTTCACATATAATCTTCGTAGGTACTAGCAGATTTCCTTTGATATTGGATTACGAACCCCATAGAGTGCTATTCCGAATTGCGCCACCCCATTATACCCGAGCGCATATACAAATGCACACAGGTGTATTTATTAACCCAAAACAGTTCGGTTTTCGCATTATGCGTGTTCATCATCGCTAACGTGTGAATCATTGTTTAATTGAAGCTGCGCAGGGAGCGGGCGGGAACGCATCGATCGTCTCCCGTTGCCATGACTACGCTCCCCGTTCTCACCGCCCGATTCATTTGTAATCATTTGTTTCGCGACCATCGAATAATGGTGCTCGTCAAATAGCGAGAATTTGATGAATTACTATCTGGTACATAGCACTGTAACACGCGACGATGTGCGCATGTACCTCAATATGGGACGACCTTTGTCAAAAATTTTTGAAGCGTAAGACGTAATACGGAACACGCGTCGCTTAAATTGTTCCCAATCAAGTAGAAAGAACGGTATTTTCAACTTTTGCAATTTTGATTTTACCTATAATAAAATTCGAGATGAATTTTTTTAAGGAAAAAATTTAATTTAGTATTATTACTGAATAGCATAATCATGATATGAATGATGATAGAATTCTAACTATAATAAGAAATATTATAGGGAAAATTTGATCACCAGTAAGTGAACAATAAAGATGGGACACGTTATAAAGAACACATATTCAGTGAGCCGCAAAACATACAAACCCAAACCCTCGACCTGCGAATTCATATCATTTAACTGGCTTTAAATTCGGAAATATCTTAATACCATTATGTTAAATACATTGATGACTAGCTTTCCGCCCGCGGCTTCACCCGTGTGCAATTCGGTTACATCGCTTTCATCTCCCTATTTCAATTCCTTCCACCATTTTTTCGCAATAAAAATTATCCTATGTCCTTTCCCAACTTCAGTTCTACCTTCATACCAAATTACAAAAAAAATTATTCAGTAGTTTAGACGTGAAAACGTAACAGACAGACAGACAGAGTTACTTTCACATTTATAATATTAGTAGGGATTATCAAACATGTCAAAATTTTCTAAACATCACGCCATACGATATACTATCCATGAAAATGTAGCACACCAATTTATTTGAGTATATTAAAAACTCTTGAGCGAGTCGTTATCGTACTTAGTTTTAATGATTACGTACTGTATTTTTACGAGCTACGGCGGCGAAGCTACGCCGTAGCCCCTTGAGTTTGAACAAGCTCTCGCACAATGATGTAAGGACGTGTATTTATGCAGTGTGCATATTTTGATTAAATTTACATTATTCCTCCCTTGGTTAAAATTTTTGTTTGAATAAAAATAGTAAAAAAAACATTGTGGTCAATTGTAGAACAACAAAGAATATTGATGCATATTAAACCAAATTAAAATTCCACATGCTAACATTTTTGTTTGTTTTAACTCCCTGCGCTCGCCTGTCAGCTTGCAACTATGTTGAAATTTTCGATAACATGCATTCAACGTTCAAGCGGAAATTTCTGTTATGCATAGAAGAGGTTGCACAAAATAAAATATTCGAGCTTCGCAAAGCAGCTTCAATGTTCGTGAGCATAATAGAATTTCAATTTTTCTCTCTTTCTACAAATACCTTCGATACCTTCATATGGTCTTGAAAATTTAGAATTTCGTGTTAAACAATAGATATTTCAAGAAGATTAAACAAGCCGAAGTGCTATTCATCCATACAATTTAATAAGAATATGTACTAATTAATAGAAAAGTAATTTAAGCTCATATCGCTAATAGCGTCTATAACAAAAACAATATATTGTTACTTGGATTTAAAATAAAATACAAACCTATTATATATTAAATAAAAAAAACGTTATTGTTAATTAAAAACCACTTAAAGGTCACTCATTTTAGTCCGGTTGCTTTAGTGATAACATCTGTCTAATAAAACTTTTTTTCTAACCAGTACTACAGTTTAACTGGCGAACGATTTCCTTTTCGGTTCCCTGTTGCTTAATAAGACTACAAAGATTAAGTCTCAAAGGTTTTCTTATTAATTATCCTCGATCAGACTACAAAAGATATAAAAAGCGTACCCACCGTGGTCGTAAGCTGGGGTGACGAGCAGCGGGCGAGAGCCTGGCAAAGTGTTGGGTTTTCTCGAATAATTTTAATAGAAGTTCTGTGTGGGTCGGAGCGAGGGAGGGTGCGGCCGGGGGTAGGGAGGTCGCAAAATGAGATTTCCTTTGAGCCGGAGCGCGGCGGTGACCGCGACCAGCTTCGAATCGTGTCCCTCATATATCATGCGACGCACTCATGTACATTTCATAATATACGTCGGGCCCGCTCTCGCCTTGTGTACCACTCGCACACTTTTGCTTCCATTATTAATTGCAGTTTCCGAGTTTTTTATGATACAAATAGTTAGCATTTTTTTCTTATTTCCATTGTTTTGCGATATTCTGGGACATTAGAAATATTGATACTCATAAATTACATTCAGTAATTATTAATATTACAAAATGTAGTGACAATATTATACGTCAATCACACCTAATATTGGAGTCAAAATTTGGAATAAAATTATATTTGAGGAGCTTGTGTATTTGCTGGATCAGCTTTACAAGCTCCTTGCACAAGTAGGGATAATTATTTTTATTACAGACAATGATGTTGCAATAAAGCGGTCTCAAGGCGCTATTTATCGGTGTGTCCCAGTTGACTTCCGTAAAATCACACAGAGCCCACCTCCCTGCAGCCACCCTCGTGTCATCAAGAGGGCCATTAGAGACAGTATCGGAGGGAGATCCCACTCAATCACGGATGTCCATCTCGGTGTATAGCCGCTGCCCGCCGGCGTTTTAATTTGACTCCGCATCCCAGGGCTCTCTGTTTATAATTATGAAATTGGAGCCATATTTACGTTTAGTCAAGCGATACATTTTCTTTATATTGTGTTTTGTTGTATGGTCTATTAGTAACTTTATAATAGACCTCATAATTTTAATAATATCTTTTATATATGCAA
Organism: Zerene cesonia; assembly: GCF_012273895.1. Classification (NCBI taxonomy): domain Eukaryota; kingdom Metazoa; phylum Arthropoda; class Insecta; order Lepidoptera; family Pieridae; genus Zerene; species Zerene cesonia. The sequence continues at coordinate 2,815,845 of NC_052102.1, read as the reverse complement.
TATGATGTGCTAATTTTGATAATGATTGTATCTTTAATTGACAAGGAATGTAAATATTTATTATATTGATACTAGCTTTTCTGAGCATTCATTTGTAAGTTTCTTAATTTTGAACACTTATCATCCTATCCTACTAATATTATAAATGCGAAAGTTTGTAAGGATGTGTGTGTGTGTTTGTTGCTATTTCACGCAAAAGCTACTGAACAGATTGCAATGAAATTTGGTGTGTAGATAGCTGGACAACTGAAATAACATAAAGGCTACTTTTTATCCCGATATTCCTACGAGATACGAACTTACGTGGGTGAAACCGCGGGGCGCACCTAGTAATATATAAAAATCATTAATATCCGTTCAGCCTCTCTTGGGTTTAAAATAGTACTAGGTCTTTAATTTTGAGACAGTATTTAGATTTCTACGTCAATATAAGAAACGAACTATAAATTTAAGCTCCACGAAGTGAGAACTTCTTAAAACTGAAATATACTTAAGATGCAATGTAAATACTTATGTGTAGTTTACACAAGTTACCTATGTGCCAGTTACGTTGAAGTTCTCTTAAGTTATTCGATGCTCGGCGGAGGCTTAACTGGCAGAGTTGGACTTTCTGGGGTAAGTTTGCTACACGTTTTGTACTAGTTTTCTATCCCTACGTACCATCGACGAAGGGGAACGATTCGTATTAGTTTGAAAATGTGCTACAAAGTGTTTAATCTCCTTGTAATTATTGTATATTAAAACTGGCAGTCCGTTTTGGCTTCGCTCATGCTACATGTATAGCCTATAGCGATTAGGAATCACGTTCCTATACAAAGGTTTTTTTTAATCGCTACAGTATTTTCCGAGATAAGAATTACAAACTAACAAACTCCTCTATATATGTCTTATAGTACAGATTTACGTTTGTGAAATGAATAAATTAAATTAAACGCTACTTAGTCCTCCGTAAGTAAGGCGCAGCTTTGACCACACACCGACAACTTATCAATAAGTAAACGATACCTACTGTACTAAGTACCTGAAAATCAACGATATTATTAACGATTGAAAGTCAATGCTTTTATTAATAATTCTAAGGATATAAATGAGAATAACTCTGTATAGTTAATGTTGATGTTAATTTTTATACAAATTTTATGTTTATTTAATTATGACACAATGTTATTATATACTCTCTCGTAATAAAGTGTGCAATATATAATGTTCTTATAGGGAGCACATCATATTTTTTCTCTAAAGGACCGAAAACATGAAGCTATCTAATGAAATACTACATACATGTATCTAAAAGGAGGATACTTTATTTTCATGCGGCTGTTACGGAAATGAAAATTGGTATGTGCAGGACGTATAATTATTGTAAAGGCTCTTAAGCCTAAGTGAATTGTAAATTATGGGAAGGCATTGCAATCCACTTGAATTTCACAATATTCCGTGAAACTCCAGCTGCGACCTCGATCAATTTTCTAAAGTGTCGTAATTCACAAAGGATGATCCGAGAGACGCAAATAAGATTTGTTTTACTTTCTCAGTAAATTAAAGTCAGAAAGTAGATGTAGATTTAGAAAGCTTAAGCACAGGCTATAATTATTTAGGTTTTCAATTAAGTTTGTGTAGACCATGTTATCTTTTTGACCCTTATCACTATAGTAAGGCCATGCCAAGCTTTGTAAATATTATAAATACAAAGTCTTTTTGAGTATATTTGACCTTCTTAAGTTATATTATAGATTTAAGTATTTTTCTACGGAACGATAATGAGATTAAAATAAAATGCAATGGCTTGGATAATTTACATAAGTGACATTACAAAAACATTTGGCTACACATCATTTTTCATTTTAATTTATATTCTCTATAAATCTGCGACAAAAATTTTATACAATATTTTTTTGTGGTTACTAAAGCAAAATAAAGAAACGGTTGTTTATTTTATAGTGCTTTAAAAATTAAATTAAATTCTGAAAGAGGAATAGAGGAGGTTTCCTGTCACAACAGTGAATTAAACAAAAAAAAAACGAAGCAATCAAAGTTCGTGTAGAAGTATAACCATATATAACTTGCTGTTGCCCTCAGTATTTTCATGGTACAAACATTCATCCATTATTTAATCCCCATTGTGATAGAATTTATCAAAATCCTTTCATAGCGGATGATGACATAAAAGTTGTTATCTGCATGCCAAATTCAGCCCGATCGATCCAGCAGTTCAGCTATGCTTTGATAGGTCAGTCCGAGAGTCACCTTTGCGTTTTATATATAAAGAAAGTATTCATTATTAGTACAAAACTATCTCTCTAATTATATATTGAAAAATCATCTTTCTAGCAATCCCATTGATATCATACACATAATAAAACTATAGAAGAGTCAATTCTCCACACTACAAATGTAATTACTTATCCTCGGTAACATATAGACTACAATTTATTCTGAAGAATTTAATTTAAATTCGAATCTACGCACAACTCGCGGATATAACTAGTACAGAATATCCTACTAATATAATAAACGCGAAAGTTTTTAAGTATGGATGTATGTATGTATGTATGAATGTCTGTTACTCTTACTTGGTTTGGAAATTTGGTGCGAAGATAATGGACAACTGGAATAACATATAGGAATAACATATTATCCCGATATTCCTACGGGATACAGACTTAAACGGGGCGCAGCTAGTATTATGTACATATACTATGATACCACAAGAGAATTTACTCCGGAATTCTAAACAAAAATACAAAACGCATAATTACCTATATACCTACATTTAAACTTAATGTGTTCCTCGCTCGGTTCATACACATTTAATTTTGCTACACAAAGCATCTATTTAAACAGTAATTACGCTAAACTATATGCGATGGAAATACAAAGAGTTACATCGCACTGCTACGAATTATTTTTCACTCCCATGCACTAGGCGACTGTGAAATAGTTTCATTTGACTATTGCATCAAACATTTTCGCAACATTTGATTAAGTACATAAACAAATAATATATCCCTTATATTAGATATCTAATAAACAATATAAATCTGCAACTAAATATAGACGATTCGTAAACAACTAGAGCGTAATTTGATCTAACAAATTATTCATTTATTACTTTATATTAAGCCCTGGCTGTCACCATGGCGACGAGCTCTGCCCGGGCCGCTAGCAGCCTCCGCGCCTCGTGTTAATTCACCTGTCTACCACGCACACACACAGAGCTACCTGTCCTGTCGCTCGTTACATACACGCACATGTTACACGCTTCTATGCACTTACAGGCTCCAGACCGTGGCTGTTTCACATGCGACTCTATTGCAATGCGCAACAGTTGTATTTGTAACGGCGGCGATGTCTCGCCCGGCTCAGAGCGCGATCCAGGCTCCGCTAGTTGAGCCCGGCTGCAGCCGCCTGTAAAGTAACTGCATCGGAAGCGAAGCAGTCACTTCAGAGATTGCTCCGACCTCAGGCCATAGAATTTTAACCCGTTTTAGCCTTTATGTTTTCCGCTAGTTTCCCTTCTCACTCAGTGAAAATTCAATTCAAATGGCTTTATGAGCTGTCGCGTTGTGTTGTGTTCCGACTTCAATTTGAGGTTTGTAAAATTTGTTTATGTTACAGATCGCTATGAATGTACTATGATGTTATCGCGAGGTTCTAAGATGATCGTTTCAAAACATTGGCGATAGGCCAACTTACCCTTGATTTCATTTCACAGAACTGTAAAGTTCTAAACAGAACTAAACAAAAATATATTATCGGGTATTAAAATATATATAGATATTATTAACAAAATGAAAAAACATATAATGAAGGTATAATATTCTTGATGAAAACAAAAAGCCCAATGAAAGTGAAGGGCAAATAAATAACATCAAAGTGAATTTATATTTTTGTTTTAATGTAAATCTATGTTTTAAATATGCTTCTTTTTGAAACTTTCATTAAAGATATATGAAGTTACTACATCATTGTAAAATAAAACAATTGCTTAAAAAACAATAGCAGCGCTACTCAAATTTTACAAAATGGAGAGCTCAAAACATTCATTGCCACTCTCCAAGCAGGCATTCATTAAAGTAGGCTTTGAGCCGGTGTTTTATTAAAACTGTCGCAAGCCTCGGAATATTGCATTTCAAGCACTACTTAACTAGGCGCCTGGCATCATTCCAAAACCCAAAATGCTATCTTTACGCAAGGGTTATATTCCGATTACGACGTGGATTGTGAGCTATGAGCTATAAAAATAGTAATATAACATATGACACTAATATAACATATATCGTGTTTATATTATAATTTATTGTAATGTAATAAGTGTTCCCAATTCCTGAGCATTGTCATTCATATAGTATGGGTAGTATTAATTATGGCATATATAAGTGTTTTAAAAACACAAACAGTTATTATATAGGATCAACACTTTTTTTCAATATTTGTATATCATAAATATTTTCCACTTAAGTTTTATTCTGAAATTAAAATTTTGATCTACAATAATTTTATCTTTGTACTGGCCACTTGTAATGTTGGTAAACACGGATAACTGGGCCATTTTTACTATTATTTATTCAAACACTAGAAAAATTGGCCCAGAAGAGCTAATATGAATTTTAGCTCCTCTATAGCTCACTTTTTTTGAAAAATTGTTGTGTTAAGGAACACAATAAATGAACCTGTTAGTAATAATTTTTTTGACATTGTTTTCGATACACTTTCGATGACGGGATTTCGATGATCGGGACTTTACTTTGTAGGACAATCATCATCATGATTATTTTAATGTCTAATAATAAAAAAGAGAAATAATATAGTATATTAGGACGCAAGACTTAATTTTAGCTATAGCTATAATAACTAACTACCACAATTGAGAATTTGTTGTTGTAAAAATAATCACAATTTGACAATAATTGTACAATGTGTATTCTTTATTCCGTGCTTTTTTTTCATACTCTATAGCAGATGCATTTGACCTCAATTTAACTGATTGATTTCCTTTACGGCCAAGTCGATGATCTATTTCTTATTGATCTATTTATTCAATGCCCTGCCAGACAGACACTTTCTATAAACATCGGCCGATATTCGAACCTATATTTGCACTGGATGGTTTAATACATTGTGCCAAAGGCATGGAAAGATTAGGACAGTGGCTAAAATAAAAGATGAGAGTGGGTAGCCTGCACTAATCGAAAGTCACTTACATCTTTATCCCCTTGTAAATATAATAGGCTCTGAGATGAATATCCGAAGATGATAGAATTAAGCGCCATTGTAATATGATTGTTGGCAAGGATCGAGACCGTAACGAGCTTCCCGCGGGACCGCTCGCAATGTCTCCGGTCATTTTCAATTCAAATAAGACCAAGCTTTGCACTCACTAAGGGGGAACAATATAATAATAATGGTCAAGTGTTTTATTTTATATTCTTATTAATTAATGCATATGATGTAAACAGTTCATATGATTTGCGATACTAAAACTTACTTACATGCTCAGACGCCGGCATTAAAATATTCCAAAAGCCCCAATACATAGTCCTATATGTATTGTATCTGTTTATGGGTTAAAAGTTGTTTGGATTGCAAGTCCATTTAATCTTTAACTAAGGCTAAAAAGGGTTGCCTATAAAGTATGCAGAGAGGCTGGACGTAATGTTTGAAACCCTTCTAATAAAACAAGAAATCGCGACCTATGTGATACGTTTTTTTAGTCGCCATGTCCGTCTGACTGTTTGATGGAGATTTAGCTTTAAAACCATTAATACTAGAAAGTCTAATTTGGCATGAGTTTGCACCTTAATTACACCGAAAGAGTAATATATTATCTTGAAAATGTAGAATATAGAGGTACCTCAAATCTCAAACTGAAACTCAAACTTTTACATATTTAATTAGACTTCTTTTAGAAGCACTTTTAAATCGTCATAAAACAGTTTTAACAATTACCACCGATTCGGAAAGTAGTTTAGTATTCGGAAACAGAGCAGGGCCGGCATGTAACTCAGTAGCTGCTCTTTTTCAATATGTCACATTTTAATACATAAGTAATATGTATGTATAATAATGGTTTCGAAGAACATACTACATCTAAAGTGGGAATGGTATTTTTTCTCGTGTACCCAATCGCTATAGTGTGGGAAAAATATAAGGTGTAGTTTTTCAATTTAATAAACCGTTCGTGACACATGTAGTATTAACGTCCTGCTTTTCCTTTAAGTCAGTCTCTCTGTCAACTAAATGATTGTTGTTAGAAGTTGAAACGACACATCGAAAAACGATAACGAAGTTAAATGTAAATTTCAAGTGTTTTTCGAATATTTAGAACGTCCCTGTAGAAATTTCGATATTTCTATCATCAGTTGCATACTGCTTCTGTTTCGAATAAAACTAAAGAATGTGTGCGCCAATATGCTGTTCATTATAATAATAATTAATATGTGCAAATATGAAATACATATGGCTAGTACTAAAATGCTATGTTAACTAAGATTTTTGTTTGCTTTATAATTTACAATTCTGTCTCGAACACATTTTTTTATAGAATAATTTATATTTGTAATAATGGATTATTAACTTAATATTGTAACTGAAGCAAAGAGGCATTATTTATTGTTGTTACATATATTTAGTTTTAAAATTTTGCTTTTGTCGAGAACTTGTCATTTTTCCCATAAAAGCTCAATAAAGCTAACAATGATGAACAAAATGGCCAACTAAAACTCCATTGAGTCTTATTAAAATTAAATCGTAGCAGATATAGATGACGGGGCAAAAATAAAAAAAATCGATTTCTTCATTTCTAATTTTTTATGTTTGCGTGTATTATAATTTGACAGTAAATTTGTAAATAGATCGACTTTTATTCTTAATAGGATCGGTCTAATCGCCTGAGGGACGAACATAAACAAAGGGATTGCTATTGGAGAGATCGTAACGAAGAGCCCTCAAAGAGGCGAGCTGGAGTCGCGGCCCCGCTGGCCGGCTACCTCGCGAGATGCACCGGCCAACCCTTAATTGAATACCCCGGCCGGGGCTAATCGGAGCTCAGCTGAGTGCGTGGGGTTGGAGGGGAGGTGGCGCGGGGGGCCGCCGGAGCCACGCGGGCTGGCCGCGCCCCCTGCGCGCGCCGCTCCGCCCGGGGAGCTCATTCAAGTAGCGAGCGCGCCCCGTACCAGCCGCAACCCTCAGGTATGTCCATTTTGCTTTTGGTGTTTGCACGTTGTGTATCGTTCCGCGCTCCGCGAGTGACAGTCGTGCTGTGACTGAGTGAAAACTGAACCGTACGCGCTCGAGGTACGTACGCATGCACGCAACACGGTCGCACGGCTCTTATGTGTCGCTGAATAACGCTAACGAAGATTTCGTGTCCGTTTTTGAGAGTGAAACGCGGCTGTGACGGATATAGAAAAAATTAATATTGAAATTAACATCTTAGCGAAATATGTGAAATGAAAATCCGCGATGTAATCGGTCATTGAAATTTAGAGTCACGATAACAAATAGTATTTTAAAAACGCCTTCCACCTAAACTCGTTGACATATAAACGCACTTTGTGCTTGATGTTTGCATGATCTGTCTAAGCTTTCTTTGTTGCGACTAAAATTCAAGACACGAGATGCTGGGTAAGTATTACAATGTGCATATTATTACAAAGTTAATTTTCTTTTGTTTCAAATTATTATCTATTCTATGATATTTGAATGAAATTCAAAAATATTCTACAGCTTCTCCATTTGTCTACGAAATAAGAATTGTATTTCATTTGATAGTGCTATTTTTAGTCTACGATCATCATTTTCTTACATAAAGCTTAGTTGAAGAAAAGTTCTAGAGATTTCGATAAATCGTGGGCGAGCGAGTCGAGACGAATCTCGCTCGGAGGCTGGGGTGTAGCGAGACGACTTTCACTGGCGCCTCACTTCACCTTGTCGCCTGGCGTGGTGCCAGCCTCCAACAACTTAACAACCCTTGCAATCTAAATATTCTGATGTCACGCGGTTTGAGTTTTATTACCTATTTCCGAGATTATTGATTCAAGCCTTAATGAACCTAACTGGAGCCGTAATGTATTGATGTAAGCCTTTAATATTGCTGAGAAGTACGCCATCTGAAGACATCATGCAAGCAGTTATACGATACCATATCTGTAGGTACCTCTATAATTATTTAGCACTTCAAGTAGTCGTATATCGCAAGTTGCAACTTTATGTCTAAATGTTACTCGCTTTATGTGTCACATAGTCGATGTTGTATGTAGATTTTGTGCTTAATTAATAAAGGGAATATCATCTTCGTTTAACACTCCTTAATAATAAAAGAAAACATACGAAAAAGAAATAGGCAGTCTAAATTTTTTTCGCCAGATTCAATCGTACCATTGACTTAAAATGTTCTATACGGTAGATATCTTAATTATTAAACGTACTCCGATACTTTCGTACACATTTGATTATCTACAATAATAGATAAGCTATTTTTACATGCGATTGGGTATGTTAGGTAAAAATTTGTGAGTGCGTGAGTAGCCGTAGCTCGTAGCAGTCGCTACGTGCTCGCGCGTAGACCGTGCCGCGTGCGTGTCGCGTGTAATTATATGATTGGTAAATAACATCTAGTGAACAATTCCTAATAAATCAATAATATATAAATCATAATTAATTAAAAGGCAAAAATTGGGTTTTTCTTTTATGAATGATAAAATACAATTAAATCATTGTGCTAAATCGAAACATATCCCGTTTTTCTGATGGTCGTTCAAAATTATTTAAAATGAGGTTGTAGTGTCGTGTACAACACAAATATTCACATTAACTCCATCGATTGGAAAGCTTTGTTCGATAAACATAGCTATTATCAGTATTTCAATCAATGACCGTTGATAAGGTAATGGCGAAACTTTTACGGCTTTTCACTCGTATCATACAATGTGATATTTAACTAGTTGGTATTTATTTGAATATTTGTTAAATCTTACCGAATAAAAAATTCGATCAAAATAAGAAAATATCATCTTTATTATAGGCAAACAAGATTGTTCTAAAAACATTTTATTTAATTGGAAATAATCTACATACTTCAATTTTTTTTTATTCTTTTAGATAAATAATAAATTTCAATCGATAAAATTATTAGCAAGACGATTATAAATATTACTAAACAATTCTATATCTTAATAATTTAGCATTGGGATTAAAAATGCTAATGAAACCCACATGAATTAAGTTACAATTTAAACATATTCTATAAAACAGCACTGCATGTTATTGTAGGTTATACATAAAGAACGTATTATCACAGATTGCAGTGATAACCCGCCGACGGCTGGGGCAAGGGGTCGCGGTCGTACACCAACCATTTATGTATGCAAATACCTTTCTGTTCACTGAAAAACATATCTGTTTATCAGCGTATTATTTTTTTATTTTTTACTGTTGGAACGTTATTGTAATATAAAAATTTAAATAAAAAAAATTTTATGTCTTAAAAATTATTAGGTAATTATTAACTGAAACATTTTTATACGCATTTTAAACGAATAATTAATTATCTTATTACTTACTGACCTTTTTATGGCAATAACTGTAAATTAATTCATACAAATACATCATACTGTATCAAGCCGGCTGCTTTTAAATAATTCATTAATATTTGATACAAGTATGAAAGGGCCGGCTTCCCTGGCCACATTGCGCGATGCGTGACGCACGCGTGACGCGACATGTGTGCGTATTATCGACTCGCGCGCAGCTGCGTACGTTCACCCCGACTAGACAATACTATCACAAAAAACACCCTGTATTTTGGGTGATTAATCCAAACCCGCATTGTCTAGGAACAAACTTTCAATATTTGCACGCGCAAGATGTAATGTATAATATAAAACGAAGCCAGCGTATGCATATTAATACTTACCATTTAATCTCGTAAACTAGTTTCGTTTGAAAAGAATTTCATTAAAATTATGACCTCTGTCCAGCTGTCTCGTTAAATATATTATAATATCGTTTATGTCCTTAACAGAAAATTACTCGTAATTAATTTATAATAAGTTGATTTGTTTATATCACGATACAAAACCTATTAATAATTAATTTTCCAAATGTGTTGTTGAAATAATTAGGTCTCGAACTCGATTATTTTTACTAACTATTAAATTACATTTTTTTTTTCATAATTATAAGGACGACTAAGTGAGGTCAAAATAAAATAAACGTGTGAACAATCTACGTCACACGATTATCGGTGACCCCATTAATTATATGTGACCTCACCATAAATTTAACAATAGTGGATGCTGAATCGGCTCTTTCAACGTCTCCCTGGAACAATAGTTTGACTCAAACAATCGATTCATCGATCGAGTCAAGCGACAGCTGCGGGGTGGGGTCGCCGATTGCGGGGTGACACATGCCCCTGCGCCTTTAATATTTGAGCGCAAATAAATTCGATTGAACGTAATAGTTGTTTTTGTTTTCAGTTTTTACGGGTTATTTTTGACATAAACAAAACTTTGATAACCAGTTTCACAGCTTTTGTTCTTTTTAGTTTATCGGGTAGTTAACATTATATATATTTTTGTTGTATTTATTATTATTAAACAACAACAAATCTTACAGACAGACCATAAAATGACAAATTAATTACGAAGATTTAAGTGAAAAAGTGTTAAATGTCAGTGATTACATTAGCAACTCATGAAACTGGCCAACGTAGTTAGAGATTGGTGTATAGGTATTTCAATTCGTCTATTATACATTGAAATCATAAACATAATCACTAAAATATTCTTATTTCTGTCAACATTACATATGAACCTAATAATTTGAAAATGATCAATTATAACATTGAAAGTTCAATGTCCTCGCCACGCGACTCGCTAGAACCCTTCTGTATCAGCACCGTTAATATTAAAATGTCATTCAAACAGCCAAAAAAAAGATTTAAAGTGTGCTAAGGTCGTCCGTGTTTTTTTACACTTCAAAAAGGGGTGATATTATTCACGAATAGGGGTGTATTAGAAAGTAAAACGAGCAAAACCATTGTGACTTGGATACTCGGTTTTGCTTTTTTTGCAATACAGGTTTTGATACAAATGAAAAAATTCTTTATTTTAAATCATAAGATAAATATAAGAGTTTTGGTGTTATTCTTCTTACGAGCTGGTTGTTGGTTTGGTTTATCATTTAATAACACATTGCTCAATTAATAATTCTATCCGCCGGTGATTTGCGTAGAATAAACCCAAGTTTAATTTTTTTTTATTCAAATTTAGTTCCGCGATTGGTCTATAACCATATATAAAGCTGCCCAGTGGTTTTAACGTGATTGACGCACATACAAACGGACAAACAATCAGACATATAGAAAAATAAAACACTTCTCCTATTTTGGGTGTACGTAACATCCAGCCATTACTCTTTTTAAAAAAATATTTTATGGACACAAATGATCTGGTTACTGTTTTACTGCTTTCTTATATTATAGATATACATATGTATACATTAATACATTTATTGTAGATCTCAACTGCTCAAAAGGTCATAACTACTGATGTTAAATTCTTATATCAACGACAGTTAATATATTTACAATGAGATTTGTTCTAAACCAACCAACATTCTTAAAGGTTAGACCATAGTAAAAAAGGTGTTTATAAACAACGATCGTACAACGAAGGGGCAATGATCTATAGTACGAAAGGGTCAACACTGGCATGCCTCAGTGCGCGGAAGTTGACAAGGGCTTCCCTCTTCTCGTCCACTTGCACCCTCGGCCTTATGTAACTTATACTTGAATCATAGTCGCACTAATCGTTCGTAATATAGACTTTCTTATTGCTCTTACAATTTAAAAAATATTGGCACAATTGTTGACCTATATTAACTATTGTCCTAGTTTTTCTTTATATGCTATTAATAAATCAACCTTCATTGAATAATATGAAATGTGTATTAAGACTTTTTTTAAGCCGAACAGTTATTGTAACAAAAGAGAAGTAAATATTCTGTAAACTTTATAACAACAACTCTCTACCTATTTATGAAATGTAGGGTATCATCTTATTAATGTTACGAATTTAAGGTTATTAAAAACATTGCGAAATGCGTATGTGATATCGAGGAAATAACAAATATAATATATGAAATGCAAGCCACAAAACGCAGCAAAATTATGTTAAGTACTCTTACAGGTCATTTGTGGTAACGTCATTATAGAGGTGCACATTTTTCTACCCTTTAATCTCTTTTAAGCCTTGAATCACATTCTACAATCGATCAAACTACGTGCGATTAAATAGGATATGGAATCTTGAAACTGCTATTCTCGTTAAATAAGTAACTTATTATTTTAAACAACATTTCCTATATTCCTCCTAAATCAAATATTTCTCGTTTTACGACTTTCATTCTATTATAAGTAAATAAAATTCGTGTCATCGACATATAGAAGTACCGATTACAATTTTCTATAGTTTTTCTTTCATTCACGGTCATATATAGCATTAGAATTACGTGCTTCATCTGATTCATAGACGAAACCACAAAGCTAATCGACTCTAATATATCGGCTACTTAGGTGTAAGCTGTAGACAGCCCCTTAGTGACCCCACGTCAAATAATTACGCATTGTTTACATGCTTTCACCATGGTGAATGCAACGTAGCCCTTGTCCACTGTTTGACTATTCGCTACGTGATTGACCAAAACAAACTAGGCGATCGAAATCAGTGGAAATGTTAGACGTTTTAGTGTAATTTTGTATCTAACTAATAATGTAAAACTGTGTAAGGTCTATAAATCATAGAACACGTTTATTCGCTCGATTATATAAGCCTAATCTAATTCAAACATAGTGTAATTATACAAACATAAATATTATTACTTCTAGCTGTCTCAGCACACGTTGTTCTGTCACTAGATTTTTATCATTTAGGGGTTTGAAAAATAGACTATGACTTATTCTAGGACTTACCGAATATAGATGTAAAATTTCATAAAAATTTATCGAGTCTTTTCCGAAAAGCATGAAATATGGTAACTAGCACTTTTACTTGTGGACTTGATTTTATTAATTACATTTTACAAAAAAACATAATGTTAAACCATAACTCATTAAAAGTCACAGTCCATGAGGCCGCCTTCGTAATCAATCTATTTGAAATACAATTTACCTTTATTGAAACAATACCAACAACACCGATCAATGCCTACACAAACCTTAATCGTTTATTTTGTTTACTTGCAATGATTGAACGTGGTTTTAATACAAAGCCATATAAATGTAGAATGTTCTCTACTGTTATTATTAACGTTTTCAATAAATAAATAGGTATTTATCAAATAAACTACGATATAGGGATTAACAACAAAGTTATAAATTTTCTAGAGTATTAACTTCAACGTCGGAATAAAATCATATGATTTAGATTTTACCTAAAAATGTTATGGAATATATGCCTTTATTAGTCACATTGGCAAGGTTTAAATTATTGTCACCAAATGTTCGTGAAAATTAAGCTTATTCATTGGCACTTCATTGGCTTTTTGACCAAGTCCAATAGATTTATTTGCCTTTAAAAAGAATAACGACAAATTTACGATTATTTTATTAAAATTGAGTTCAGAAACGAGAAAACCCAAAGATTAGGTAAAATCATCTGTGTTACCTTGCAAATTTGCCAAAAAACAATATAGGTAGCGTGTCTTCGAATCGTGGAATGAAAATGAAAGTCTCGTAAGGGCTATGACGAGCAGGTGATCACGATCAATGGTACCTCACTCCACCAGCTACAGACCTAATATCTGTTATAAATAGACCGATTATTGTTTCTTTTACACACGAACCCTTTTGCTGCAATCAGCCTTGAACATCTTTGAATATTCTGATGTCTAAGGAAATATCACAAATCCTACTAGTTGCGCAGGCTTCCAATTTGGTTTCCTAAAATTTTATTTCTTCTCATAATTTTATGAAATAAAGTATATGTTCAAAAAAATTTAATAGAAGACCTTTGAAAATTATTCATTATTACACAATTATTTATCAACTCAATTAAAAATGCTAGATGAACGTTTTTTTAATAAATTATAATCTTTTTCGGATCTGCCTACTAACGACATCTGCATACTGCATGCCACCCTGTTTTCTTCTCTTTGTGATAAAAAAATGAACGAATTAAAACAAAAATTATTAAAATTTATATGGATATTTTAGAGTGAAAAATAATACTTGTTAATAATATTAAAAAATATGTAACGCACGTATTGTAATTTCAACATCAATTTCATTTAAATGTAAAAGAGTAAGTTCAAAACCATATTAGGCAAGTATTTTACATTTTTGTTTAACTTACAGAACCCAGGCAAAAGTAATAATTTTATGTGCATCTAATCAAAACAGCATATTATATTTTTATACCCATCTAACAAAATAAGTAGCCAAATTATTCCCTGCGCGTGTGACAATAGAACAGCTGCATCCCTAGGCTATTGTACTATGCACCCCAACTAACGGCAGCGTGTGTAGTAGTGCGCATGTCTATGAAAAAACTAACTTTTCAGTTTGATGGGGTTCACTGGCCGTTTTAGAGTAAAAGCCGTGCCGTTTTTTAATGTTTTAAAACCTCTCTAAACAGACGTCAGTGTGTGAGAACCGTGGATGGGACAGTTAGTGAATGTTTTATTCAACGTTTGACGAATAAAGGAATATAACATGAACTAAATGATGGGTTCATTTATGGATTTTATGGAAACCAAATACAAAACATAATAATGATAGGAATTGCTAATTGCTGCATATTTACATATAATTCTAGACGTTTTTTATTTTGTATTTTAAATTAATTTATTTAAAGAAATTAACTTAATCTTTTTATTCCTCTTTCGTTGTTAATAATAATAAATAAGTTAAAAACTTTCAAATTAGAATTAATTTAATAATTAGAATTAATTCTATATAAGAAGCAAAAATATTAATAATAACTTTATTGTACTATATAAAGATTTAAATAAATAACTCATAATTTATAAATCATACATGCTTGAGTTATTTTCTTAAAAATGGGCGCCTGCAAAACGTACAAGCAAAAATGTTAGTCACCTGAATAAAGTTTAGGGGCAAAAAATATGCAGCAATTTTGCTTTTTATTTTTTCTTTCTTTTATTATTAATCTTAAATCGAGCTTAGGTGTATAATATTACTATTCATAGATGTATATGTTCTCGGCAATATATGAAAAAGACATATAATACAGAAAAAGATGACAGTCACGCGGTACTCCCAACATTGTTCCCATTTTTAGATTTCTATGAGATTTCTGGGATAAAAACTGTAACATACATAATAATTAATAACTATATATGTCATATCTGGGCTTTCAACCTGTGTACAAATTTAAATCCAAATCGGTACAATATTCCTTCAGATTAATGCGTTCACACAAACTTTTCTGCTATATATTATTAGTAAGTATAGATTTTAATGAGTGCGCGTAGCAAGAAGGCGTCTATTGTTTGGTGTTTGGAAACAAATCGAAAAGAAGAATGAAGAAAACGAAAGAACAGAGCAGTCCACCTCCTCGCGTTCACTGCTGGCCATTATGTTTATCACACAGTCATAAGGCACGCGGTGAATGCCAAGAGCGGGCTCATACGACGATCGGAGAGAAGAAAGAAGACAGAAAACAGAAGATTTCGAATCGACTTTATATTACGTGCTTCTTAAAATCAATCAGTATATGATTTATACGAGTTTGTCTACCGATACGATGTAATACATTTATTTAATATCTTATTAATTGAATTAGAATAGTAATATACAAATAACAGTCTTCATAGTTGATAGTGATGTGTTTCATTTAACGAAAACCTTTAAAGAATGTATCAATTATTTTATTTTTAAAGTATAGTATATAATTGCTATATTCTACTAGCGCTGCGCCCGTGGTCCACGTGCAGTCTATAGCACTCAAGGGTCACGTAAATATCCAACGGTGAGAGAAATTTTGAAATCGGTCTAGTACTTACTGAGATAACCTAAGAATGTCACAATTAAAAAAGAACAATAAGCCTTTCATATACATATTTATATTTAAAGTAAATAACATGAATGTAATAATTACACACTGCGATTTACAAATATTTAAATGGAGAAATATGTAAATTATTGGTTTATTTAACGTAATTGTATTGTCCTGCAAACAAACGAGATACAGAATCGACCTTAAAAGCGGCGCAATCTTCCACAAAAGGGTTGCTTATGTCACCGTTACTTTAAAATTAAACAGACAAAATAAAGATTTATTATTTACTAAATAACACACAATTTCCTTCCTTATAAACAAAGCCTGAATGATTATTCACACATTCAAATGCGAAATGTAGATTTTTAAATTTTATAGCACTGTATGCGTATAGGTAAATATCTTTATACAATAGTAAGTTGGTCGGTTACCTTGTTCTGAATAAAACAGCTGAATTTGCAACTAAAATATGCAACGTAGAGACGAGAGACATCCGTGACAGCGGTTCTGGGTCGACGATCGTTGTTAGTAGGTACTTTGCCGAGTTTTGTTCCAAATCAACTTATGATGTAGTCATTGTTGTATTTTCATTGTGACTATAGGAAATAATAGGCGATTAAAACATTCTTCCCGTTTTTTAATAGTTTAGGTAACCTTTTTTTATAAAATCGCTATTTTTAAAAGGTCTTTAAACTAAGATAATTTACACTTAATGTTCGTTTCTTGGTGTGCGTTATGAAAGAAAAAAAATGCAAATAAGTTATTTTAAAAAGAGTTTGATGCAATTTGGAGATAATACTCAATCTTTTGTCATTGTTAGTATTTCTAAAAGCAATGATCGAATGTACAATAAAAGTACTATCACAGATTACATAATTATGATGTAGAATAAATATGTTTGTTAATAAATCACTTTGAAGCGTTAAATTTTTTTTTAAATAAAACAGTATAAATCTTGTTGTGCATTTACTACTTCTCTAGTGCCTCATATCATAATATCCATATCCTCACAGACGAATGTCATTATCAAATTTATTCAACAACACGAGATATTCAAAAATGTAGAGGGATATTTTACATCAATTATATGAGCATTTAATGATTGATTGATATGATCTAATGATTAAAATATAGAAAACAGCTTATTAAAAGAAAAAAACAAACAATAATACCTACAACAAGCTGGAATTCGAGGCGTCACTTGCGTGGTACCTAGGTAAAAAGTATCCTATACGCTAACACACACTATAATCTGTGTCGATTTCATACACAACAGTTGTTTTGCCTGAAAGAGTAACATATACATTCTTATAAACTTACGCGTTTATAATATTAGCAATAGTAGATTTATTGATGATATTGTATCTTATTGACATTTCGATTTATAGATTATTAATTTAACTCAGCAGTTTTGTTCACGTACGGTTCCCAGATAAAGGCAGAGTTTTTATTTTAGGCCATAGCCTATCTGCATAGCAAATTACAGTCAAACCAGTTCTGTATTTACGTCATAAAGCAACAGCAATACAGCTTTTTTATTGTATTAATAGTCACAGATTGTGGAGGAAACCCCAAAAAGATATATGTATGTTGATTTGATACTGAATATTGCTAGTATTAAATTATGTTATAACAATTATTCATATTTATGTGACGTCATCTATCCAGTTAAACATGCAACAACAAGATGAACTATGATTTGTATATCTATAACTAGATTGGGCTTTTTCTCATCGCTTATTGATCCGCATCAATAGACTTTCATTTAGTTCTAATATGTGTCTTCTAGTTACAATATTAGTTTAATATATTCGTAACGATATACACCTACCATTAATTGCTAATTTTCAACTCTAGTGTAGTACAAATTATTGTGATCTCAGTATTTTGCAATACAAATGCTCTTTTATTTCATATATTTATTTAGAATTGTAGGGAAAGCTTTATGAATTAGGTTAGATTTTTTTAAGATATAATATAATATTTACTAGGAAACAAAGAACTTCGCAATGGACCTTCATAAATAAATGACAATAAAATATAAAAGATAGAGTATATTTTTTTATAAAACTGTTATGCAATATCAGAGAACACTTCACTGTTGTGAAGCATTACTCATTTTGCATTTTGATACAGTTGCATATAACAGTAAAAATAAATATTTTAAATAAGAATACAATATGAAATCCGTAAGAAGAAAAGTCACGTAGAGCAAGGTTCGATATCTTTATACGGATTGACATGGTGGGTAATACAAATATATTATGTAGTATAAGGATTTGACGCAAAAAGCTTTATCGAGGATATATGTCGCAGGAACTTCATCTGACTTTATATCAAACAAAATAAAGGTGGATTTATTATTATTTATTGCTTGGTGAAGACCTTATTTAACTTTTGATTAAATGTTTATTGCTATGTAGCTAATTGCATAACTTAAAGAAAGTTTGGAATCATTATTCGGTGGATTGTCCATAATTTTAATATAATTAAATATGGAATTATCGATTATTCATGTGTCAGAACTCGAAAATTTTATATAATGCACATAGCAAAACTGATCTTGTTTAGCTTATTATGCAAAACACAGCATTTTCAAACACATACAGGACAAGATGCAAAGAGCAGCTTTATTGTATCATGATTTACAATAGCAATTTCTTCCAAGCAATCAGAAAAAAGTAAACTGTAAATATAGAAAGATAACTGTAAGAAAACGTACTGGCAACCGTAACTCTCATAACACACAGAGAAAGAAATATAGAAATCTATTCTATAAAGAGGTGAAGTTTTTGCTTCTGCTTCGATTATGATAGTAGGAGAAAAAGAATAGTAATCTCCTATTATGTAAATTCTGTCACCAAAAAAAGCTACTATTTAGTACTTAGTAGTGACTTAATCAATGTTTAATAATGATTTTATATGACGTCGAGATGCAGTTCACACGACGAAATCATGAATATTCATTAAAATTTATGATTTTGTCATAAAGATAATGTGATATTATGAAATAACAATGTAACCACTAACGAAGCGGGCACAGGTCAGCTTGTTAATATCAACATCACCTATTAAATGACATTTATAATTGATCTGCGTAAAAGCCTAGTCATTGTCATGACGTAAGAAAACCAACGTAAATAACTTAATAATAATGCACAGGTTCTAGTAGAAGGAGTAATAAACATTGTGAAATAATTACAATTTATAGAAACAGAATATCACGAATGCGTGATGTCTTTGGAATATTGGGGTAAAGCCACATACGACATACTATATCACCTACAATTATTACATTTCTTCAAATTAACATTTGAATGAGGAGGAGGTAGATACTTATAACTTTAAACATTTTTATTATTCTCTATAGGGATCGTGACCTTTAACTGCCATTGTGTATATTTTATTCACATTCTTTCACAGTTAATATGGAAAACTATGAATTAAATTGTTTTCAATAAGTTTTTTAAACTCATTTGATACATAAACATAATTTAATACGTTTCTCTATAATCTATTCTAATATTATAAAGCTGAAGAGTTTGTTCTTCGGACCAGTAGGGTCTGATTTGAAAAATTCAGTTTTAGATAGCCCATTTATTGAGGAAGGCTATATATACACCACGGGCAAAGCCGGGGCGGACCGCCAGTATATAATAAAGATACATATTTTTAAATTCCTAATTAATTAATTAACTATAGTATAACAATTATTTAATCTTTAGCAATTATTGTAATGACCTACATTAGATTAAATGGCGAAAGTCTATTTTCAACCTTTATGATAAGAGATTTTGATTACAAAATGTTCGCATTCAATACATCATGTCGAATTGAATCACAAACGTGTAAAATCCGAAACCTTTAAAAATACGATTGCGCGAATTGGCAAGTGTATCTATAGATATAATGCTGAAGTGAAGACTTGTGATAAGATCTTATCAGTCGCGGTCGCTACACCACGTACTGATAGCTATGAACATGCTCACGCTTTTATATTTATACATTTACACTTATAGTTAGACATTTCAATACAATGATATGGATTTTTAAAACATCATTGATTGGAGCTAGCGTGATTATTTTTGAAAGGTCAATCAGTCAGCAAACTGCCGACAGCAATTCCTGTTGTAGTTATCACAGTTAAAATAATATTTCTGTTATTAATCTCACTTAATATTCATTAAGTAGGTATTTTCTTAATGGTATCTTAACTGAGATATTTTAGTACATATACCTACACCACGGAATTCGTATATATATATATAATCTAGATTTAAATATACGACATATGATGACGATAAAAGAAATCAGGGAATTCGTACTCAATTGCGTACACGCGGCGGGAGAGCTCTGGGGTTAAACCCGGTGACTCACACATTGGCTACAGTTCTACTGCGGAATTTCTTCAGTGTCATACTGTGATAACAATTCTGGCACCACCTCAATAGTTCTATTGGAAGAAAGAAACCCAACTAGGCTCCATTTTCAATACAAGTAAAACACACACAACTCCACGGAACCGATTTTCATGAAATTATATAAATACGTATACGTACGTAAGTATATATATAATACGCAAAATATACAAACAGAAATTGGGATTACATCTGCACACAAAAGGGAAAACATAATTATGTACATGAAGCTATACATTTTGCTCGTAATAGTTTTCTTATAAGTTAATGGTATTTCTATGGAAACAATTACCTCTTGTTAAATTTGTAAAAACATTCTAACGAGAAAAGTATTTCACCGAATGTATTTTATATTAATTTTTTCACTAACGTAATTGTGTAAAATGCCACACATTACAAAATTATCAGGACACAATGCTTTATTTATCATTTACAGTATAGATACATCATCAGTAGGTATTTTTGTTAAAAATTGCAGAATATAATTAACATGATGAATACTATATTCATATAAGCTTAGTCGTAATTTACTAAAGTTGTCCATAAGCAATAGTACGAGATATGCGAGAGAACTACCATATTATGGATACGACATAAAAGGACTTTATAGAAGGTTTTCATTGAATATATTTTCAGTCATTATATTTCAGATCAATTTTTTTAATTTTGCTGAAACGAAAATTGTATCATTTGCACTAAAACCCATTCAGTGATAAGTTTTTTACAATAGCTATCATTAATTTTGAATTGAAAGATTTTTCACGGATTTTATATGTTGGGATAAATAATATAAATCGCGTTTAAAAACTGTTTAAATTATTTTATTTCCCAATGGTTGTCATTACGTAATTAATAAAGCCAAATCAAAACTGAATAAGTATAGAAATACATAAATTTCAATGTTAGAAGTTCGATAAGCACTTTGTTTTGCAATTCAACGTATGTCATTGCTTTTGTTATTTATTTGCCCTTAATTAATAATGTACTATGAGTGCAAATTATATCGGGTCGGTTTCTTAGTGTTTATAAAAAAGGTTAATCACCCTGTTTGATAACATGTAAAATGTGCTAATAGTTTATACGAGAATGCAAATGTAGCTTACGTCGAATTCTTTCGTTAATTTAAATTTTAATGTGGTTTTAACAAGGTCTGTTAAATACGCAGATATTGACATAACAACATCTAGCTTTTGAGCTGTATCAGCAAGCGGCCTAGCATACTTTGTTTACATTCAAATGAATGTTAATTTTTAACAAACACGTTCCCTAATGATGTCCGCAATTAGCGCAGTAACAATGTTGCTAAATAGCTGTTGCTACATGTGTATAGTACTCCATTTTAATTTTAACCATTAATAAATAATCACACAAATTACAACGTATGTTGTTTGTTGGCACTTCAGATGACACAAATGAGATGTGCTGAATCATCACAACGTCAAAACAAAGTATGCATTGGAAGTATTAATATTTTTTACTAACTAGGCCTAACAATGACTACCGATTTGTAAAAAAATTGTTCAAAAATGATTGCTAGTGAACGAAATGTTAATTAGTGGTTTATGCGCTAACTATTGAGCACTGTAAATGCATGCAAAACCAGATTGCCTTTTCAGTACATAACATTTGATTGGACAAAGGAAGGCGATAATTAGTAGTGGACAAAAATAGTCGTACAGCCGGGCCCTGGGCCAGGTGACGTAAGCGCGTCAGGGCCGCGGAGGGGCAAGACGGGCCCCGCGCCAGTGTCGCGCGCGCCGTCAGCCGGGTCGCACGCAGTCTCGCTACTCCTCCACCCGCCGCCCGCCAGCGCCACTCTGCCGCCTCCGCTGCCGACAGCCGCCTCCATCACTCACCCTCGACTACTCCGACGCCTCCTCTCGTGAGTACGACACCCCTTTCACCCTCGACCTGCGAACACAACTGAAAGCCACTTTCGACTCGGTGCATCGCAAATCGTGTTACCATCGATGCAGTTTCACTCATGAGTATACTACTACGATGGGATTCCTCGTTGTTTTGTTCACGCTCCATCGCGATCCACTATGTAGTTAGTTCATATTATTTCCATATTTGACTAAGTCTTAGGTTTCTTGTATCGACACGGAGGAGCGTGGCAACCTTGGCGCATCGTGCAATGCAGCGGGGACCTTGCAAGTCACACGTCACAGTAACCTCGGCTCACGCTGTGCTCGTGCCGCCACTGTGACGTGTAGATCTATCTATCTTTGTGTTGTTTTCCCGCATTGTACGTCATTCATTGCTTTATGTTCAGATTGTACGATATAAATAGATTGATTATAATGAACGATGTACTCTTACATCGTAATTAATCGCGAATCACATCTGTTGTTATTAAGGTAAATTGATGGATGCGTATGCATCGAATACAACAGCTGAGCGTCGTCGTCGTTGTGATACAGATAAAAAATATTACACGGTCACTCAAGGACGGTCAACTACTATCGAGTGGTATTTCCCGTTCAACGGGCGCCGAAGTGACACACTATTCACTAATGACGTGGGATTATAATAGCAAGGGAGTTAATATCAAAACGTAGAGTATGCATTCGTAGTGGAAGCTTGTGGATGTTTTCTACATAGGGGCCTCAGTTTCCCGAGTTATCGCAAAGGAAAAACACGCCATACTTAATCGCGTATTGTGCTCACTATCAGCTGTTGCGACGATGCGGTGTGCGGTCGCTAACTCGGTTAGTCACTATGTTCTTTACAATTATCAGCCTTAATGGAAGGAGATACCGTGCATTGTTCTTTAACTATTTTTGACAACTAACACATATTTTATATTTTTTCTTCTTTATCCTCTACGAACACTCGTAAAGTATACTTATTTACATGTTAATAAGACTTTCCACACTTATTTGTAAGATAATTTTTCGCTAAACCTTTTCTTATTTACATTTTAATGACTTGTAAAAAAAATTAACTTGACTTTTAATTGGTTATATACTAACTTATTTAAGATGCTCCAGGTTTTTTCAATATTTTTATGATGATTTAAGAATGAGTAAATGATAATATTTCAAGTAAATTAAATGAACTGTTTTATAAGCCGCGCGAAGCTTTAAATAGACTATAATTTGATAGACCCCACATTAGAATAGACCTTTACTCCGATATTTTTAAGCGTTTAGTTATAAGCATTTTTTTTTAAGATATTAAAAGAAGTATGACATGGTTTCAGCTTGAAGGTATTAGTTAGATTGAATTAAGTAAGCGGCTTACGAACATGTTATACTTTAACAATGAAAAAATCTCAGTTGTCATTATCAACACATAGTGGCGCAAAGTGGGAAGGAGTAATATTTACATATTCATAAATGTTGCTTCAACGTAACATTGAAGATAGCCTCTAAACATCTTTAGTCACATTTTTTTTACCTCGGTTCGACATTGATCGAAGTTTATAAAACCGGTAGGCCACGGTTACCCTTCGCTGGACACTTGCATGGCAAAATAAATATAATGAAAACTTGACACCATAATTTAAATTAAATTATGTAAAGTCATTAATTTTTCCAATTTTATTTAATTTTTTATGGATGTTCGTATTAACGCATCTCGATGGTGTCCAAACTTAAACGATTAATTATTAAAGATTTTGCATAATATTGTTTACCTTGAACGATACCTATTAAGTGTTATGAAATCTAAAATAATTATTGAATATTTTTTTTACTTGCAGATAGCCATGGTTAGAAAATATGAAAGAATAAGCGGACGCTTGTCTTGGAGCGAAGAAGAAATGGCTAAAGCGGTAGCAGCTGTGGTCTCAGGTAAGATGGGCTACAAGCTCGCCGCCAGAACCTTCCACATACCCCGCTCCACACTACAGAGGAGGGCCAGTAAGGTCCGCTATCAACAACCTGACGACCCTAAGCCCCTTATGGGCCATTACAGACGAGTATTCACAGATAGCCAAGAAAAAGATTTAGTTGGATACATAAAAAGCATGGAGCAGTACTTCATGGGGGTCTCCCGAAGAGACATACGCGAGCTAGCATTCCAATATGCCGAGGATAATCATTTAAATCATCCCTTTGATGTCAACACTAGAATGGCTGGCGAAGACTGGGTCAGGAATTTCTTAAAAAGGAATCCCGAGTTATTGCACAAGTCGGAGAAGGAACATGAGCTGGAGCCGGTAAACTTCGATCAATTCTATCACTTCATGTGTCAGTCGTCATGATGACTAGTCGCCGAGGAACTTGAAACAATCTAGTTGTAAGCAAAGGTCATGTGCCCACCCACCCGAGAGAGCCTCTCAATAAACGCATGGTAGTCCCAACTTGTACATAAACGTTAGCAACGGTTAATGCAACGAATTTTTCTCCTTTTTAAATTTTTTACTTGCCTGGTGACCTTTGTGTGCGAGGTAAACTGATTTCCTTATGATTAAATCGCACTCACGATACATGGCAGGAAGTGATAGCGGTGAATGTTAAAATTAAATATTTTATATACAATTTGCAATTCGGATCATAATTAATATCTACTAGGTAATTTTTGAGGTGTTTACGCAATTGAATTAAGTTAAACAAAAACAAACAGGAGCATAGCTCAAAATAGACATACATATATATAAAACACAATATTTAAATATGTGTATATGTTCTGTCAACATAATAGTTATATGTTAGTTGAAATTTTGCATGTGTACTTACTGAATGCAAACGTTTAAAGTTAATTCTTATTTATAGTTTAACTTATGTTATTTATTGATAATAGCAAAATTACGGGCTGTGATAAGGAGAAATTGTATTTATGGGAACATATCATCGAAAGATGTTTTGTATAAGCAAGTGGCTAGTATACTAAGTATATATTACAAGGGAGAAATATCCAAAACTGTTACTGTTACGTCATACCATATTATAATTAGGAATATTGAATTGTGTTGATTGTATTATTATATAAAAATACATAAATGTAAAACGTAACGTTTTTCAGCATACTTTTATAAATTTGATATAAACCGTTTCAAACACAGTAATAATTACTTAAATATAGATACGTATTAGTATGTAAATTGTATCCAAAATAGTTCAATGAAAAAATAGTAGCTGGATATTAACATAAATTCATAAATACGTTATAACGATGTCATGTCTTGCTTATAAAGCCCTAATTAAGAAATGTGATAATGGTGAATGGTGATAGTAGTGGGATTACACCTTAGGTAAATTCTTTTATACACTTTTTAAGAGTTGTACTTATTCCAAGGATACATTTGGGATATATTTCATATTTCTATCATAAATTATCTACATATTTCTAAAAGAAAGTACCTTTGTGAAGTACCTACAAAGAAGATGTTACCTGATTTAAGTTTTGATCTCTTAAACTTAGTTTTAATGAAAAATAAAATTGATATATTTTATTCCTTTGTGTATGTGATTGGGATAGGAAATTTTATTTTATCTGTATTTATGGGGTGAAAATATATATGGATAATAATGTCGAATGCCAAACTAAGTTGTTAATTTTGAACTAATTTTATTATTTAAGTACTTAAGTTTTTGAATACAATAAATGATTATAAAAAATCTCGCTTTTTTCTGATCCCAATAAATAAAACATTTAATAGCATCGTCCAAAAAAATATTATAAAAATTATGAAATAACCTATAAAAAGGATAACAAGATATTATATTATTATTATTTTGTCAAATATGAAAGACAAGCGACCCGCGACGTCGCTCATTAGAGTTATCATTCAGATTCTATGTCCATCATCAATAGGTTTGCTTTTACAACCGAAAATAATCTGAAAAAAAAATTGTGCAAAAAATATGCATGATATTTTGGCATCCAATTATTCGATACCTAATAATAAATAGAATGTAAATGCCTAACACACGAGTGAGAGTTTTATCTTCTAGTTTCTTTAGATATAAAATAATAAATTACTACAAAAAAGGTCTCCCCGCTCCTACAACACACAACTTGTACAAATTACAACAATTTAATCAAACGTAAAAAGAATCACTTCAATCTGTTGATAACCCACGGAGTTATCGAGTAACAAATTTCATGCCATTTGTCAAATTTTATTAAAGAATAACAGCGTTTTGGGAAGTAATTTCCATTGAAAATAATATGAATAACAAATATACGAATATACGAATTCTACAGGTACTCTAGTCACGTATAATGTTTTTTCCCTGAATAAGCTTTATCCTGTTTCAATTAGTGCTCTGAGTTTTCCAACATAATGAGTTTACAACTTGTAGACAAGCTTTGCATTGAATACTTTATAATTATACCTGAAAGCTTATAAACTATTATAAACTTCCTAACTTGCTCTTGGCTCTTTTCGAATGAGGCTGCATTATATTTAATCAAAAGGCTTTTAACTAATTGCAACTTTGTAAGCATTAAGGAATACTCATCTGTTGGGAATATCTATATATATAAAATTCTCGTGTCACAGTTTTCGTTGCCATACTCCTCCGAAACGGCTTGACCGATTCCTCTGAAATTTGGTAAGCATATTGGGTAGGTCTGAGAATCGGCCAACATCTACCTATATTTTTTATCCCGATATTCCTACGGGATACGGACTTACGCGGGTGAAACCGCGGGGCGCAGCTAGTGTCTCTATAAAATTGCTACAATGTGGTGTTCTGTCTTTCCAATATTGTTAACATGTGAAATGTCTTGATTTTTATTCATTTTTCAAAAGAATATCATTGTCAAGATTTAGGGGGACTCTCTGTTTGTCTAACTGCTAAGTCTTAAAGATATCACATCAGAAGTCGGTCACATGTACAATTCATAACAGTGCATCATTTCTAAACTTCAATTTGTATTATTTGTTGTTATAGTGGCAACAGAAATACATCACCTCTGAAAATTTCAACAGTGCAGCTATTTCGGTTAAGGGTAGGTAGGGCTTAGGCTCTCATTTACTAAAAACGATAAATTTTGGGCCTTCTGTTTACGTTAATTGTTGATAAGACGGAACTAGATATTTTTCTTTACAAATCGCTCATCAATTAAAGTTATACGAACTAAGCAAGTTTTCATTGTCCTTTGTTTATGATTTTCTCATATTAAACTATGACTTCTTCTCATATAAAACTAAAAACCAACAATGCAACCGATTGAAATGGATAATATTTCCAAAAAGTAGATAATTAATATCAATTCAAAGCATAAAAAATAATTAAGAAAATTTATGATACGAGATTGATAGTTTCGTGGGACCCTTTTTGTTATGGACAATCTCATAGAGAATATTATAAAACACTACGCAGTAACCCTATCAATGATATCTCAGAAATTGTATAAGTTCAAACAATAAACTATCATACCTACCATTTAATTTCTCTTCACCGCACTGCTAGAATAAGCCAAATTAATCGGACTTAAGTAAACGTAAAAACATGCTCTTAGAAAATATTCCCTGGCTTGAGTATTGCGCATGTTATTCCTTAGAGGTCCTCCACAAAGAGCTTAGCGGAAAAGAATAATGAGATGCTTATAGAAAAGATCTATAGTACAAAGAAAACGACACGAGACTGGCTTGAATTTTGTTGCGGTAATACCATAAAAATAACTGTAAAATCTGCTGAGGTCCTTACTGTTTTATGTTCTTTGCTCCGATATGTTAAACATAGAGATTTTACGATTATGGCGAATCAATATATTCACTCCCGTCGGAAGTGGAGTCTGATATTACTTTAACTACCTCCGTAACGCTTTAGTACATTATTTGAAAAAGTAGAATCATAGTTCATACGTGGCATATGTACGTTATTTTTCTTTTTTTTTTATTCTATTTACGCGCTATGACTCAATCAAATACATCAATATGCAGCTATTTTATGTAACAATTAAAATCTCTCTTTACTTGGAATTTTTAGTTTGAACTAAGCATTTGTCTGAATACAGTCAATCATAATCTGGGAAAATTGAAGATGTGAACTGGGGAGGAAAATTGAGCAACAGCAATATTAGACAAACGATTTCAGAAATTACATTAAATATTTATTAATATGAAAGGTCATGTGACAAATCGCAAACGCTTCTCATCTATTCAATTTACACATATATTTTTGACTTTGCAGTATACGACGGTTGGTGGCCAAACATACGACAAGTGGTCGAACGCTTATTCTCTTTTGGACTGGATGCCAATATAAAGAAATAATGTCGCTCAATTATATTTTGTGTATTTTACACTCAAAATTGCCTCTTTAAACAATGAATTAATGATGAATAATAATTGATTCTAAGCAATGAATGTAATACTGAAATAAAATATAAGTAAATATTAAATTACGTTATGTGAGAAATATGCGCGAGAGTCAGCGATTTATGATCCCGCGCGACACACCGGCTGACTGTACTGTAGGAGCAAATAATAAAAACGGACAATTTTTCGTTTTGAAATGGTTTTAAAAAATTTGTTTTATATTAATCAGATTTACAGTGTGGTATTTTTTCCTATGTGATGTCCATTATTGTCAGGTAAGGACTAAAGCTCAAAAATCTAGCCCATAATTTTTAACCATACCTAGTGATTGAATTTTAATACCATTATATAATTGCTATTAAATCTCAATTGAATAATTGCCATTTCGTAGCATCTCAAGATTGAGACATAGAAGTGTTTAGTGTTCGATTAGCTTAGTCCGTTTACAATCAATTTTAAATTTGTCAAAACTGTTAACGTTACGTCAAATTACTATTTATCGAGGTATAACGCTATATAATATAGTTGCTAGAGCAGAAAAAGGTTGCCAAAAATTTAGACCAGAGCTTCCCACGAAGCAGCTAACCCTCAGAGATTGCCACACCAATGTCAACTGAAATTAAAATTAATAAATTTAGTTTCATAGTTATTTAATTGCTGATTTCTTATCAACTTATATGTACTTCTCGGGGTCATATAGTTGAACTTTTAGAAAATAGAAATCCTATTTAAGAGTTCAAAGTTTTTTACTACGAAGCTGAATTTTCAATAAATATAAGTTAGTATGTAACTAAAACATATACCTTTTTAAAATCCATCATATGCATTTTCCACGAATATTTCACTAGTTCATTTCAATATTTCTCATAGATAATTAAAGTGTATTGAATCATATTGGCTGTACCGGTACAGTCCACTCCCCGGGCAAAAGTAAGTCGGTATCGAGTTCGTTGTTTAGTTAAGCATCCCGAGGCAATCCAATTACATCGATGTTTGCTGCCTCAAAGGCAGGGTTTCAAAGCTCACAGTGCACCTCCTTCCGCCCCGGCGCACCGTTGAAAGGCTCCAAGATCCATCCAACTGTACCAAAGATCTTTTTGACTGAAGAAAAGCCAATGTTCCTTATTCCAATGCTCGTTAGCTACTGTAATGGTATTGACGACGTCTATCAGAGAAATGCAACGAATGTACTTTTAAAGATATCAAAGGGAAATTGTAAGAGAGCGTCGAACATTTTTTTTGTATGTATTTTTATTTAAACTTGAAACTGATTTAGCAAACCCCGCGTTAATAAAGTATGTGACATTATACTTTATTACGTAATTCGATTTTGTTTGCCACGTATAAAATCATTTTATTTCTACACCTAGAATGTTAAATAGAAGAGCGGAACCTCTTGGCACAAGCATTTTTTGCTTATTAGGAGTGTTCCAATCACCAAATAGTTTAAGACAACATTTAAAGATTGAAATAAATTTGAATTTGAAATTTTTTTTTTGACTTAATTAACCAGAATAGAAAAATCAGCCCCTAAGCGAATAAAAAAATGTCTTGCCTGATGCTTATCTAAATTGAAATTAAAAATTAATCCATGGAAAATCTGGAATTTTTAAAACGTGTTAAAGACGGATCATGTAGATTTACTGAGCTGTTGGCACAAAAAAGGTGAATAATCATTACGATACTTATTATAAATAGGTAATTTTTCGATATCGACAACGCATTACTCCAAAGAGACCTGCCGTGTTATCATATTTAACAGCTATTGTGATGTGTTGCTCGCCTCCCACAATTGTATCGACTTCTATTTAGTTTATGTATTTAAATATTTTTGACTACTATTTATAACTCACTGCAATTTATCGAAGTGACTGAAACATTTATAATTGATTTAAATTAATGAAACCACTTACTATTAGTCTTCATCTACATTTAATAACAACATATTAATAGTATACCAATCAGTATAGATTTTACAGATGAAACCTGTTTTCCGTTAGAACACGTTTTCTAGTTCTAACTAGGGAAAACGCGTTAAAAACTAGTATAAATTAACGGGTGTTATTTTTTTGTCCGTAATTTGATTTGATCGTTTGTTTGAGTTATAAACGCTAACGCGGCACGCTCGCTTCGCTCGCTCGGCTCTTGCAGTTATTCAAAAACAGCTTAACAAGCTTGTTGCTTCGCTCATTGCTAACCTAAACAAAAATGACAAAGACAGTTTATAATAATGCTTATTATGATACCAAGTAAGGGAAATAATAAAGATATGACAAAGTAATAGTGTAAAAGACATTTTTGTTTAGAAAATATAGCATATTCCAGTTTTTAACACGTTTTTTTAGTTAGAACCTCTTGTAACATAGGCATTTAGTTACAACTAGTTCTTACAAATAATAACATATAAAATATTTGTTTCGAATAAATACAGAAGCATCGGCTGCCTACTTCTATTACAATAAAATGTCTAGAGAGCAACTGCCACATTATATCTTGTCAATACAGCATCTCATTAACGTCACAGAGATCGATTACGTTACAAACAACAATTTTTTTTTGCTTATATTTGAAACTAGCTGGTGTCCGTGACGTTATTCGCGAATTTTGACCCTGAGCCTCCACTTGGCTTTCAATAAAATTGACACATCAGACAGAACAACTTTAACTAAGACATAATTTCTATTCATGTCATAATGGAGCTGGACTCTAGGAGTTCCACATATAAGTCAACAGAAAATGTTCATCACGTGCAAAAGTTTTTTTTATGGTATAAGTTTAAGATCACATATTATTTAGTTGGTCTTTCGCGGTTCTGCATCAGGTGTTCCAGTTTCCGAAATAAGTTATAGCCTATATGTTTCTCACGTCCACTAGTTCCGGAGATTAGCGTGTACAAAAAAGCAGACAAACAATCACCACTTTTTTGTATTCGTATTCTATTACTATTTTTAAACCCCTATTTTAAATTCTAAAATTAGAAAACTTCTCTAGGTAGTCGAAAACATAAATGCTTCTCCGATAACACACAGACCGTAAACTTTAAAAGAAAAAGGGGATCCCTTTCCATTATCCTAAAGGTAAGAAAAATGACGCATCAAATTTTTCAAACTTGTTGACGCATAACAATGGGCGAGTTATTCTCACGTTGTAAGAAAATAATTTCGCTTAACTTTTCTTATACCTTCTATATAAATTTATGTCGAACCATATTGTAGATTATATTCAGAATGTAATACTAGGATATAGATATATAAATGTTTCTCGCTGCTCACAGATCTAGCTATGTCATCAATTCCATGCCCTGGAGAAATAGGTTGAGCTCGCAATGTGGCGACAAACTGATGAAAATATCTCTGATATACAAGACCGTGTATTATATAACATATAATGTATGCTATATACATAATCGTAATCACATCAAAACTGTTCAACTATTTTTAACAAGTCAGTTCTTTCAACCTCCGAAAATTCAGCAATTGCGTTATACAGAAAATATGATATTAAACGTTTCTTCCCTTGGTTACAAAAGTGTTTTTATGAAAACATTTTTGTGAAAAACAGGGACAGTTCCAAAGTTTAATAAAATGCAATATGAACGCAACAAAACGAAAAATGCTGTTCCACGGCCACTCGAGAGACAAAAGCTCACCGCGAGATAAATATTCATATAAAAAGCACTAAAAAACATTTGAATGTGAATTCTATCATCCGATATTTAAATCTGGCAGCGGGTGTGCGGTCGGGCGGGAGTTTCCTTGGGCAGGGCGGGCGCGGGCGAGGGCGCGGGGAGGGGCCGGGCTGGTAATTAGGCGGCCCGGCGGAGGCTGTATTGATCGCCCGGTCTCCTAGCAACGCGCGAGATGGCAGCACATCCCTCGCACCGGTGCCGGGATCGCGTTTTTTGTTCAAGTTCGCTCTAGGTGAGACCGTTTTGATGTAATCTCAAAGGAAATGATTCAATTCGATTCGCTCGCTATATTCAGCGGGAGATTATGCTGCTATTAGTCAAAGCGTTTTGCAACGAGTCGTATCTAAGTAGGTAATTTCTTAAATTATATCACAGTCGTTTTGTAAATAGGTGGTATGCAGCTGTTCTGTAAGGAAAATTTAATAAAGAGTCAGACGTGGCAGCAATCCAAGCGACGTGGCGGAGGTTGTGTAAACATAATTACAGAAATATTATGAGGAGCCGCACATTTATCTAGATCATCCGAAGCATCCGCTGCAAGGCACGTCTCGGCTCCCTTGTTTGTTTCTCACTTATATCTGTGATATATCGTTACACAAGAAAACGGAGAATTATAGCATAAGGAGACATGTAGAGTCTTCGTTGACATTAAATTATTGCTAGAACGCTGTTATAAGTTAACAGGTTTCATATTCAAATTATTCAAAGCATGCACCTTTACTCATGTCAGATAAAAGCATATTGTTATTTCCTTTGTTTCCTATTATAACGTGAATAAGAGCAAAATTATAATGATATTAAAATAAAATAAATTCATAGAGGTGTATAATAAAACTGGTCATAAATAAAAAAGTGTAATAATTCCACGAACCTAACCTATAATAATGAAAATACGTATTATGTTCGAGCAGGTATTCGTACTTGCAAGCGCGTATTTTTCGAGACTCAAGCAAAATGTAATAATGTCGTAGCGCCATCCTTGCGCTCCGCATTTTATCTGACATATTTCACCCTGTCCTACTTCCTTATAAGCATTCCCCCTATAAAAAGAGAATGATAAGTCGCAAACAATTTTTTGTTATAAGTATCAACGTTGGACTTGATCTCTGATAGTTTGTTATGTCCATTGGATGATATATTGTTGATGAATTGTACTTTCATGGTTAACATACTTAGGTATTCTCGCAAATGTGACAGAAGAGAAGAGAGAGGGATCTTCTTCTTACGTAACATTTTTGCATTTTAGAATTTTTAATTATGTAACATGATTTAATTAAATTCTTTATACTGTCAATTGAAGTAGAAAAATTACACACTTGTGTGAATCAATGAAAAAAAGAAGAGACAGACATAAAGACGGTCAGACAGTCAGAGTTACTTTCGCATTTAAAATATCAATATAGATTAGGGATTAATTAATACTCATATTTAATCCAAAACATTCTCACGCGGCAGAAGAGGAATACCTTTATAAATATACCTACAGTTTACTTTAAATAAAGTCATATCAATTCATTCCATGAGCAATATTTTATGTAAACAAAACATCTATGTTTTCTTCGTCTATTCAATGTTTCTATTATACTAAAGAAAAAATAAACAAAGGAATATCAATGGACGTACGAACCGGGCGGAGCAGACTTGCAAGTAACGTCGTAGCGGTTCTACAAAGAACAACTTGCTAACGAAAACGAACCGCTTCCCAGCAATAGTCTTTGTGTTTATGTACTCAGTATTCTCAGTGAGCCGAGAAATTGATGCTTAGAGCTAGAATTTATACTTCATTGTGCTAGTAATTACCATTTTCTCATGTTTGTGCACTTCGTTTCTCTCGTCGCTCTACGAGTGCATTTGCGTAACACAGTAGGTAAATATATCATTGTTGAACATTCTATTTCGTTTATGTATTATTGACCATTGTATACATACTGTAATATTACTGTTCCAAATGTACTTTAATGTAAAAATAAAATGATTATCAACTCTTATTAAACTCTATTGCACAACATAAGAATTCACGTATAAAAACTATATTAGTTCAGGTTTTAATTTCAAAGAGGATATATAATAACACGCGAAAGTGGGAGATTGCGTTTCCCAAAATTCCTGATTAAAAATCCACCCCGATGTCCATCATTTCTGTGATGCTGTGGGCGACCACCTAACTTCGTTGATTAAAAGATAAAATGCTATGCTATGACTGATACATGGCTCGACAAAAATGATACGCAAAATATATTTCGTCAACTCATTAGCTTTTGGCTAATAGGAATAACATGAAAACAATATAGTCCTTTATTATTTTACTTGTACTTAAATAGTTAAAAAAGGACTTTGCTTTGGTGTTTGTACAGTGCGATAATTACTTAAATTAACAGAGCTTATCGTTTTCTACTATTTCCTATCTTTGATGTTTAAATCAAAAGCAGACATCGGCAAACGACAAGGTAAACAGTGCAGCGGAAATTTTTGAAGAGTCGAAAGCACTTGAGTTGCGAAGAAAACAGAAAACGTTTGTTTGCAAGTAGAATCAGGACAATTAGAAGAAAAACATATTTCTATCATTTATGAATAACTAGAATTGAGGAAAATAAATAAATCAACGATTTCCTTATCTTGTTTGATAGAAAAACTTTATTGAAAAAGATGTACGTGGCAGGTATAACATGCCTATAATGCCTTGGGAAAACGAGGACTTGAAGAAATAAAAAAACAGAATAAATTTAAGTCCTTTATTTCTTTTTCTAGATAGTTTATCTATAGCTTGATATCTAATGCCAGGTTAACTCTACTATTAAATTATGTAAAAAATTTACCTCCTGGCGGTGATGTATCGAAGGATGGAAGGATTCTGCGCTGAACCTAGCTTAGATGTTATTCAATTAAAATAACTACAAACATTAGCAATATTATAAAAATATTTTGAATGAAGGAAATCCTTTCAATAAAGGAAAATATGAAATAGAAATTACTTTTAAGTAATAATTACTTTAAATGATTCCAATATATGAAATATAAGGTATGTGTACTGAACAATATACTCATTAAGACCACCGAATCACTAATCAGAAATGCAATTTTATACATGAAAATATAATATTTACCAATAATAAAGCGATGATCGAAATATTCAACGCTACAGTAAACTTCAATCAGTACATTAAAGGGTGGCTCTCCTTTGTAAGCTCCAATCCAATATCAATATATAATTTAGGTACGTTCCCCGAGCGGAGTATTAATTTACAGTTCCGAATTGCTAGCACAGAACTAGGTATTTACCATTAATATATAATAATCCATGTATAAATGTTAGCTGACTGGAGCATGTCGGCCGGATGTAACTATTGGCAACAGCCACCCGGCGAACCTCCTATCGCCCACTGCGACCCATTTTAGCGAATAAACCAATAGATATACAGACTGGAATTGCATGGTGTAAGGGTGCCGGTTACGATTGTATCCCGTTGTCAATTGCATCACCTCGCTGCCACCTGATTCCCGTTGCCGGGAGGGCGCCTCTGGCTGTTTGCCGGTTGCCTTCGCTTTGTGTCCGCTTAATAAGTATATTCAGCCATGTTGACTGCACACGACAGCGTTGATGTGTAGTAATTACTTTTCGAGTAGATGTTCGATATAACCATTGTTATGAAAGTCCGACGCTAAATGAAAACCCGATGGATTTATGCAAGCGCTTAGGCCAAAGTGGATGTAATTCGATGTCTATTAGTCAGGTTCAGGTTCAGGTTCAGGTTTCGATTAAGTACATTTGAAGTGAGCGAATTCAAATTTGTCATAAGCATCAGCATCATATTTTATATACTTCCATACAATTCCGTCATATTTCCTTGGGATTTCTTGCAAGGAATACCATCCTGGATTTACTAAACAACATTTAAAAAAAATTACAAAAAATGTATCGGAATGTCTTAAACACGCAGTAAGTAAATTTGTTCAAATAATTTCTTCCCCTTTGTTATTAGAAATGGAAATTTTGTCTTTTACATCGTATGTGCATGCTATCGCATCGTATGTGTGCAGTTCGTGCTAAATCAATATATAAAACTTTACTAACATTCGACCCTTCAAGGCAATTCGATGCAATAATACAAAATTTCTCCAAAATTAACTCCATCTCGCGAAACCCATCCGTTAATTGGGCACGAACCGAGACACGTGATAGAACTATGCGAGGCATGTACCAGCGCTGTGCGAAATGTGCAGTGGGTATGCACGCCATGTAGGTATGCTTTGTTCTAATTTACGCGTCTCGGAGATGTTGCAGTAGCTACTAATTAAACATTACCACATAGCATGTGCCCCAAATTCTCTCTCAGTATATAATTGCCTTATTTACATAAATGCAGAGTCATGAGAGCCGCCGTATTTAGTAAAATTTAATAATGTTGAGGACGTATAATGGCGTATGAAGGTGTAATGACATTTTCGTTTACATTAAAGTGCTTATTCGATTTTTAGTGAGGACAAATTTTCCACATACATTATTTCTACAAACGTATATTACTATTACTATATAATAGAAAAACAAAACTTCAGAAAGGCTATACCGGCTTTCAATTCTACAATTAACACGAAATTTAGCTTAGTCGTGTATTTTTAAATTGCGATGTACAATATTTTTACTAAATTGATTTGATTCCTTTGTTCTAACGTCTTTGTGTAGAGGCGTCGGCGTGTAAATGACTCGAGCACCAGAGCCATTAGGGCCAGCAAATGGGCCCTAAGAGAGATGAGGCGCCGTCCGCATGCCTCGATGGATGATATAACTTGATTGAATATCCTCCCGTCCTCCCGTGTCTGTTTATTATGATATAGGTATATTTTTTAGATCGGAAAATTTCAAGTAGCTTGGGGAACCTGAATTTTATAGGTAGTATAGGTTTTAATTATGTACCTTTTAATATTTATAAATAGATATAGATATTTAGACTATATAACATACGTAATTGTCAAAAATAATAATACATTATACAAATATGTAGCTACAAATGCTCCTTCACAGTCCAAGGAGGTGGCGATCGGGAACCACGAGATAAAAGAGCAATATTTAAAACACTGGTTTGAACAGTAAACACGTCAATTATGAATGCATATTTTTAAAGAGGCCCGTTTTACTTTTCTCACCCATCCCAGACATTTCTTTCTCAGATAGTTATTCCTTTTGTTATATCATAAAAACTGAAAACGCATTTACAGAGGCCCTAACTCTGCAAATGCTCTTGGGAGCTGGAGGTTGCTTACCATCAGGCGATCTACCATCTCGGATGCTCGCAGTTACAGTTATACATAAAAAATTTAACGATTTATTTCTTGCTTACAATCTCTTGAAAAGGGGGTAGACCCTTTTCCTTTTAATTTTTGCATTTTTCCCTCTAATAACTTCCTTCAACTTCGATAAAATCTTAGTTGACACCTTTCAAAATTAAAAAATCTAGTGACGGTTATTGCTCCACTTTTTAACCGTCCTCAAAAAGGAGATAGTGAATTTGACTGTATTTTTTTAATGTTTGTAACCTTATAACTATTAACAACAAAAAAGTTTTAAAATACTTTGTTTAATAACGGTATACTGTGTGATCGACACCACCATCCTACAGCTGTGCTAGACGTAGATGAAGACCATATTTACTAATTTATAATGAATAAAAACCAAACTTTTTTTGCAGATAATGAATAGCAAAGTATTCTCCGTACTTTTTGTGTCAGTGGTTAGGGGACACAATAAGATTAATGTCGTAGAGCTGAGAGATAGCCTCAACAAATAGGTAGACATTTACAATAAACGGATTACACGTCGATACTGTGTGAGGTCAAAGAGATCAGTGATACTGGTAGCCTTTTCTTAAAATGGTCCTATTTGTTCACATTCTGAGAAATTAGCCCCTTGTCTGGTTGCTATTTCAAAAATAAGAGTCGGTTAGGGTTGGATGAAAAGTATTTCATTGTAATTAAATCAAATGCATGTTTTTTCAAAAGCATATAAAAAAATATTAAGCTAATTATTAAGCGGACTGGGACCTGTAGTTACACTACGTATAACTCAAAAACGGATGAAAATGAACGGATTTCAATGACTTTTGGTTTGTTGAAAACCTACATACCTGTTTTTCCGTTTTATACATTATTTTTATTTTAAATTGGTGCTAAATAAAGTGTATTATTATTATTATTTATATTTTAGGTGGTATAACCTCGCCCATTGCTGGGGAAATACTCCAAAGTTGCGGGCTTTTGGCCAAAGCAACTTTAGATGAATATATAAATATACAAATATAAGTATAGATACATAAAATATTATATTCAGGGTATAGATAGAAATTTCCTTACAATTCTACATGTGTTAAGTATTACAGCTTTTTGTAATAATGTGTATGTGCGGGGATGTACATTAAGTGTTTTGAGACTTGTGTGTAGAGTTTTGGGGATGACTATTATTATTACATATTATGATTTTTTTTTTTAATATTTATACAAGCATCTTTAGAAAATACACAAACACGTAGTGTAGTTATTAATTACAACAATATTCGATGAATCTTTCTACCTTTCCAACATAATATGATCCAGCTTCCATTATTAAAAAAGTATCGATTCGATTTTTTGTGGAGAGAGGGTGCGTCCATCAAGGCTAGTCGCATCACGCGCTGATAGCGGTCCCTCCGGCTTGCGGAGGATGGAACAGCCCAATAAATCACTAATAAGATTCATGGCTGCACGTCACACCACCCCTTTTGCGATGTCCTGTTTTTTTGTCATTGTACTTTTATATTTGTAGTTGGATGTGAACATTTGAAATAGAGAGTGTTAAATAATATCAATTCAATTAATTATCATGTTATTGTATTATAGGACAGTGTTAGCGAAGAAAGTCAAGCATCCGTCAATTAATTTTATGAAATTACTATTCTTCTATTTCTTTTTCTTCGTAAAACGTGTTATATCCTAATAAGTTAACTTGACTACGGTAGTCAAGTTTAATAAATGTAAAAATATACTAGTGCAATTTTGAAATAAACTCATAGCCTATTACAACTACTCATTTACATCCCTGGTACACATTTATGAAATACTCTTTAACTTTGCGTGATTCTAAAGTAATTAAACTTTAATTAAAGTTCTGCGAAAGCAAAGCGTCAGTCGGTGCTTTCATTTCAAGTTGCAAATATTTCATTGAAACAACACATTTACAAAGCTCATGTAACTAAGTAGGTACGACAGCAGTATTGCTTTCCTTATTATCTGGCCCTCAGCGCTGAAACAACAAAGTGTCGTGCGTTACGGGCTCTGAAAGTGGCATAAAAGAGAATAATTAAAAACCTTGTTACTCTCAAAGCAATAAGAGGGACCGGCAAAAGAACGTTGAGCGCTCAAAATAAAGCAAGAACTGTTTTAGACGTTCCGTGGAACCTGTATAAATGCAAGCACATTTGCAGGCGTCTGCCTCTTTATTGCCTGCCGTGCAAGACAAAAGAGCTAAAAGTGCGCCCGGGGAATATTAATAAGAATTTATCCTGACGCTTTTAAATTTAAAACATAGAGCTACAAAACTTACGTAATGTACGCGTCGCGCCAGAAATCCGTTTTCGCTTTAAATGCAATTTACTTATTCATCGCTGAATAATCCCGACCCGCAAAGAAATGTTTAAGCTCTCAGTGGGTAAACAGGGTTTATGAGTGAGAGAAAGTTTGCGCGCCCCCGCGGTGGTGGCTCCCCGAGAGCCTGGGTTCACTGGCGAGGAGCGGCCCGGCCGGGGACTGCCACGGAAACATTGTGTACCAACCAAAAACATACATTTATAATTATCTGCTCCATGTGACATGAATCGAAATCGTTTTGCCATGTACGACGTACATACTCCTGTTCTCTAGTAGGTACTTTTAGTGTGCAGATTATTCATATAGTACAAGAAGGATATAAATATATAACACATACATTTTTGCAATGACATAATTAAATTATGTTAAGAATGAACAATCCCTTGAGCAAATGCATTAATGATAGATATAAATTGGATCATAATTTTCATAAACTGGTGTCATAAACATGTTTATAAAATCATGAATGACTCCTTTCCGCAACCGCACAATAAGGAAAGCTCAAATGTGCAAACTCACGCAAAACGTAGCGTTGATAAATAGCACTACGAACGTATAATTTGTAATGGCGTCATGCCGTCTACCAAAATGGTGAACCGTCCTCCAAAAGCAGCTGGAAGAAAATGAGAAACATCCTCGTTTAACATAAAACAACTATATAGATATTTTAACGAATTTATTTTTGTAAAACAGAAGACGTGAGTACTCTTCAGAAAATCTTCGTTAGCCTAAACGTCAAACACTTTAAACTCCTTTTACATGTAACATAAAACCATTAATAAGCCTCTTACCCTATCCGTCTAAGTCAACATCGGTGTAGCCCGAGCCTGAGATGCGAGGGGGAGGCCCGGAGGGTTGTCATGGCGACGTACGGGGGCGCGGACCCGAATTTTATCGATTCTGCTACAGACAGCAGCCGAGTTCGCCCACACTAACGCGATTCAACGCTCGTGTTTGTAGATCTCAGGGTTTTAGAGAGCTTTGACATCCAGCAACACGTACCGCCGCTTCTGTTTAAATAGCTATTTACAGGCTCTCCGCCGTCGTGTGCAAATTTTAGGCTAAACGTTTTATGCTCTTGACGTGGGTTAGTTTTTAAAATGCTGAATTATTCATTATCTTAGATGCAAAAGTTACATCACTTGCCTCGCTTCAAACTCTCTTGAGAATATTTGCAATTTTAATTAAACACTGGAGATATTTTCAACCTAGATATTTGCTAAGATAGAAATGAAAGTCAATATTATGCTAGGCAATCTAACAAATTGAATCTAGATTGAATACTTGTCTTCTCATGGAGAGCTAGTATTCAATAATAAAGAAGCTATAATATTCTGATTTATTTAATTGTAATATCGTTAAGGTGAGATAGGTACTATTACGATAATTACGGTAATTTATGATCCAATTCTTCACAACCGAGTCTCTACAATATTGTACATTTATTGATATGAAAACAATGCTTATTTTAATATTGAAAACCTAGCCGAAAAAAAAACAAACACGCTAATAAATTTTTCGATAACAGCAACATATAGCAACAAAAAACAAACATAAAGCACGCGTCAAGTTGAGAAAACCGATTCACCCTAAGGGAATCGAGATCAGTAGTGTAGTTCCGAAAACACAAGCCTTGAAGCGATTTTTGAGTAGGGATAAAAGGAATGGGATCACAAAGGGTTCCGCGATATCAACTACTTTACCCTTCGCACAGTTCCCCTATCAATTGTTACCAGTTACGCATATTTTTACCCGCAAACCCGGGCCGTGGGACACCGTCACATTGTGTGCGTATACGAATACAATATGATGTAGCAAGGACAATTGTATGTAATGTAGCTAGGAAATCTGCTTGCGACCTATATGTTTTATCACCTATTTTATATTATAAATAATAAAATATGTAAAAATATTTGAGAGATTAGGCATATACGTTCAAACAATGTTCAATTATGCTTACATATGCTACGTAAGCATAATTGAAGTTTTATTGCCTTTTCAATTGTTGTGTTCAGATATTTGTAGTCATAAATTCCTCAATGTCTCTTTTTAACAGATACTCACAAAAATGTATGAATCTTACAATATACGATGCCAACTGAACCAGATGAAATCATTTTTTCCAAACGACTTGAAGAAAAATTCGGTAAAGTATCGCAGGGTCCGATTAACACAATATCCTTGACGATGTCGTTCACAAAAAGGGGCATAAGGGGACAAAAGTCCCTGAAACATTTCTCATTGAAGCGTGGGGGGAGGCCCCACACCACCCAGCGCTCAGCTACGTAGCACTCTAACCACGGTGTCCATAATTTATGCTAGCGAGCGGACCACGAAAAATAAATGAGCATCAGTAAGGAGAGGAAATGGAAAAAATAAGTTACGAAGCGGGATTGCGATTGCATTATGAAAGCAAACATGGACGGGTTATCTATAGACTGAAGTCGAGTTTCGTCTTCCATTCCTTGGCTACCGTTTGTTAGACTGGTTTCGTTTTCAGAACCACTATTTCGATTTTACTGTCGTTTTATTGGTTTAAATCTAGGAGAACATAAAATCACGTTTGATTCTTCACATTCCCGAAACCTAAAATCTGTTGCGAATCATGTATTTTTCCACAACTATACAGTCTTATTTTTGATACAATTTTAGGACTAGTTTTCATTCATCGAAGGACCAAACCTAATTTTTTATTCGATTTATTATTCGTAGTACGTATAAGGAAAGTTCTTTCTTTTGATTTCTTTTGATGAACCGCACGTAAGCATTTATAATATTAAAAAATGGATGAATTACAATCGTTCTACTTACTTAATAGGCATACTTGTTTAAGGTTATGTATAAAACCTTCCAAATGTAAAGCTTAGTCAGTTGCGCCTATCCCCAATGTTCCCACGCTCGAGGCAACAGCGAAACTTTTTACCCGTATTTAATGGGGGGCCGAAGCACCTCTCCAGCTTGTTTTAATTCCTCGTTTCTTTACAACTCTGTCAAAATATAATGGATGGGCACGGGCCGGCTAATTGAATCCATTTTTCATAAATGACGAAACTAAGAATTTTTTGTTACTATTTAAAATGTATGGCGGCTGACTATTCGCTCTAAATCAGTTTAGATAATATTAAGTTGACAGTAATTAAAGAATTTAAAGAATACATTTTAGTGTAAGTATATTTAATACTAGCTGCGCCCCGCGTTATATAAATATTAATTTCGGGATAAAAAGTTGCCTATATGTTATTTTTTTCATTAGAATCGGTTCAGAAGTTTTGCGTGAAAGAGCAACAAACACACACACATCCTTACAAACTTTCGCATTCATTACATTAGTAGGATAATAAAAGATAATGTGCTTATTTAATAAAAGGCAATAGTATAATTTGTAGACAATTTTATACTAATAAATCGATTACACGATGGAGATTGTTGCTTATCAAATCTTCATTATCTTTCTTATTCTTGTACATAAAAAAGGAGTTTCTATACGTGTTTTTGGTCATATTATTCATTGTACGTTACTGTGCAAAGGCAATTTTTATACTTATTTATATTTCCCCATTATACAATAGAAATTAGCAATAGGTACGTAGTAAACGTGTCATATTTTCCAGTTTTATACCAACACTAAGTATCTACGTATAATTATTTTGGTAAACTACTTTTAGATTTAAAGACTTTATTTTTTAATAATAAGAACAATTCGTTCACTTAAAATGAGTTACATGTATTATATTATTTATATTATATACCTTAAATTAATTTATGCTTACATCTCTAGTTTAAGGTAAATACATATTATAATATTCAAATCAACAAGCTACATTACCGTTATAATCTAAGTTATATATGATTTTTAGTAGTTTTAAATACATTGAGACTTGCAATTTTTTGTTTTCTTTGGTAATCTGTTAAACATCTGTGTTCCTTCAAAGAGTATGGTTATTTCCATAGTTCGAGCATAAATAGGTTGCAGATTATCTTGGCTTCTTAAGTTAAATTTTATTGATTCTTTTTTTAGTTGTATATTTCATTGGGTTGAATTTGTTATATTTTTTATTGATGAGCATGCATGCCGCATATGCGTACTTTTAAAGTCATTCTCTGCCTGATTATTTTCTATTGGTTGTCCTCTTATAAAGTGGTCATTTGATTCATTATTTTTCCTATTAGTCATTTGAATGTGTTTCAAATAATTAATAGTTTAAACACTTCAGAAAGGAACAGATGTGTTTGATTATATGATACATTTTGGATGCCTACATAATTGAAAATGCGTTTTATTTTCATTGCCGTAGTTTGTAGCTCCTATTTACTGTATAATCAGTAATAATTAAATATTTGGAAGTGCATTACATGATAAGTATGAAAAGTAATGAAAAGAGATATTGAAGGTATAATTAAAAACAAAGAGAATGGAACCTTCAAAGCTTAAAATTTAACGTAATTAAAACCAAAAAAATGTATATGATTGGACGTTATTAAAAAGAACACAGAATAAAACAAAATTTTCATTATTTAGTT
The DNA here is from genome assembly GCF_012273895.1 of Zerene cesonia. Lineage (NCBI taxonomy): Eukaryota > Metazoa > Arthropoda > Insecta > Lepidoptera > Pieridae > Zerene > Zerene cesonia. Next base: position 2,771,358 of record NC_052102.1, on the reverse strand, counting down.
TATTTCATAAAGGTGGGCTTATAGTACATGCGACTTGTACATTTATACATACCAATACAATCTCTTATTATCATGACTACTACATCACCAATCCTTTTTTCTTTCAACTTATATTACAACAGGCAACTAAAATTTATTGCGTGTTAAATGTGCCAATTTTGATTCGTTTACTAAACTGCGCCACAATGCATTCGTAATAATTTTTTTTTACTGTTTCAGAAATTAATACAATTATTACAAAGCTTCATATACCAAATCTGTAGCAATTAATGGGTTTATGTAAAAAAAAATCTTTATACTAAATAACACTATATTTACATAAAACAAATATTGAAACGCTACTAGATATTCAGTAACCGTCAAAAGGGTAATCCAGTATTCGCATACAAATTTGTAGAATCACGAGTTAGCATATTAATCATTTATTTTGATGAAAATGATCCATATATTTAAGATTACATATGCGTTTTTAGGATTTACAGCTGAAACAAACACGTGATCACGGATGGGTGTTATCGTTTATAGGGCATTTTTTCTGTAATGGTGTACTCGTCAAAAGGCATTTTATTTTTATGGCCTTTAACTTAATGAATATTGCCTGTGACACTTGCTAAATCAACATTTGCTTCAATTTGCTTAAATTAAACATTAACAATTCCTTAAACGACTAAAATAAAAGAAAATAAAAATCAAGGCGGTATAATTTTCTCCACATCAAATTAGATACCACGATCATATTATCAAACATCATTAAATATCATGTTTTGATTATTTGTTTATTTTTATTATCCACTAATTACGTTTATTAACTACTAGGCTCTCTAGGATAAGGACAAAAAGAAAACCTGGCTGACATAGAAACTCAATAAAGAAAGTTTACGTCTTTCTCTAGAGCAAAGAATATTTGATAATAATCTGGTAGTTTTTGAGTTTATTCTACGGGTTCGTTCTTAAATTATGTCATACTGTAAAAGGGGGGAGGACATCACATCAACATCAAATGTTAAATTGTGTGACAAGGGGCATCTAAATGTATCAATGTACTTTACTTTTTCTTTTATTTTTTTTATGAATACATACATGAATTTTAAAGTGAGTGAAACGGGGAGGGGTCAAAATAACATTTAACGGGCGTGACATAATTTATGGCTTCTACACTACACATTCAATACTACCAAAACCAAAATTTTCCACTCTACTGTAATATATAAAAAAAGACATATTTTCGTTTCAACGTAATAAGCAGAGAATCAAAACACGAGTCAAAGCGAGAATAAACAAACGCCTAACGTTAACATAACTCCGGCATCGCCATTTTGACAAACTCGCTCAAATTCACAAACTCATTATCTATAACCGTGTCGAATAGCAGTTTGTTCTCCGCGTCCAATTGATTAATCGCTTGCAATCTCATGTACGTGTACGGCGAGAACGCCAAATGATTGCGGATACTCAATTTCGTGTCGACATCTGGCAACAAATTGGCCAACTTGTTGACGATTTGCGGCTGCAAGTTGCTGAATATCACGCCCTTCCCGCGATTGGCCAGAAACTGCTCGTAGTAGCAGCTGACGAAGTCGGACGTGTACGCTTTCAGCATGCGCATCGGCTGCAGGTAGCGCTCGTCTTTTCCGTATTTCGCTTTTATCGCGGAGAAAATTTGTTTGTATCTGCAAATAGAATATTGTTTATTGTGCACATGGTTAATTTACTGGTTGTCTGGGAGACATCGCTATTTAGCCGCCATTTGTGATAATGTAACTAGATTCAGCCTTAATTTGTAATAATATCCAGGGCAATAAAGCATAAATAAATTAAAAATTTATCAAGTACCTTGTAACTTCATTTACTAAGTGCTAGTATCAAAGCAAAAATTTAATTTTAATTTTTGGAAACAAAAAGGAGGAGGATCTATGCGACGGTATTATTATTACTTTCAAAAAATTTTTCCCGTAATTCTATTTAAATTTGATTAGTTCTGAAGATTCGAAAGCAGTTCAGTTTTTTATAAAAAGTGTTATGTATGTATTGTGTATGTTTTTACATGTTCTTATTATCAACCAATCAATGAAGATGATTTTTCAAAAACATGTAAATATTTTGATAAGTAACTAAAAAAAATATAATTAAAATCACAATATGGCAAATACCTTACAAAATATATAAAATATCAATGTAGGTGAAAAAATATTTTCTAACAATTTTAATAATTAATCTCATCTGTGAACAGAATAAACACCCATTGTTCAATGGAATCCTTGGCAGTTAACATTCAATTGACTTTTTTTCTCAATCAGCGAAGCGAAGAATATATTCGTTTTTTCGCATTTTTCCTTGTTTCTTATCAAATTTTTTTGTGTTCAGTGAACTTAATGAATTAAAAACTTGAACCGCTCAAATAGCCAATTATAAAGTAAAATTGTCATAAAATCTAAAATGTGTTATCTATGTTGTAATGATCACATGTTTTATGAATATTCTCAAATGTCTTCGCCAAATGTAGTCCGCTTTTCAAAATCCTTGTTCAATTCGAAAGAATGTATTATTCAGATTTTTTTAATACTTGATATAGGTTATAATACAAATATTCTGCATCTTAAAAATGTTATTCAAACCTGTTTCTGGCCGTGTAAAGTAAAGAAGACTGACTAAAAAAATAATTATAATAAAATATTATGTACTAACAACAAGATAAGTTCCGCGAGGTTGTCTTGCATCACAGCAGAGGGCGCCAGCAGCGGCAGAGCGAGCGGCAGCAGCGCGGGGGGTCGACTGGCGCCGCAACCCCCGACCCCCTCGCGACCTCCGTGTACCCCCTGACCCCCGCGACCCTCTCGTCCCCCGCACGCGAGCGCGTCGCTGCGGGCGCTCTGGCGCAACGAACGCACGGAAGAGAAAAGTACGCGCATGTCATCTACGAAAAAAAACTTTTAGATAACCACTTTCTTCTATTACGGAATTCTAAGGCATTTGAACGAAATCTCGTCTGATATTATGCTTATATTCTCTTATATAAACCTTCCTCTTTAATCACTCTATCTATTAAAAAAAAAACCCCATCAAAATACGTTGTGTAGTTTTAAAGATTTAAGCATACATAGGGACATAGAAAGCGACTTTGTCTTATACAATGTAGTGATATCAAATTTAATCTTATCTAACAACTGATCCGATATGAAAAATGCTTTCACTGTTTTTGTCTGTGTCAATTTACTCTGTCAATTTACTCAAGAAGGCTTTAGGATATATACCACAAACCACTTGAGCGAAACCGAGAGGCACAGCTAGTTAAAATAAATAGTAAACTAACCAGGATTTGCTTGCAACGCTTTGCTGCACATATCGTTGAGTTTCGAGGCAACCAACTGTATCGCAGCTGCAAAACTAGCGCCCGACGACTCTATACTTAAAAAGTACTGCCGAGACCTTGTACTGGCATATACCTGAGACAGAAACCATATCAAATAAACACATAAGTCTTGACTCTAGTGGAATATACATTAAATACTGTTCTTACCAAGTTAGTATACATAGATGTTACACTCTTGAGTATAGCACACTGTTGAATTGGATGCGCTCTGCAATATATTTTTGTTAATGCGTCCAATATATCCACTATGTGCTCTGGACTCTCCACGTTGACCCATTCTATTAGATCCAAAATCTGAAAAAATATTGTTTTTAATTAAAAAAAGAGTGATACATATAAAATAAAGATTAATTTATTTATTTTGTAAATGCATTGTGAACTAAAGGTTATCGAAGACTTTTGCGCATTGAATGTTTTACTGAAAATAGAATTATTTATTTATTTATTTATTTATTTATTTACACTTTATTGTACAATACACATACAGTTTACAAAACCAATAAACAATATCTATTGTACAATTTGGCGGCCTTATCGCTTTGAAGCGATTTCTTCCAGGCAACCTTTGGATACAGGAAATATAAATTTTGAAAAGGTAGAAAGTGTATAAATACATACAAGAAAGTGTACAAATATATAGATAAGAAATTAATGCATATAGGAGCAAGGATAGTATAAATATGCAGTAAAGAGAGATAAATAATAGAGAATTAATAAGTTAGTACCTCTACAAAGTAGTCCTCTTCATTCCAGAAAGGCAAGAACTGCGCTAAGAACCTCGTAATCACCGGCAAGCCCTGCATCAGGGTTGACTGGAAGACTGACAACTGACGCAGCAAGTCTTGCTTCTCCGTGTAACTGTGGGGTGATATGTCTAAGAAACCTGCAATATTAATAAAACCATAACATCTGTTACATGTTAAATATTAAAATATTAAATAAATAGTAGTAGTAAATGTCAATGGACTTGATTTGATATACTCCTTGTATTAATTTGTGTCCTTGCTTATATAGTTTAACAGTGGCATAAAAAAGAAATACTCGTCCCTTAATAGAACTGTTCATTGAAGCAAACTGCTTGCGAAGGACACAAAGAACAGCATACTACTGATCGATCGATCAATGATATGCAGATTGATGGAAACAACTTAATGTAAAATATGCTAATCTAATATAATGGAGACATTCTCTTCTACCAATTATCCTAAATTGTATTTAATTTTGCAAATCATGGAACTCAACTCAACTCTAACCAGAACCTCATCAATAACCCATACAATCTTACAACTCTACTTTAATTATAACTTGCGTTAAATACTCACAATTAATGAGCAAGTGGTGCAAATCATGCATGAAAAACGCGTGATCGGTTTGATCAGCCAGCGCCAGCAGAGTGAGGCCGGTTGTGTTGCACAGCAGGGCGCGCAGCCGGGCCGGCCGAGACATGTTGTGGTTCAGACTATACTGCAGTAGCGATACTGGCCTGAAATGTTAGAATTACACGAAAGGTAGAAAAAAGTATGACCTGACCTGATTTTAGGTATTTTGGATCCAACTTACATTTTTGAAGTTTAAAAAATTACAGTAATATACATAAACAATGTTCTCAAGATACTACAGTTGGATACATTAAAACTCTAAATTAAAACAAACATAAAAAAATATAAACATAATTTGGTTTTATATAACTCACTCAGAAAAGTCCAAATAGTTCTTCTGAGGTGCTTTATTGTTATATTGCCTTGAGCCCACATGAAGGAATTCCATGTTGGGCACAAGTGGTTCAGCTTTTTTATTCCTGCTGTTTTCCTACAAAGATAATTAAAGTCAGTTTTATTCAAAAAGTGAGGAGCTGAGCCAAAGATTTAATAGTTGCAAAATTTTAGTATCAAATGCAATTTTCGAATATAATTATAGTGGTCAGCTACAGAGATAAGATTATAAATCGGTAGATATATTATGTGGCAAAACCTTTATTTTACACATATAAATTAGTTTCGATTCAAGTACTGTACAAAATAGATGATTATAGTAGCCAGCAGGGTGATGCTAGAACAGACTTACCATATTTAAGGCATTAACCCAAATAAGTCTCTGCTTTTCTTCACTTTTACTATTTCTCCTGTTCTGCTAAGAAACATTAATTCATTTCATTACTTTATATAGAAAAAATATAAATGAAGCATAAAAATAAATACATAAAAAATTATCAGAGTAAAAAACTCACCTGACAATTTTGGAATCTCATCAATAGATTAGCATTTATTTTTCTAAATGCTGTGTGTATAGATATTGATGGAATATCTTCAGGGACACATTCTGGTTTGTAGGATTTGAACAAACCTATGAGCACTTGCAACTGTCTGAATAAATTCTAAAAAAATGAAAGAATATTATAACAATATTAACATAAATCACTGAGACATCAACAAATATGATTTAGATATATAAAACTACCTTTCTGTCAATATCCATTGGAATCAGCCGTTGCATGACAAGCAAAAAGAAAAAAAGAATGTAAATCACATTATAACATGTTCATTCAAATAGCTTTAGGCTGAGGGCTAAGGGATACCATAAATAATCTGATATCAAATAAATAATCTAATTTACATAAATGTTACTACACAATCTTATTAACTATGTTCAATTTAAGTATTCAGATGTGTGGATTACAAAACTCCACTTCATTAACATAAAATATGTACAACATCAGGCATAGCTTCTTTTAATTTATTATTATGTATTATATTTTTTGTATTTAATAAATTTATCAACAGTATTGAACACATTTAGTACAAGTGAATGAAAAAGTAGTGTTATTTGTACTAACTTTCTTGCTTTCCCTCTTTTTAGCATGTTCCATCAATTCTAGGACCCTATTTCTTGTGACATCTGAGGGTTTCGTCAACATATACACAAGTTTCATAGTATGTACAGTCTGAAATAACAATAATGTTCACATTATAATCATATGTTAGTTCATATATACACAAACAAAATTGGTAATAATAAAAATCATTTAACAATATACTCACAAGCACTTCATACGTCAAAAATGTATAAAATAATTCATAGCCCATATCTAATGCAGTCATATCTATAGAGTCAGCATCCATTGCCGCTGAAATGTATACAATAAGTCATTATGATGATGACAAAATAGGTATTATAGGAAAGAGCTTTATGGCTTTGGAACAAACACTTGTAAATTAAAGTAATTTATATCATATTGATATTAAATATTGCTAAATACCCACCTGTAAGCCAATCCAATACGTGACCAATTCTAGGGAAATTATTCTGGTTTTTATAATTTGCTAAAAGCCATTTTAAGCAATACTCCACGGTATTTTGAGCCACTTTGTCTTGAGGCACGATGCAAGAGCCTAGGTTCACCCATTTCGTAATGGCTATGAAAAATAAAATTTAATCATTATGTTTAATAGAATTTTCTAATTGTTATAGAATTAAAGAAAATATAACATCCACTGCCTACTTACGTATACTTAAATTCAGCCAGACTTTGAACAATGTGTGAAAATCGTCGTAATCTAAACCAGAACTATCAGCTAGTGAAGCTAATTCTTCTATTTTACTTTCAAACAATTGCTTATCGAATCCTTTTTTTAGAGATTTTATGTAATCAATAATTTCTTCGACGTCCGTCATGTTGAAATCAAAAAAAGTTTTTTAATTTCACTTATAACAAAATCAAAATTTGATTTCAAATTTTAAAATATACGTTGACTACTTGACAATAAACATAGAATTGACAAGGTGTTTGCAAACAAGAACAGTGTTGCAACTTGCACCATTTCTAAAATATGTTTTATCGACACCTAGTTATTATATACGAATATTTTTATTATTCTATGAAATAAGAGCAATAAGTGAAAAAAGCATTTTTTTTTTATTTAATTAAAGAGCTTTATGGTTTTTGAATAAAATTGCCGTGAGTAAAAAAATCAGACAAACTTTTGACTGATCATCAAAATAATACATGTATGTATTTGTATTTTTACTTATGCAATTCACATAAATTACATGTACATACCTGTAATGGGATCCTTATTTTTTACGTTTTTGAAGACGGTATTACAAACGTCTATAACTCAATATTTAGTTTTGAAAATATGTGATATTAATTATTACAAGAAAACGTCATAGTGACATAAGCTGTAATTTGAAAACAGTCTCCGTAAATGCATATAAACGCAGAACTTCGTCTATGGGTATAGAAAAAGTGTTGTCCATAATAAAATTTCGCCAAAAATAGGTAAAATTAAATTTAAGAAAAATATTTTTCTCCATTTCCGATTATTTGTCTGATTTGCAGACAAAAATAGCATACATACGTATACGCAACTTGGTATTATAAATATCAATACCTTAAATTAAAACATTTTTAAAATATTTTCATAGCCCAATGTACACAATAAATTTAATAAACATTAATTAGGATTTAAATTTGTTAAATTTTAATATTTTCAAGCAAAGATATTGCTTGTGGTTGATAGAAATATATCATCTTATTTAAAATTTTTAAAAAATTACTGTAAACCCTTAATCATAGACAATACTCAAGCTATCCGTTAATCGCATCCGAAATGTCAAAATGAACGAATTGTCGTTTGAAGTAAACAGTATGGATATTTGCCAGTAAGATATTCTAATGAAATATGGTAAAAATCATATAATCAAGAAGTGATTTAAAAGTGTTTTATTCCAAGGAATAAACATGTGGCCTATGCTCTTAGACCTGACCCGCGATGAATGTCGTCGGACGCTTAGAAGACTCGGTATATATTTAGTTTTATAAATGGCATTCGTTTTCCCTCCTATGGTTTACTTGTGTCCAACAAGCATTTTAACAATTGAATCCTATTATTTTGTTAACTTTTTCTATACAAATGAGTGCTTATATCCTTGTTTATAGAATTGGAGGCCTACTCGAATATGGTAAATGTGTTTAGAGCACAAGGAGCATTAGAAGACAACAGAAAAAAGTTGTTGGAGGAACTGCGCGCCGTTTTGCATATAAGCCACGATCGCCACAGTGCTGAGGCGCGGCGCGTGTCCAATGATGAGGTGTTAGCTACCATAGCTGAACAGTAAGTTAAGAATGCCATATTATCTCTAAAATTTAATATAAATTTTCAATTATGTACCCTGCACAGTTAAAGATGGCTGATCATACTTTAGCAATACTTATGTTGCAAAGCTAATTTTAGAACAAATGTCCACAACTTCATTATATTTCTAATCAGAATAAACAAAATGAATAATGTTACTCAATTAAATTGTTTTTTATCTTTTATGTCATTTCTTTCCATGGCCATATAGAAGTAGGTATAGTATTAGTAGATGGTATATTTATGAAGTTTATTGTTAAGGTTTAGGTAATAAAAGTAAGTTTATTTCTTGATCATATTATATATATTTTGTATTAAATATAATGACAAGCATTGACAGATAGATAACCTATCAAAGTGTCAAGCTTTAATTTCAGTTTGAATAATAATATTAAAAAGGATTATTATCTATTGTCATAAAAAAGGATTTATATTGAAATGTTCACTTGCATTTAATATTTTTCGAATGTGTAAATAGTATTTTAATATGAAGAACTTCCTTTACAAAATTATTTAATTTTTAATGTTTTCATATAAATGTCAAATTTTAAAAGGAGTTTAAAAACAGAAAAAAAATTTCCAACTAAGTAGTATTAGATAAGCAAAAGAAATTTATCTGAATTTCACATAAATCCTTATACATTTTTATTTAATAAAGTTTTATATATTTTTTTAAATCATATGAAATTAAATTTTTTTAACACTAAATGTCCTGAATGATGAATCTGTAGATACATTTATTATTACTTGATTTTTTACGTTATATACTGCATCATAAATATAACCATAGAAAACAAAAGTGATTTACATACTTTATCTGTCAAGATGTATTGCATACTTTCTAATTAAAATAAATGTTAAATTGATAAGCTCTTACAGAATTTTCCGTTGATGTACAAACTTAAATAGAACTTTTTTTAAAATGTTTCTTTATATATCTACATAAACATGTATGTATATTGTAGGATGATATGATAACTTGGTAAGGGATGCTTCTCCAATGTTTGTGATAATTGATATGGATACTCAATACCAACATGTTCTGAAATAATTTATATTAAATTTTCTTTTATGGCTTATATTGTGTGTAATTAATAATATGCACTACCAAATGAGTTGCTAAGAGTAGCTCTGCCATTACAACTCTTTGTATATTGTGTAATTTATAAAAGACTTTGTATGAAAATTGAAAAAGTAATAAGAAACCTAAAACAGTAGATATTCAATTAACTGGACTTATTCATTTTAGAAGTCTGGGTATTTGGTTAACAATTTGAATATAGTGCAGGAGAGCTGGTTGTCTACTTGAATTTTTGGCTGGAAGTCTACTTGAATTTTAGTCAATGTATGTAAATGATGTTAGGTGTTAATTGAATACAAATGCATATCAAGGAAATTTAAGTTATGAATTGTCAAAACATCAGTTATAAATTCCTGTAGTTTTTAATTTCTCTTTAATATTTTGCCACAAGGGTTTTTTTTTATTAGATTCTTCTCCATAACGAATATAATAAAAAAGGATGGAAGGAAAATTGGTCCACCTATTCACATGTATTTCACATATTAGTGTTTTTGTTACTTAATAAGGATGATATTGTATTATTATAAGTAATGTGACTAATTAAAAATAAGTATTTAATAATATATATGATTGTGGTTGATAGTCTGGATGAGTATAACACTGGAAAGCTAAGGGCCAGATAATCAAGTTAAATAAATAAATAAAGTATAATAAGTAAATGTTACTAAGGTAATAATACAAATAGTCTTATCGCAATTGAAATCTAACAGAAATCTTTTAAGGTTATCAATTATGGATGTCCTTGAACCTATGCATATTTTTTTGGCTATTGAGAATACAGAAGTTAAGTTAGAAGGTTCAGTGAACAAATATATTATCACAAAATAATTTTAATTATTATTTTATGTATATTTATAAATAGCTATAAATATTAATATTACATTATTATTTATATTATTATGCAAATAGGAAGTTTATGCTGTTGCAGTAATGCAATAAAGCAATAGCTTTATATCTTTTTATTTCATAATATTATGATGAATAAGCCTAAAATTATATATATCTGGGGTATTAGATAGTTGCTGATTCATATTATTGCTATAAAACTGAAATATAAATAGACTATAAATTTACCTTATGTTTAATGTTGTTACTTAGCATTATGCTTCATTTATATAAATTAAAAATTGTATTTACTTTTTAAATATTCTGACAAAGTAATGCCCATGAGTAACAGGACTGGGATGAAATTTGCATAAATTGTGTGAGTGTGGTATATCTATTTTATTAAAGTTTATTTGGAATGTTGCAGATTATCTGGTCCAAACACAGGTCTAGGATGGATTATCGAAGGTCGCAGAAAAATTCCTTTAATGCCGCGTGGCATCGCACAGACTATGTACACCGAGATTGCGGATAAAGTGCAAGAGACGACAGTGGAAGAAAATAAAGAATTGCAAAAGAAAATGGATGCTGAAGAACTTGCAGCGCCGAAGTCTAATGAAGAAGAGATTTCTGATCCAGCCACAGCTGATGCAGCATTGCAATGCAATGAAAGCATGGAAGAGATATACCCACCAGTTGCCATGGAAGACAACTCAGCCAAAGTTGGTGATCACCTTATAGTCTTAATTTTTCTACCAAATACTTTTAATTTAATAACACTCCAATTTTTCTAGATTTGGGAAACTGAATTAATATGTCGTAAAAGAAAAATTCCTGAAAGTAGCGTATCAAATGAAGACATCTCACCGCCAGTTAAGAACATGAGAAATATACCTGTGAATGTAAATCAGAAACATCTCAATATATCACAAGTATACTCAAAATATTCACAACCAACCATCAGTAAGTACATAGTGTTAAACTTAATAGTTATATAAGAATATTATTAATCATCTTTGGTATAAAAACATCTACCTTGATTTTTACAGGCAAATCCTCAAGTCAATCCAAGCATTCGTATAATCAAGTTAGCAAACTTTCTTCAAGTAAATCAAGTCAGACACAAGCACAGCGTTCACAACACAGACATAGAACGCATAAACCAAGAATGCCCAAGTCCCATAAAAAATCTCAAGAAATACAAATGTCACCTAATAAACAATATAACCCGGTTTCGATGCAGCTAGAATACTCAGGGCCGCCTAACTCATTCCAGGCTACCTATGCTCAGTCCATATTGGGAAATAAAAACAAATCTGATTACATTGACGAAATGAAAACAAAAGTGAAATCTTCACCTGGGATGGTGAGCGAATCACCTACAATGCATTTGTTAAGTCAACCAGCGACTGTGCCTCACGAATTAGGCGTATCAGAAAACGCACACCCTGACGATCACTCGTCCTTACAAGCTCAAAGTACCCCAATACCCAAACAGAATGCTGCGGGCAAACAATGCCAACTGTTAATTAAAAATAGATCCGAGACAGACAAAAAAGTACAAATGCAAGACTTTAAAATTGTACAAAAGCCTAATGATAATATAAAGATACTCTCTAATCGGCAAGTCGTCGTTGCGCCAAGTTCTACTCAGAAAGCATTGAACACAAGAAAACTTGTCACAACAAAAGTTATTGGTTCGATACCAAAGGGGCGATCTTCCACAACTCCAGTTAAATCGATGTCAGAGAAGATGGTTGTTGTATCAAAACCTATTGACAACAGAATATCACACCCGAAATTTGTTATAACCTCTTCCTCGAGTACATCAATGAAAAATCCTACAATTAGTGCAAATAACTTATCACCCCCAACTTCGGAACCTTTGACCCCCAAAGGAATTCCAGCAACAGATTTGAAGGTATCAGCAAAAACATTTGTTTTGAACCCCAAATCTGGACAAAAAATGGTCGTGCTGCCGGCGAAAACAAGCAAAGAAGGCCAAGTACCATTGTTCCACTTTAAAGGAATACCCACTGCAATGAAACTAGTGTCTGTAAGCTCGCAACCAAATACGCCCGTTGCAAAATTAAATCCAGGTATTGCAACACCGAAGCCATCCGTTCCGGTACCTTCAAGTACAAAAATAGTAGGTGTTGAGCAAATAAAAACTGCTAATTTAGCAGATATTGTCCCAGTGAAGGGTACAACCCCAGTAGCAACACAGAAAATTACGAATCCTATTGTCCGACCTGTGAATACCAAAGGGAATGTCATTGTTGTTCCGAAAGGCGCCACAATTGGAAAAGCGTTAACGTTTACAAAAAACGGGAATGATATGTCAAAAATTATAATGGGAAAAAATGTAAATAAACTTCTACAAGCTAAGTCTGAACAAGGAGAGTCATCTAAGTCAGGCAATGTAATTGTTTTAGAACTTAACAATGAACAATCGGGAAGGACCACTACTATGTCTGAAATACTAGATAGTCGCGTTCCTAATACAACGCGTAGTCACGAAGAGAGTAAACAAGATATTAATCAGACAATTACTCAAGATACGCCTGTATTATTTGAAAATCAAATTGCCGTAGAGAGTTGTAACACTGCGAGTTTAGACTCGGCTACGAGTATGGGTGATATAGTTCCTATGGAAGAAGGTTCTCTTGGCATGATTGTCAAAAATGAAGAACCTAAGTCTACATTTAGTCAAGACACTGAAGTCGTTAAAGATTCTTCAAGTGTTACAGACTGGGAAATGGAGCTCGAAACGGTCACATCGAGAAAGGAGAAGGTTGACGATAAACTAAACTCTTTACACCTAGATCTCGGCATGTCCAGTGAAAGTGAAAGCGAATACATGGTCGATAGCGGGAAAAACAAGAGCGAGCACTCATCGCAAGACAGCATACAGCAAGAGACACGAGGTAAGTTGCGTTCCTAGCTACTTGACTTACCGAGAGATCCTAGTTTAATGTTAATGCCATTTTTAGGGATGAGCAGTGAAATATATAGCGGCTCGGGTCTTTCGCTAGCCACGAGAACGTTGCTCAGCCAGTTGCAGGACGAGGGCTCGTCGAGCAATGACTCTTCGTTCGCGCTCAAATCCAAAAAGCCCGACAAGGCCGGCGAGGGTAGCGCCAAAGCGGACAGATCCGAGTCAGACGCGTTGTCCAAGGCGAAAGCGAAGCTCACTCAAAAGGTGGCGGAAGCGCAATCTCAGCAAAAGCGGATAGACGTGTACAGTACGGCAATAACGACGTCGGAGATAAATCTCGAATCGTTTTCGTATTTAGATGAGAGTCTGATGGCGGGCGACGACGAGTTCCCGGACTCGAAGCGGGAGCCGCGCCGCAACATGCTGGACGAGCAGCTCAGCCGCTTGCTCGGCGAGGACTCGGCCAACTCGTCCGACTCGCAAACTGTAAGTGAACGTTTGCCTTTAACGAGTAACGACCAGTGAACGGAGTGCGCTGTGCGAGGTTGTGCTTTGTGATATGCCGTGTATATATTGTTATTGTCTGTGGTGAACTTTCTTGTTTTCTGTGAAAATATATTGACACTTACATGCATTGCGTCTTTGAATGCGAAGAGGCTAAATTAAACGATATGACCTGAATAAATTTGTATGAAATGGAACATCATATTTTTATATACTTGTATGTACATTATATATCGTTTATTCCTTTTGTATTGTTTTACTCGAAATTGTTACGAAAGTGGGTGTAAAGTTTCAGTGATCTTGTACGTTATTGCCAAAACAAGTAACGTGTGCTCGCTAAAATGCCTTAAGATAAATAACCATTTAATAGTTGCGTTTCTGTTACAGTAGCCTTTCAATCTTTATAAATCTTCTCACGCCTGTTCATAATATGCAAAACACTGACGGTATTTTGACAGGAATAATTTTACTTAGACACTGTAAAATTATAAGTGTAAGTATTTATTCTATAGAAATATGACTCAAGATATAACTCAAGATCAGATACTAATAAAAAATTTCTTCAATTTAAAATTAATCTCGCTATGATTAAATCTTTTTTATAAGTATTTATTTCATTGATCCTTATGTCAAATCTGATTTATTCAGTGAGTCTTGCTGCAGCTATTTGAAAGAAAGTAAACATGATATTCTAATAGAGATTTGTTAATAAGAAATAAAACTCGGGAATTCCTTGCCTGTAACCCACAGGCATGAGATGTAGTAGGATAAAATTTTTGTTAAAGTAGATTAATAGTTCATAAAATTCACACTATAGCATATCTTGCCTTCTTTTCTCGTACTTAAAGCAATAATATTAATATATTTACTAAATAAAATACAAACCAAATAATATATTCATAATATTGTGTAGATACATTGTTATATAAATCCATTAAATATTTATTATACTAAATATACTTTTTCATAACATAGATAATATAATATCTATAGGGCAACTTTAAGTTATTTTATTTTGTGAAGCATTGTTCTGTATTTAATTTACTTGGCAACAAAGTTTGAATATACTTTTTACTTGGACTTTATAAAAACTTTTAAAATTAACATATCCACTTTATATAAAAAAAATTAAAACCCACTACAATACTATGACATTATAAAAAATATATTACTTACTAATAAGTCGAAAGAAATGCTCAAGCAATAAATTAATTATTTATATAAATTAATAATAGGTCTATTTATTTGATAGAATTTGGAAATATTTATTATAATATTGTCATTGTAAGATAATTCAGTTTTTTATATGTCTGGAATATTATCTTTGGGATATTAATACAATTAATGTATTACTTAAAATATTCACTGCAAATTTTGTCAATAAAGAGAAAAACATCTCACACTTCTCCTTTGGCGCAAATTATATAATATAAAGAGTCAGAATAAGATATTTTTCGTCGAAATTTCTACTGTAAACATTTAGTATACCTTTAATATGCAAGCCAGCTTAAGTGATAATTGTATAAATGCCCTGAAAAATTTTGAGGTCAACGAATTTCTGTATGTAGAATAAATTTGTTAGAAATTTATTTTAATTTTAAAGGCCAATGTTAGTGCAAAGTTACATCTAGATTATGAAGTCATTCAAGTATGTAAATTGCATTCATCGACTTGCTCATTTCTAAATAGAAACATTAATGTAATAATTATAGAATTCAATTATTTATATTAAAAGTAAAAAAAAATGTAAACCGCTAAGTTATAATTTGCTGTCATTCTTTCTCAGATAAAAAGTACAGGACAATTGAATGTCAATATTTTAAAATTCATAGAGTAATACTTCGTAGGATATGACATTATAATTATTGGATTGTAAAGAATATGGAAAAGGATCATTTATAGAAATTATGTATTTTGATGCAAAATAGATGATCAGCCAAGTTTTACTTTTGTACATTGCAATACCATTTCGTAGGATATGAAAAAGTATCCATAACTTCAAATTACATTAGTCTTCAGATCGTGTTCCTACAATAGTTGTTTATGTCACCGTATGATTGTGAAATCGGTAAGATTATAATCTAACTGGCGAGATTGCAAACTGTCGAAAAATTGTGATCGAAACATTTGCTTGCAAGGGCATTATTTCGTTAGAATCTAATGCGAATATCAATAATATCGCATTTATGTTCTATGCAGAGAATTTTATTTCCCCTAACAGCCGTCAGGTGCATGCAGGTTGCGAGTAGATAAAAATTGTATTAAATTGTAAGCAGTACGTTGCGGATCAAAATTTTTCGAGAGAATTCAGTTTTACTGTGACATCTATAGAAAAATATATATGTTATTCGTTAGAGCTTAATGTAGAATCGTTGTTTTATGTTCATGTTGAGATTTGCAATCATTATAATAATATACTATAATGATTGAAAATGCAACATTATGGCATTGTATATTACTCATACGCACAAAATAAATACTTTAATTTTAGTTTTATTTACAGTTATTGGAAAAATGCAACTCATATAAAATATTATTATGTAATCTTCTTTTTAAGCTGAACGTTAAAAATAGTGTGATTTAAAAAACAATTTGTTTGCAACACAAATAATGCATTCAAATTAACATTAGAACGGCCAATCTCTGATCTCAAAAGTAGTTACAGTGGATTAAATTTTCATAGAGCGGGTTGTATGTTCAATGGTGCATAATTATTTTAGGCTAATCAATCTGTTATAGCAATATTTGTTTTAGTTTAATTTTATACTTGACTCTGTCCAGGTCGCATGAGCAATTTTTACCTTATTTTATTTAATCTACATTATCATACAATTTTATTTCTTCCTGTAGAACACCTATTTATTTACATACAACACATAAATATGCCAATAAGTGTTATAAGTAGTTGTTACCAAATTAGAATATTTTATATAGTTAACATTTTAAAAACATTATTATTTTATAAACCCAAACAAACTTCAAGCAGCTTGGCCAGAGTAAAGTTATGTTAGTTTTTAAACATCGCAATGGTATATAAGCAGGGTTTTTTGAAATGTTAAATGTAGTGACTGCTCCAACGAAGACGTGGGAAACAATGTTTCAATAGGAAAATATATTTAGACTCAGTGAGTTTTTACTCAAAGACTTGCATGAATGCATTGCCGGCTCTGGGTAAAGAGGGTGTAGTCGTAGACAGTTGCCCTGGCGCTTGACGCCAGAATACATAGCGCAAAAGATAGCACGATTAGATTGGTTTAACAAAATCATTTTTTCATAGATTCATCTTGATGGTAAATAACAAAAAAGTAATGAAATTGATATCACAGATAGGGAATAAATGATAAAAAATATGCTACATATTATGTATATTTGTTAAAAATGATGTGAATGCTTCGGTCATAGGGCGACATGAAAGCTACGGCTGGCCCTGCATGAATGATGGTTTTTATTCAATTTTAGCATAACATAATTTGTTTTTGCACTAACACCAATTTTTAAATGAATTTCGTTAATTCTTAGCACGATTTTCGTTAAAAATGAACAGTATTGTGAAAATAAAACAATTTGTTTTTTTTTTATCTGTTGACAATGTTTAAAAAATTAAGTGGTAAATAATACATAACGTAAAAATACAGATTTGTATTACGGCGTGTTGTTAATAACATAATATAAGAATGTGAATATTTTATTAATTATTTAGGCGCGACTGTTGATGTGCTATAATGTAATGAGAATCTTTCCCTTCCCAATAAAATTTAAATATTGAACATCTATAGTCTATGCGTTTGTTAGACAAGGGCATTATTCAAAAACTCAAGACATGTCCTACCTACAACTTTAACTCAACCAGTGTTATTTTACAATAAGTTCCCAAAAACGTAAGAGGTTCTCAATTTGATTGTATTTTTTTTTTTCATTTGCTGTTCGAAAACTCCGTAGGTATTCTTAACCAATTGACGTGATTCCTTTTGTCTTTAATAGGTAAGTCTTGTCATGTGGTCCCATTATAGTATTTTGAACGGTACATCCGTCCCTACGCACAAATGCAATTATAGCACATCAATTGTGTTAGGTGAATTGTTTTATCTGCCATCGGAACGATTCCTTGGAAACTCTTGAATAAAACAAATGATTATCAAAGGTGTAATACGGCGTGTCCGGTAATGTGGTACATATTTTATAATGAAACGAAAAATGTGCATTAATTTATATAGTGCCATTATTAGATATAGAAACAACAAATTGTAAATATTATATTATTGTTTTTATTGATATATCAATAATAATAAAATGAGTTAGTATATTTGTATTATATTATTACTAAAAGTAATTTTATCAAACACATTTTGTATGTGTGTGTACGTTCTACAAGTAGTTATAGTCTAGCAAAATGTTATAGTTTTACATTTTGTATGGATGCAGGTGAATATGCTTAAGATTGTTACCACGATGCAATCGAATTGTGGATAAAATGTGTTCCAAAATATATTTAGGCCACAACCCCATAGGCGTTGTTGTAAAAATTGTACATTTATTTTGTATAAGGCAATGTTAACGATTGACCTGCATCAAGTTTTTAAAAATAGAATAAGGATTTCATTTGTTTGTCGGCTGTAAATATATCGCATAGAATTAGTTTCGTTCTAGAATCACTGCAAACATGTTAATACAATTTTGTGTTTTTTGGCATCAAGTTTATTTTATCTACTTATTTTAAAAATAAACAGTTTAATAATACAATGCGTTTGATTCGTCGGGCGGGATGAATAAAATACCTGGTAAAAAGTTATAATTTTATTAACACTAACAAATTATAAAGTAAATAATATATAAATCTCGATTAAACGTATTCTATGAAGTATAAGGCTAGTGAAGCATAAATACTGCATTCATCTGGTACAGTGAGAAAAAAAATCATTTAATGCTTATGGCAGTGAACCTATCCTTATATCTAAGATGTGACCTTGTGCATTGCTTCGGCGACGTAGTCCACGTTCTTGGACGAGATGCCGGCCACCGAGATGCGGCCGTCCTTGGTCAAGTAGATGTTGAACTCCTTGGTGAGGCGGTCCACCTGCAAGTGTTAACGAGTAAATAAATGAGATATTTTGAAAAGAAATTTCAATGGTATAAAACTAAAAATTACATATAAATAAATAAGTTTTAGTTCGGAAAGTGTCAGAATTAAGGTTGGCCTAACTAGTTTTTGTGTCTTCTTTTTTTGCTATTTATTATGTAACCAGCTTTTTGGCTGTCGCAACATAAACAGCTTTCAGGGCCGGTTTCACCGATTGCTGGTATACCGATAACTTGACTTATATGATGTGTTTAAATTACACTAGTAATTTCAATCGAAATCTAATTTCCGCAGAACATTCCTGATATCGGCTCTACTTTCTGTCAGTTAAAAATGTGAAAAAGCCCCATTAATAGCATACAAAAGACTATAAATAAGATATTCCGACCACTTGAACTTTTTTGATATTTTTTAAATCCATACATAACTAATTCAATCGACAGCTAATTTCCTGCGTTACAGCCTGTTTAAATGTGAAACAGCACCCTAAAAGTGTACATAAACGACCCACCTGTTGAGGCGTGAGGCCGGTGTAGCAGAACATGCCGATCTGGTCGGTGATGTGTCGCCAGGACAGCTTGTTGCCGGCGCCCTCGATGCCGGCGCGCAGCTTCGTGCGCATCGAGATGATGCGGTCCGCCATTAGCTTCACGTCCTTCAACCTGTGTTATGTTGGCTTTAGACGGACTGTTTTTTGGTGTTTTATTTATTTTTTTAGTATTGATGTACAATAAATAAGAAAGATAGACTGACGATCCCGCTAAAAACCTTTCGGCTGCTAGCTAGTGTCCTCTGTATGATCATTAAATTTTTTCTAATACAGTCGATTTCGAAGACGATTTAGTTCTTTGTTAAATATAATTATTGATTTATAATTTACTATTGTTTTAGAGTCGCATTACGTTACAAAACCTTCAAATGTTCTAGTTTGTATAAATAAAAAAAAAGATTTTTTTTTATTACCAAAAAAATAAAAAGGCGTCCAACTCACCACTGCTGCTTCAACTCGGGCGTGTTGAGTATCTCCTGCACGAGCCGCGCCCCGTACAGCGGCGGGTTGGAGTACATGACGCGGATCATGATCTTCACCTGCGACATCACCTTCGCGGCCGTGCCCTCGTCGCCGCACAGGAACGTGAGCGCGCCCGCACGCTCGCCGTACAATCCTGCCAATTGACATTTCATCAAATCACACTCATATTATAAATGTGACAGCTTGTATGTTTGGATGTTTGTCCGTCAATCACGCTGAAACTACTGAACGGATTTTGATACCATGAGCCGACTTGAGTAATCTGTAGTATACTTTTTATCCCGATTAAATGCTCCGTTGGAATAAAACAGGAATATTGATATCGGGGAGGACCGTCTACCGACTACCACAGAAAATATTTTAATTTCTTATTGCATATTTTAAGAAAAAACCCTGACCCCTGAGTGCTTTGTACATGTATCACGGGCAAAGCCGAGGCGGACCGCTTGTATATTTAACATAATAATGATAAGACATCGTATTTATAATACAAACTATATATTCTAATATAAATGTTACAATAAAAATGCATCTTGTAAAAAACAAAAAATAGAGAAAAAAAAAATACATTTAAATAATTGTTAAAATTCTACTTAAAACAGTCCGATAACCAATATATTATTGAACTGTTGCATAACACGATAAAAAGGTCGAAAGTGTTAACTTAAGAAATCTGGTTCTTATCGAATCTTGTTATTATTTAGTTATTTGGTATACATATTTTTCTACAATAATTATGGGCACAATTGTTATCATGTGGCTTCTATGACGTCAATATACCTCTGGGGTATGATGAATAAACATGCTTTTAAACAACTGGTATTGTTTTACATTACATAACTAATTATGAGTTTACTAATTATGAGTAAAAATAAAATCAAGGGAACTGAAAGTTACATACTTCATAGCGAAATGAATCGACAAATTTCTTTTTTTCGAAACTGGTCTTATCATATCGTAATCCAGTTCGAACTTGATATTAAATTTTTATATATTTTTCCCCCTATTCTTATCGAAATCAATTTATCGTTAGAAATTTTTCCTCAAAAGCATATTTTCACATTTTTCTATATGACTAATGTGTTTTGAATTTTTCTTGGTACTAACATATCAATGAAAATTTAGTTTCCTCTAATTTGGTTAATTTGAAGGCCTCTGAGATTATTTTTTTTATGTTTTTTTTTTTATGTCATAGCGGGCAACTTGGCTGGTGGTTCGCCTGATGGTAAGCGATCACCACCGCCCATGAACATTCGCAGAGGTAGTGCCTCTGCGAAGGTGTTGACCGCTTTTAAGGGGTAAAGGAAAAGGAAAGGATTAACGACTGGAAAGAAGGAATGGACTGGGACGGGTGAGGAAAAGAAAATGGGCCTCCGGCTCCTCCACTCACCGTACGAAACACAGTGGCATGCCACTATTTCACGCCGGTTTTCTGTGGGGGTGTGGTACTTCCCCGGTGCGAGCTGGCCCAATTCGTGCCGAAGCGTGCTCGACTCCCACAATAAATTTTATTTTATTTAATCTATAATCCCTGTACACATACACAACATGATGGACAGATAACTTGGAACCTTTATTATTAAATATACTAAATTGATCCAATCAGATGTTGCTATATGCATACAGGAGTTAGGTCAGTCACTCGAGTATATCATATAAGATTACTGAGACACAATAAAAAAAAATAATAAGAAAATATACGTGTCTATACTTTTCAGTTAGTTTTTTAACAAATAATATTGAATAAAAAAATGAAAATTACCCATATTCTTAGCGAAGCTCTGCGCAAGCGCAATCTGGTGTCCCTCCTTGACGAACAGTCGCACGGCGAACGCGTCGTTGTCGACGTCGCCGGTCGCGAAACCTTGGTACGCCATATCGAAGAATGGGTACAGTTTTCTGTCTTTTACAACCTGGAGAATATATTTAATATTACATTAATTAATTATCTACACTAAGACATTTTTTTTTAAAGAAGCGTCATAAAATTCTTTTGGCCGATCGTGCTGGAAGCACATATAAATAATGAACAATTTGTTTATAACTCATTTAAATTTAGTCAAGTGAAGTTACTATTTTAGTAGAAAAAATGGCTACTTATAAGAGCTGCATGTGGAAAAGTTTTCAACGCATAAAATTATAAAGATTTCATACTAACTTAAGCCATTCAAAAAATACATAACTCACTAAGATATCTTAAAGTAGCTAAAACCAAAAAAAAGCTTCTATAAATGAGGGGAATAGGGAATAGAAAAAAAGGGACTAGGATCCAGGGGGACCTAGAAGGAGATTAATAAGTTTCTCATTTACCTGAGACAATTGTTGCCATTCTTCAGGCCTAGGGTCGACGCCAGTGGGGTTGTGGGCACAAGCGTGGAGGAGAATTATGGAGCCTTCGGGAATTTTCTGTAAGCGGCAAAATAATTATTACCGTTAGCAAAGCTGACTGAAAATTTTAATATAACAAAGAGAAATGTAAGAATTACCTATGTAGATAAATAATTTTGTCAAGATTCATATGGTGATGGAAGTTACATAACTGCCTAAGCTATTATACTTAGTCTGGCCATAAATACTGTTACACTTAATTATAAAAAAATATTACATTTGAATTTCGAATCTG
>NC_052102.1:2717288-2747772 GCF_012273895.1 Zerene cesonia | reverse complement strand
CAGGGCCGGTTTCATGTTTGTATAGATATTCCGACCACTTGAACTTTTATGATATGTTTAAAATAACTAATTTCAATCGACAGCTAATTTCCTGCGTTACAGCCTGTTTAAATGTGAAACAGCACCCTAAAGGTGTACACAAACAACCCACCTGTTGAGGCGTAAGGCCGGTGTAGCAGAACATGCCGATCTGGTCGGTGATGTGTCGCCAGGACAGCTTGTTGCCGGCGCCCTCGATGCCTGCGCGCAGCTTCGTGCGCATCGAGATGATGCGGTCCGCCATTAGCTTCACGTCCTTCAACCTGTGTTATGTCGGCTTTAGACGAACTGTTTTTTGGTGTTTTTTTTTTTTTTTTAGTATTGATGTACAATAAATAAGAAAGATAGACTGACGATCACGCTAAAAACCTTTCGGCTGCTAGCTGGTGCCCTCTGTATGGTCATTAAAATTTTTCTAGTACAGTCGATTTTGAAGACGATTTAGTTTTTTGTTAAAAATAATTATTGATTTATAATTTACTATTGTTTTGAGACCCGAATTACTTTACAAAACCTTCAAGTTTTCTAGTAATTATAAATTAAAAAAAAAAAAGATTTTTTTTTATTACCAAAAAATATAAAAAAGGCGGCCAACTCACCACTGCTGCTTCAGCTCGGGCGTGTTGAGTATCTCCTGCACGAGCCGCGCCCCGTACAGCGGCGGGTTGGAGTACATGACGCGGATCATGATCTTCACCTGCGACATCACCTTCGCGGCCGTGCCCTCGTCGCCGCACAGGAACGTGAGCGCGCCCGCACGCTCGCCGTACAATCCTGCCAATTGACATTTCATCAAATCACACTCATATTATAAATGTGACAGCTTGTATGTTTGGATGTTTGTCCGTCAATCACGCTGAAACTACTGAACGGATTTTGATACCATTGGTATACAGACAGAATATGAGCTGACTTGAGTGATCTTTAGTATATTTTTTATCCCGATTAAATGCTCCCTTGGAATAAAACAGGAATATTGACATCGGGGAGGACCGTCTAACTTTTTATAAGACGATGAAAGAAGAAGCCGTTTCTTTTTTTGCTTTTGTTACCACAGAAAATATTTTAATTTCTTATTGCATATTTTTAAAGAAAACCCTGACCTCTGAGTGCTATAGGTTTGTACATATATCACGGGCAAAGCCGATGCGGACCGCTTGTATATTTAACATAATAATGATAAGACATCGTATTTATAATACAAACTATATATTCTAATATAAATGTTACAATAAAAATGCATCTTGTAAAAAACAAAAAATAGAGAAAAAACATACATTTAAATAATTGTTAAAATTCTACTTAAAACAGTCCGATAACCAATATATTATTGAACTGTTGCATAACACGATAAAAAGGTCGAAAGTGTTAAATTAAGGAATCTGGTTCTTATCGAATCTTGTTATTATTTAGTTATTTGGTATACATATTTTTCTACAATAATTATGGGCACAATTGTTATCATGTGGCTTCTATGACGTCAATATACCTCTGGGGTATGATGAATAAACATGCTTTTAAACAACTGGTATTGTTTTACATTACATAACTAATTATGAGTTTAGAGTAAAAATAAAATCAAGGGAACCGAAAGTTACATACTTCATAGCGAAATGAATCGACAAATTTCTTTTTTTCGAAACTGGTCTTATCATATCGTAATCCAGTTCGAACTTGATATTAAATTTTTATATATTTTTCCCCCTATTCTTATCGAAATCAATTTATCGTTAGAAATTTTTCCTCAAAAGCATATTTTCACATTTTTCTATATGACTAATGTGTTTTGAATTTTTCTTGGTACTAACATATCAATGAAAATTTAGTTTCCTCTAATTTGGTTAATTTGAAGGCCTCTGAGATTATTTTATTTTATTTAATCTATAATCCCTGTACACATACACATACACAACATGATGGACAGATAACTTGGAACCTTTATTATTAAATATATTAAATTGATCCAATCAGATGTTGCTATATGCATACAGGAGTTAGGTCAGTCACTCGAGTATATCATATAAGATTACTGAGACACAATAAAAAAAATAATAAGAAAATATACGTGTCTATACTTTTCAGTTAGTTTTTTAACAAATAATATTGAATAAAAAAATGAAAATTACCCATATTCTTAGCGAAGCTCTGCGCAAGCGCAATCTGGTGTCCCTCCTTGACGAACAGTCGCACGGCGAACGCGTCGTTGTCGACGTCGCCGGTCGCGAAACCTTGGTACGCCATATCGAAGAATGGGTACAGTTTTCTGTCTTTTACAACCTGGAGAATATATTTAATATTACATTAATTAATTATCTACACTAAGACATTTTTTTTTAAAGAAGCGTCATAAAATTCTTTTGGCCGATCGTGCTGGAAGCACATATAAATAATGAACAATTTGTTTATAACTCATTTAAATTTAGTCAAGTGAAGTTACTATTTTAGTAGAAAAAATGGCTACTTATAAGAGCTGCATGTGGGAAAGTTTTCAACGCATAAAATTATAAAGATTTCATACTAATTTAAGCCATCCAAAAAATACATAACTCACTAAGATTTCTTAAAGTAGCTAAAACCAGAAAAAATGCTTCTATAAATCAGGGGAATAGGGAATAGAAAAAAAGGGACTAGGATCCAGGGGAACCTAGAAGGAGATTAATAAGTTTCTCATTTACCTGAGACAATTGTTGCCATTCTTCAGGCCTAGGGTCGACGCCAGTCGGGTTGTGGGCACAAGCGTGGAGGAGAATTATAGAGCCTTCGGGAATTTTCTGTAAACGGCAAAATAATTATTACCGTTAGCAAAGCTGACTGAAAATTTTAATATAACAAAGAGAATTGTAAAAATGACCTATGTAGATAAATAATTTTGTCTTAAGATTCCTATGGTTATGGAAGTTACATAACTGCATAAGCAATTATATAAAAATTTTAAACATAGCAAAAAATATATATACAAATACGCTTCAATCATAGAATCAACTAAATTGTCTCAATTGCTCTATTACGTAATAAAGTAAATTTATATAATCCTGGCGATCCTAATCAGGATAATAAGACAAAATCATAAAATTATTGTAGTCATCGATCCTGAATAACGTTAAAGTTTTTTATTAAAACTGTTCGTAAGTGATGAGGTGGGTCAAAATCGAGTTTAAATTGGTTACATGCAAAACGTACAGGTGAAGCTAATAAAAGCGAGTAATCCAGTAAGGTTCTACAGATTTACCTATATTGTAAAAGATAAATCTTAACCATTACAAGCTTGTCGTGTTGTAAGATCGTCTAATCTCTTAAACTACTTTAACGTGACACAAAGCCGGTATGAACAAGTGACTAAATTAGTGAAGCTAGCTAGACTTCATTCTGCAACAGATAGACCCTATACTGGTATAATAAATTAGGACACCTAATAGGATATAAAATATTGTTTTGAATGCTTATTTTTTCTAAATCCTGACTTTTCTGCGACAGACAATTAATACGATGTGTAAAATAAGTAATAAAAAAACAATAAATGGGAGCGAGATACGCGATCTACGCCGACAATATGAAACAAAGCGTAAATACATTATATAGTAACATAAGTAATATTGACTTTATCCTACTAATATTATAAATGCGAAAGTTTGTAAGGATGTGTGTGTGTTTGTTGCTCTTTCACGCAAAAACTACTGAACCGATTGCAATGATATTTGGTACATAGACAGCTGGACAATTGGAATAACATATAGGTAACTGTTTATTCCGATATTCCTACGGATACGGACTTACGCGGGTGAAACCGCGGGGCGCAGCTAGTATAATATAAACAGATCAAGTTATTATCGATACAAACAAGTTATACTACGAGACCATTGTCTATACAATCTTAAAGATAATGCTACTTTGTAGATAATCCCAAGCGCTGTTATGATATTTCTCTGTATTATACATGAGTCTTGCAAGGGACGATACGAATAAAACATCTAAACGTAGAAATTTGAATACTTGAAAAAAATAAAATGTATAAAAAAAAATAATTTTGAAGTTTTCAAACATGAAAAATCCTAGTATTTACGCTTACACCGATTACCATGTAATTTGTCAATTCGTCTATGTCTGTGCTATATGTTTATTTTATATACATAAATATAAAATAAACATAAAAAATATACACGATATCGAACCAGCTTATGAAGCAAAACGCATCTACCTACAGAGTAGCCTAAACAAAAAACATAAATCACCTAAGTGATAAGGCGTACGTGCCGAAACCTCTGAACCACATAAAAGCATCGAAATACAGATAACAACTTCTATAACACCATAACAGCTATCTATTATAGCCATGACATTGTATTACGCAATGACCTCCCGTTAAGACCGGTTAATGTACGTAATGCGTTATCAATCATGCCTCCATTGCGTGATCGTTATCATAAATATGGTTTATGAGAAATTGTTATAGTTATGAATGGATAAGATCCGAACCTAACTTAACAAATACTCCAATTATATTGTAAATTAAGAGATTAGACCGCCTAATCTGTCGAGCAAAAAATGAAATGATGTATTATGAAAGCACATATTCGCTATAAATGATATCAATAGATTATTATTTATTAGCACTAGAAAAATAGAAGTTTAAACGTTTAGATATGTAAAACAATTTTTCCATGGCGTATGTCTGTTTGTTAGCGATAAGCTCAAATACTGCTGCTGGAGTGAATATCAATATATTCACTCCATCTTCTCCAACGGATGGCACGAAGACTCTTTAGGACGGTTTTTTGAAAACTTGTGAGAAAGCTAGTTTGAAATAAATTGGACGACGATTCGACCTGTATATATAAATTATAACCAAGGTTCGATTCAAATAATTGAATATGTACAAAACAAAATACTTACGGAGATGTCTTCAATAGCGCCCTTAAGATCGAAACCGTTTGTTTTGGGGTCGTAGTAGCGGTACTTCTTGTGTGTAAGGTTGAGTGTGTTGCAGATTTGTGGGTGGTTTCCCCAGGTGGGTGTAGGCATCCATAGCTCCTTGGTCTTCGCGTAGTGTTTGGTTATGAATTCGAAACCCAGTCGTAGGGCTCCAGTGCCGGACAGTGTCTGGAGATACGAATAAATAAGATCAAAGCTTAGCTTTACTTCAACTGTACCAAATACTCTAAGGGTTACAGGTATATGTGTTCTTTGGGCTAATAATGTAGTAATTTCTAGAGTTGGGGCTATTTTCTAAGTTCCATTGCGAAGTTTAGAACCTTTCAGAAGGATCGAATCTTAAAGATTACAGCTACATACTTATACTGAATTAAAGATTAATCTTACCTCATTAAAATTAGTGTACAAGTTTTAATCGTATTAAAAACATATATATTTAAAATCGTCGACAAAGCGATTGGAGAATATATTTAAAATGTGTATACATGATTTAATTAAATTAAATATAAACTGTTACTATAATCCTACACATTAATGAAAACTAGAAATAGAATAGTATAGTTGAGATCTAATTCGAAAACTATACGTTTGCGATAAACAATATTTATCAAAGGAATATTTAGCTACACTACAGATAAAATATTATATCATTTTATAGCCAGCTTATCATGCGAATTGATAGTAATGTGTAAATAATCACTAGACACAATATCTTTATCCTATTAGCATTATAAATATATCATTGCATTTTAAGTATTAAAATACCCTATGGTGATTTTTCCTTTTTAAGACATAAATTTTACAATAATCACATTCTGTGTGCTTGAATGTGATGTAGGTATCACTACATAGCATAAAACAAAGTCGCTTTCCCTGTCCCTATGTTTACTTAAATGTTTAAAACTACGCAACAGATTTGATGGGGTGTTTTTTTAACAGATAGTGATTCAAGAGGAAGGTCTATATGTATAGTAACATCAATTAAACTACACCGAATTTAACGCGTGCGAAGCTGCAGGCAAAATCTAGTTAAATTATAGAATGAACCACATGAAATTTTACCTTAATTCATGGGACCTTGCATGGGGCTTTGCAATAAATCAACAGTGTTTACAAGTTATAATGTACAAAGTTCTCCATACAGTTCAAACTGCACAAAAATAACATTCCTACGGCAACTGTTCATCAATTTTGGCAATATTCCATAAGCCCACACCATACTAATTCCTACCTTGACACACTGTATTTAGTTTTGAAGTCAATGTCAAGAACTTTGTTACCAGGCAAGTGTTTACAAATCTAAATAGTCAATTCAGAATCAATGAACAGTTTTTAAGAAGAATTGGTTTATTTAAAAAATGAGGGTAGTTACAGAAATCAAATAATTTGCAACACTGACCCAGAAAGACAAGAGTTGTTTGCAGATCCCTTTATGGATCAGACAAGAGGGTGGTGTACCATGTAATTAGCATTAGTGTATCAAGTTTAAGATATTATGATATTACTTATATAAAGACATTAATTTACTATTTTTGATTATTAATCTTTCAAATAATTAATCACTAAAAATTAAAAACAATCTTGTCCAAGAATATTGTTCTAAAATTTATGAGGTTACTAGCATACCCGCCATGCGTTGCTGTGGCTGAGTAATAATTAAAAATATTAAGATTATAAATTATTGGGATAATTCATTGAAATAAAAACCATCCCATATCTTAAGTTGGTCAAAATTACACATAAAATGCCAAATTTCATCAAAATCGGTTGAGGTGGTGAAGATTTCATTGGGACCATACATCATGGCACTGGATTTTTATATATTTAGATTTTTAACAATTTTCTTCAGATATCAAATACTTTTAAAATAAACTTACTTGAACAGTAACATTAGACTTGTTTTGCAATACAGGGCTGTTTTCACCAAAGGCAAGCTTGGCCACAGCATCAGTGTAGCTGGTTTCACCTCCGATGGGTGCATACTCATGATTTAAAGCTTTCTTGAGTAGGATTTCTTCAGCCTAGTAAAAAAATAAATATTTAATATCAAGGACATTACTTCCATAATTTTTTATTATACTTAATGCTGAGTTAATTTTTTTTTTTTGCATTTACATGTTCATTAAAGTTGTGTTGAAATGCTTTAAATAAAAACTATAGAAGCAGTAAACCAACAGCAAAATATAATACATACTAGTCATTTTATGTACCTTTCGAACTGACGGTAAGACAAATGGGTTTCCATTATCGTCACGGTAGGCACCTGCACCAAGGTTCACTTTTTTGGGATTTGTGTCCCTTTTGTATGCCTCGGTTATTCCCAGAATAACGTCTGGTGGTCCCATCTCGACATTACCCCACCATGTGCTAATGAAATAAATTAAATTTATCAAAAAAACATTGGAGTGCATTTTATTCTTTACAGGTACTTTTTTATTTTGATAGTCGGTAGTTAGAAACCTATTTAAATTTAATTTTCGAATAAGAAATATTACCCATGTTGAACGTACATTTAAAAAAAATTCTAATTATTCGACATATTAAACATTCACATTCTGTTCGATAAAGTAAATAAACAAATAATACACATTAATACGTGTCAATATGGTGTTACGTAAAATAACCAAAAAGCCGGTACCTACCTGTTTGCCCGCACAGCGGTATTTCCGATAATCGAATCAACATTATTATTTTTTAGTACGTGCACAGTTAATTTCCTCACAACTTGCGCCATTGTAATACTGTTCGACACTGGAGAACGACTGATTTGTTTCCAATTTGCGAATCTACACTGTCCGAATTTAGCAAATAGCAAGTATCAAGTAGGTAGATAAAAGTGATAGATTTGCGGATATCATATGTTGGGGATACCACATTACAACAATAGCTTTCCATAATTTTTAACAGGCGCTGAATAAAATCTTTATCATATTTTAAAATCATTTTTTATGCATATTAAATCACGTTAGATTTATAATATGTATAAGCGTTTTGTAAATCTAAACAATATTAGAGAATCCTTCAAAAAGAAGTACCTATGGTAATATTACGAAATCTTAGTTTGTTTTTTTGATTTTTACAATTTAACTTAGAAAACTATAAAAAATACTGTGCTATTAAATATCATCCATTTTTATACGAAGACATCACGTGTGAACCGTGAATATTGAGGAAAAGAGTATATTATATTGGAAAATCATTATAATTTTTTGTGATGTTTCCTTTTTATAATAAATCTACTATTAAAAGTCAATAAATGTTAAAGAAAAAGTTTCTTTGTGGTACTTCTTACAAACTCACAATAGATAGTTGGTGTGTTACTCAAAACTTATCAATTTATATGTTTTCCTTAAATTTGGAAATTGTTGAAAGCTGGCAACATTACATAACAACTTGAAAACTGCAGAGGCAAAAACAAACGTCATTGAAGCAATGTCGTTGAGAGGTCATGCAAAATGAAGATTCTTTCATAATGTTAAGTTCAGTACTATACATAAATTAATGCAAACGAAATAATTTAATAGAATGTTTTATAGATTAAGCCTTATTCAATAAATTCAAAACATATACAAAAAATATAAATCAAAATCATACTAATAAAAAAAGAAACAATTTCTTATGTGTAGTTCTTTTTAAAGAAAATATTTGGATGTATTAAATTCTTGAATATTAAAATGAAGTGTTTGAAAGCATTTTAATATATATAATAAGTACTATTAAGTAAGTGTTTCTGTGTACACATCCTTAGATAATTAATTAAACGAATTAACGTTCCATTCCGCGTCTTACTTAAAAATATTGCTTTGAATATTTATTTGACGAATGTATATTTAAATGTATATCTTTAATTGTACTTTGAGTTATTTGTCTATTTGAGATATATGGCATATTAAATTTAATTTAATTACAGACACAAAACAAGTTAACGCAAACACCAGTTGTATTTCAGAACGATTTTCGGTTTAGTCACTTTGTGCCGGAATGTCAAAAATATTATGACGTTTTTCTTTTCGTAGAGAAGTGACGACAAGTGTTTATTTGCAAGAAAATTAAAAATATGGCTGCAGAAATTAAGCCTGCTCCTAGAACACCCAATGATAGATTTTCTACAACCAAAAAACCAGCACTTCTGAGTAAATTAGAAGGTTGTACCGACGACGTTAATGCTGCAGTTGTGATACCTGGGGAGGATGGAGTAATTAGCGTTTGCGATGATAAGTAAGTGTTTTTGGGTGATTTTACAGACAATATTGCGCATTTTATCAATGTTTAGTCATCATCGTCAAATTTATATTCCGATTAACTCGATACGAATTTAACGTATTGCAGTGAAAAAACTGGTTAAACGCCCTAGTGGATGAGAGTATTTGGGGTTGTTTGTGATAAAGGGCCAACATCCAAGACTTTTTAAAAAACGCTTTAGATGTGGATTACAATAAACAGCTATATTTTGAAATAATTCATTTTTTTTTGTTTACTCGAATTTGTACTAATTATGATGTACCATATTTCTATAGAACTGTACGAGTTTGGCTGAAGAGGGATTCAGGACAGTACTGGCCAAGTATCTGTCAATATATGCCCTCTGGATGCACCTCAATGTTCTACACTCCAGAGACGAGGCAATTGTTCATTGGACAAGAAAATGGGACAATATCAGAATTTACTCTCGCTCCAGATTGTAATAGGATAAATCCTGTAAGTCCATATTTATGTTTACTGAGACTGTTTACAGTTGTAATAAGGAATCACTTTGGTCTTAATTTAAGACTGAGTCAAAATAGGCATCTCTAATTTGAGTGTCCAAGAAAAATAAATGAAATTTACAGCAAGGATGAGAATAAACCCTTATTTATATGTATTCTAAGTTGAAGTAATCAGACCCACTTATGTTATCATTACTGTCAATTGATATTAATTACCACTAAAACCACAATATCTACCTCAATTATTATGTAAATTTATACCCATGAATTAGTCTAAATATTTTACAGTAAAATCTTACAGAATAGTATATTTATGTTGTATTATGTAAAGTTATAATGTAATGTGTATTTGTGAGTTATAACACTTATTTATGTGTTGTTTGTTTATGTGTATCTCTGAATTTTACAAAATCATGATATCCTACATTTATGGGACATTTTATTCGTGTCTCATGTTACCAATAGACATAAAAATTGTTCAATTTGCATCATATACAATGTAAAAGTAAAGTATGTACATTTTAAAATTCTATTTTGCATTTGTATATAAGATTTAGTTTGAACATGAGTAAGTGTGTGATCTATATTGGTTTTATATTCATGATTAATGTGGTTCTGTACTAAGTGAAAATACCTTTACAAATTGTAAAATATAAATAAACGGAAACCATTTTTTTTGCTTATTGAATTTTGTTAATAGCTACCGTAAAAAAATGTACTACTAGTTATATCCCTGTTTTGTGTTTATACAATGAACTATTGCACCAAAAATGTAGCCTAACACTAATCTATTCAAATTATTGTTTAACAGAGTCGGGAATACTTAGCTCATACAGCAAGAGTTACAGCCGTAGTCTTCTCGTTAAGTTGTGAATGGGTTCTATCTGTGAGTCGAGACAAAATGTTCTCATACCACTGTAGTGAAACTGGCCGCAGGATCGGTGGTTACTCCTTTGAGGCCTGGTGTACAGCTTTGCAGTATCCTTTTTTAAATGTTTACAATGATAATTGGATGTAGTTTTTTTATAAATTGGTTATTGTATCTGTTTATTTCTATTTTCACAGAATTGCATTTTGATAAATTGTAAACAAGATTAAAATGAAGATTTATATATATACCTCATCTATTAACATGTTTCAATGAATTATATTTTTTTCCAACTGTGTATTATTTGAAATTTCTTTAGTTGGTACAATATCTGTAAACCAATTAAATTTTTTTAGCATATAATATAATTGCATACATATAATATTGATATATTGTGATTTTTGTATTTACTATTTGATATTTCTTAAATGAATAATTCAGATTTGATTCTCAATCGAAATATGCTTTTGTTGGAGACTACAGCGGTCAAATAACAATGTTAAAATTAGACAATAATGGGGCTACTCTTGTGACTACATTGAAGGGTCATACTGGGTAAGAATTCTCATGTTATATAAATAATTTGGCTGCTTGTTTTTACCCGGCTAACAGTGGAAGGGCAATGATTTTTTGAATGTATGTTTGCCTTTGTTTACTACATTGTTTCAAAACAAAAGTTTCGTTTGGTGTCTATTTCTCAAGTAAATTATACTCCAGTCTTCCAATTTGTATGTAATTTTCTAAAAATTTTAAGAAAATCTCTAACATATAGAAATAACATCTTACTTTTAAAACAGTTTGCAGTCTGGATTTTTTTTTATTTCAGTTAAATTATCCCAGACCCAAAGTAGTGATTAAATTATAGTTGCGAATAGTAATAAATTGTGTTTAATTATTGATTTCAGTTCAGTAAGAGTGCTGAATTGGGCTGCAATACCTCAGTTACTTTTTAGCGGTTCCTTTGACCAGACTATAATTGTGTGGGATATAGGTGGACAGAAGGGCACAGCTTACGAACTTCAAGGTCATAGGTAAGAATAGTTTATTGAAAACCCTACATTTGTAAGAATAAAATATGAATAGGATTCCATGATATTATACTACTGAAGTTTAATTGCGTTACATTTAACAACAAAGAATAATTTTAATTTTGTAAATAAGTTATATTCATAACTGCAACAAATTAAATATCAAAAGTTATTCCATTAGCCATGCTCCTGTAAAATGTAAATCGAAACAATTTCAAATTTCGAACATTTTGGTCAATTTTAAATTTCGTATTCGTTTTTTTTTTTCTTTAGCAACAAAGTGACCGGGCTCTGGTACGTGGGCGGTTGCCAGCGGTTGATATCGAGCGGCGAGGACGGCGCGCTCGGCGTGTGGGAGATGGGCGTCCCGCGCAAGGAGACGCCCGCGTGGCGCGAGTCGGACACGTGCCAGCTGTGCCGCGCGCCCTTCATATGGAACGTGCGCGCTATGATGGAGAAGAAGCAGCTCGGTAAGCGGTGATATTGGTCTGGTATTGATTTTTGT
This sequence comes from Zerene cesonia, assembly GCF_012273895.1. Classification (NCBI taxonomy): domain Eukaryota; kingdom Metazoa; phylum Arthropoda; class Insecta; order Lepidoptera; family Pieridae; genus Zerene; species Zerene cesonia. The sequence goes on along the minus strand of NC_052102.1, from coordinate 2,735,697 downwards.
GCTGAGTGAACGTGAACAATACGTTTAAGGAGATTTTAAGTTATTTTACGAACATTACCATGTTCAAAAAAGCAGTAAAATTTATCAATTTTTTTATGCCTTGCTGGATTTAAAATTTAAGGAATAGTAATATGTTATTTACATTATATTGAAATTAAGGGCTGGAGCGGTGCTAAGTGTATTGTGAGTGTCATATATTATCTGTGCAGGGCTGCGGCAGCACCACTGCCGCTGGTGCGGCGCGGCGGTGTGCGGCGCGTGCTCGCCGCACCGGCTGCCGCTGCCCATCATGGGCTTCGAGTTCCCGCAGCGCGTCTGCTCCGCCTGCTACGACACGCTGCGCCACGAGCCGTGAGTACATGATAGTTATTATTCTCTATTATAGATATCGAATTCAATTTTTTTTACAGATAAAAAAAAAAATAGATAGTTAAAAAAAAGTAAATTGTTTTAATTTTGTGCTTTAGTCTTAGTACATTAACCCATATCACACTACTAGGAATGTGTCAGGCAAAACATATTATTTGTATTGAAAAGCATGAAACCATTAGACCTTCCCGTCGCCGATCAGTAGGTACTATCGGTGATTTCGTCGATAATATTTCTTCGGCAATGAAACGTTACCACGTTAGGCCCAAGGCGATGTTGCCAACACGATCAGCTCTGTTCCCAGTGAACTATACATTACTATTACAAAGTTTTGCAACGTATCTTGCCAATAGCCAAATTACACTCTATTTATAAAATGAAACACATCAACGAGACTTATAAGTCTCCTGTGATCCTACTCCTACTTCCTTCCTACTAATATTATAAATGCGAAAGTTTGTAATGATGTGTATATGTTTGTTACACTTTCACGCTAAAAGTACTAAACCGATTGCAACGAAATTTGATACGTAGATTGCTGGACAACTTGAGTAACACAAAGGCAACTTTTTATGCCGATCTCCCTACGGGACACAGACTTACGCGGGTGAAACCGCGGGGCGCAGCTAGTTACAAATACGGAGATGAAATTTATTCGTCGCTTACTCGTTGTTAGAATTGTATATGATTTGTGTTCACATTTCTCTATTTCAGACGGGAATCCCTCGCATCATTCCACGACATGAAACACGCGGTGGCTTCCCTCTATGTGGACGAGGCGACCGGCAGAATGTGTACCGCTGGCAAAGATAGAGTTATTAAGGTACTTACTGCTTCTTAAAATAATTCTATTCATTTTATCAGGTTTTGTTCATGGTGTTTATATGAATTTTCTAAATATTAAGTATCAATTTGGGTAAAGCGGAAGGTCCAAGATGGTTTTTAAATGGATTTTTTTTTTAATTTTATAAATCTTGCTTAAATTGACTTCGCACCTTTAAATTGCACTTTATGATAACTGAACCATATTAAAACAAAAGTTTGGTTGCATGTATACTTTTAATCAAATAAAAATGACATTTTTATTTGATATATATATATATATGTATAATACTAGTAGTTTTTGCCCGCAGTTTCGCACGCGTCAAATTCAGAGTAGTTTAATACTTGTTATTGTACATAAAACCTTCCGTTTGAATCACTATCTATTAGTGATAACCCCATCAAAATACATTTCGTAGTTTAAAAGATTTAAGCATATATAGGGGCATAGGGACAGGCAGAGAAAGCGCCTTTGTTTTATACTATGTAGTGATAGGCTCTGCTAGTGGAATGGACCATGTTAACATTAAAATCACTTCATAATTATATGGAATGAAGGTCGATATTAAAAAAAAAAAAAGAATTTTAATTTCATCATTTAAATGTTGATTGATTTAAATTTAAAATTTTGTTGATAAATTTTATTTTTATTGAACTGAAACTGGATTATAAAAAAACAGTAAAATTTAATTACATTCCTAGGTAAGAATATACGATCTTAAATCAGATGATAGAAACAGGAAAAAATTTATAAATTCTTTTGATACGTATCTACAAAATATTTATGTCTCTTACTCAACATGTGACAAACTGACAAATACCATTATTGTAGAAATTAACAGGAATACATAAGAATCTTTCAAGGTGCGGTGATTTCCAAATAAAATCTTACACGTGACCTTGTGAATTCAAACAATGTGTAATTTAAATTCACACATGACTCACAGTCGCTAAGTAAATATGACCTAAAAACGATCAAGATTGTCTACGTCACACCTTTTGTTTTATATGAATTCTAGATATAAACATTGGATAATTTTGATTCAGCATTGTGTCGAGGTGTCCTTGTCGGTGCCATGTAATTTATGGCGATGTGAAATAGTTGTGATAAGGTTATATCCGAATGTCCAGCAGGTTTTGATTTATTGTAAATATTATAATATTATGAATCATGATACATTGGAATTTGGATATTTTAGAGTTGAAATTCAGTATGCAAGACGTTTGCATCGAATGATTCCGAGTTTTCACGCACACGTACTAAATAGAAAATTAATGTTGCAAATTATGTTTTGGAGTAAAATTTTATATAGAGGAAAATATGTTCGAAAAATAATAAATTTAGGTTAACTTAAACAGCTTTTTAAATAGGATTCAGACTAAATACAGTTACACACTTTAGAAAATTAGTTTTTCTTGTCTAATTTTTTCAAGCAATCGCGTGCGTCTCCCATCTGGTTTATTTTTGTATTTTATTATAAACTGTGTATGTTTTCTCTGAGTTGATGTCAGTCATGTCAGCGTTTTCTCCGAATTGGCTGGTTATAACAAAATATCAAAAAGCCTTTCGCCAAAATATCCTATTGTGAATTAGAAATAACATCGCTAACAAATTTATCAGAAAATAGGAAATTTACTCGAGTTTACGATCTTACACGTTCTCCTGATACACGATTAATTTAAAAACATAAACAAAATAACAAACATGAATATGTTTGTTTACGCTATATAAATTAATTTATCTTCATTATCATAATCAATGTCATACTTGCAGTGATGCAGTCTATTTTTACGACGGTCCACGAATACCAATGTGGCCTGATTGATTTATCATGTAACTAACTGCAAGGTAAAACAACCGGATCTTACATTTTGCGTGATTGTCTGCAAAATTCCGTTTTTTTTTTGTAACTACTAAATATAAACAGCTATATCGTCTTTGAGTGAATCTAATGAACTAGATATGCAAGATCTTTGAAAATAAAGAAAAAAGTCCCTCCCATTATACTGAGTCACGTACACATATTTTTGAGAAAACATACGTTCAAGATGTTATTGAATAAAATTTGAAAATAGATTGTCATAAAAATGGTTTGTATTTTAAGACACTGTATGCTACGTTTTTGTATTTGGGTATTTGTAACTCGTACAAAAACAGTAAAACGTACTCGGTAGTTTTTGCAACGTAAATGATATTAATCTATGTAAAAAAAGTTATTTATCGAGATTAAAAGTATATTTTTTATCATTACTTATTATATAACGTGCTAGTATATAAAATTTTTGATCATTGATATTTTGATCAGGTTTGGGACATCAGCGTACTGCTAGCGCCGGCACCGAAACCCGGAACCAGCGACCAATAGCCTATTTGAACGTCACACTTCGTCCACACGATCGAGACTCGCTTATAACATTGGTTGTATGTATGTATAGTCTGTGCACTTCCGATCTAATCGACGTGCATTATCTGTGCAACATTACGGCATGTTCGAATTTCAAATGAAAATTATTCTTCTTTTAAGCGTAAGATGTATAATCTTTGAAATTAACGTTTACCGTATAGTGAACGCTAATTTTTAAATTTATTAAAAATAGTAAATTTATTTTTGTAAATTCGTGCCTACGCAGTAACCAAAAACACAGAAAGGTCGCTTTCAAGGTCGAATAGGTAATAATGACCATCTTATAGTTTTTAAAGGATGTGTTAATCTTCGGAGATTAGTCATTGCATTAAAGCAAACTGTAGCGGATATAAAAGATAGATTTTTTTTTATTATTATTTTGCATTCTTAAATAGTTTCTATTTATATGATTTGATTGTATTAAAATAAAATGTACATGGTCCAACGAATGATTTAATGTAATTTTACGTTTATGGCTATATTATTATAATGTAAGACTGAATCTTTCAGGATAATAAATTATGAAAAGATCTTGAGTATATTCGTGTATATCGCGTAGACGTATTAAATGTTAAATGAAACATTTCTATATATTATATTTGTATTTCATTGTAAAACTTAATATCATTTGTTAGTTATAGATTGTTTGTTGAGCACATTTTGTAAAATCACACGCAACATTATAAATATTAGAGCTCATCATATTTATTTTTATAGATTTGTTTTCACTTTAAATTCATCTAATAATAGACTTCACGTGAATGGTTGGAAAATGTTTTAACTATATAATTTATGTGCATCACGCTGTGTAAAGACAATATTTGAAATAGAGGATAATGTATTATTTTTAATATCATATTTTAATTTTGAATCTAACAAACACTTCATGAAATTTCCTAAAAAAGCATTTTTTAGCATACCATTTTTTAATGTAAATATCTCTTTAAAGTTTGAAATTTATTGTTACTTAATGAATAATTCAGTTTCTGTTAAAAGGAAACAGGGTTAAAGGAATAAATTAAAACAATTTAAAAATGTAATTCAAAATTTACTAGATTCTCTGAAATTAAATTCTAAAATCTTAAAAATAAATAACTTTTCGCTAAATATTATTGAAAAGTCGAAAAACTTATTCCGTAGGTCTTCTTTTGGGGGCAAAAGTTCACTTTACTTGTCATATTAAGTAACTTCAAGTACGTAACATTCTAGATCTTAATTTTAGATGAAATATACAACTTTTACGCCCTGTATAAAAATTTTATGTATGCAAATACACCTATTTAAATTAATTTGTCTTCAAAAATTTACTTAAAAAATAAATAAATTTGGAGACAGCTATTTACAAATAAATTTTTGGGTCGGTTATAAAATTATCTATTATCATCTGGTATGAAAACTTAAATATATATATATATAAATTTGCCTTTCATAAAAAGCTCTATGAATATATACAGAAAAAACTCTGAAACCTACAATACATAATTTAATCTACATTGCTAAAAAATGATGAAATACTAACGAATCATTTGGCAACATCGCGTTACACGCTCCATAGCTTGCCTATATTCTAACAAGGTCTATATTACAATTTACAACATATTAATGAATATAACATGGCATTTAATTAAGCAGTAGTTAATTGTAATAATTGGCTACGTCAAGTCGAAACGGTACGCGGTACATTTGAAGTTTTTATAAGTTCGATTAATATTTCATTTGCTTCCGGCGTGGACCAATTATTATTCATTGGTGTATAAAATCGATGTAATGGTTTCAATCTATTGCTATAGACACACGGAAGGGTTAAATATCACTGCAAACTGTTCGAACAAATACATCGACTTGAGAGCAACGGTTGCTATTATTTCAGGCACCTTTTTTTTTTATTTAAGACTATTTAATTGTAGTTTTTAAAGATGTTAAATTCCAATGAAATTGATTGAATGATTAGAATTGTTTGAAATACTACAATTCGCTTGTAACACACAAAAGTTTTAGTTATATATTTATAGTCACTGTTGGTTTATACGTTCGTTGCGTAAAAATTAACATTACCATAAATAATATAATCTGACACCTGCTAATGAGTATTGTGTTTTTCAAGCGATACATACGGTACAAGTTATGACATTGGAGTAAATTATAAATATATGCATGCAAATTCAAAGGGAAAAACCTTGCTTTTATATAAACTGTCGCCAAAATTATGTATAACGGTAAAGTGGTCTTAGCGAGACTAGTCTATTTGTAGTTTGGTAACATTGTATTTAAATATATTTTGTCATTGTGCTACTTATTAAAATATTTATAATTTTAAAATAGTATATTAACTATACTAATTCTTAAGTATGTTATGTAAGTTTTTGTTGATTAAGGTTTGTATTAAAGATATATTTCTAAATAAATAAATTACGTTTATGTTATCAAAAGATTTTTTTTTATTTGAGATAATGCGTTTGTAACTTAACTTTATATAGCTATTGTAATTACTAGAAATAGTTATACCTATATAGGATGCTTAAAGTTTTTATGCCAATAAAATAATGAGTATAAAGCGCCTATCATTGCATACATCGAGGTAGATTGAAATATACGACTAAAATATAAGTTATATGAATTATTCTATACTGTGACAAAATTGTATTTGTATTCACAGTCTTTAGATCAGGTACACCGTGGACTCCTCCCCTTAGCTCGAGTAGCTTAGCCATGATAAATAGACCAATATTTACCGTTTGGTTCAATCAGGGCACACGTACTGTTCGTATGGGACGCAAATCTGTCCATTGAATACTTGGCCTATAGGGCAAGTGAGGTATGTCCTTTGGCCGCCCAAACAGAAGTAATAATTCTTGCACTCGGTGCCGGCGACAACAAAGAAGCCATTGTGTCCGCAATGTTTCCCGTGATCTATGTGCTCCTTTCTCGGCCCTCCACATTCGTGACGCGATGGTTCTACGCACGCGTGGCCGTCGAAAATTTTTCCTCCTAGACAGGATAGCGTTGCAAGACGATCTCCGCCCTCGCAGAAAAAGTATCTGCAATAGTAACAATGCAATGGTTAAATTACAACAAGAATATAGATGTTTTAGAGTGAAATATTAAAGTACTATTATTGTACTTATAACTTTTCCATAATTCGGGATTAAATGGTATTAATTTTTAGAAGAAGATTTACCTGTGACAATTAGAATCAATTTCAGCATGGTATCCATCACTGAGTCCTGAACATGAATAGTCTTTTGATGGACATAGGTCAAGACGTTCTGGTATGCAGGATTCTCCATCAAAAACATGTCCCGTTGGGCAGGCATACATTGCTTTTTCCCCGTTTATACATGCATAAAAGGCCCGACAACTTGCATCTTTCGCTCTATAACGACCGTCGGAACGGCCATAGCAAGAGTCTCTCTCTAAATTAGGACATAAATGTTGCGAAGAAGGCACACATTTTACACCGTCATACACTTCACCAAATGGACACGCAAATAAAGTCTGTAGTGATCCCTCACAGTGATAATATTGGCTGCAGTTGGACTCTAGATGTTGATAAGTCCCACTAGGCATTCCTTGACAAAGTTTAGACATTTCGGGTCCTTTACAATAAAAGCTGTTCTGTGATACACACTTCGCGCCATCGAAAACCTTTCCTTGTTCACACATCCCTCGAGAGACTACTCTTCCACGACGGCAATCGTAATAAGATGAACAGCTTTTCCAATCTCTATATCGACCGTCCTGTCGGTTAAAGCAAGGGCTTCTTGCCGGTGGTGGGCAGTAGCTCAATTCTGCAGGCTCGCAACCGGATCCCGAAAATAAGAAGCCCGGTTCACACACCCCGCGTCCAATAACTCCATGCGCTTTACACACAAAGTATTCGCGACAACCCGTCGAACGATCAGCGTAAGCACCGTCAGCAGCGTTCTGACACAGCGAAGCGCATGCTTCATCAGAACAAAAGTCAGCATCTCCAACTGGTATAGGTATTGCTGTCGATCGTGGGGCTGGACAATCATTGGTGCAAACCCCCTGACAAGATTCCACTGCTCTCACTTCCGATCCACGACAATGCAGAATCCGTCGACATTCATTAGACGAATCAGGATATTTGCCGTTAGGTAAGCCAGCACAAACGGGTTCATAACATGTACCTGCGCCTCGAGAGCACGCTTGGCGGTCTGTATCAAACCAAGACCCAGGTGGGCAGGTGTGATCTGTGACTGTACCGTTTTCGCATCGATAGTAGTGGCGGCATGCAGTTGTTGGTGTCGTATAAGCAAACGTATCTCCGGGCGCGCAAATACGCTGCGTACAACTGCGACTCGGGCTCATTATACACGCACCCGCAACTTCACTAAACACTCTTCCCGGGGCACAAGTGTAACGTCCTTTCACTTTTCCATTTACACACCGCACATATTTTTCACAATCAGAATCGTAGTCGGCGAACAGCCCATCTTTAACGCATGAAATTTTTTCCTCATCTGTAAATGAAAATAAAAATAAAATTCATATATTCATTTCCAACCGCATTGTGTAGATATGTAAATACATATAAGATAAAACATTTATCGTTGTCGTCCTGATTAATATTGTCATGAAGCTCAAAGATGCGCATAACTTGTATGTCTGAATCACTTACGTGTGTAAGCTGCGAGGAGCAAAAGCACAGCGAGGATGCTGTGGCAGCGGGCAGGCGTTCGCGCAGACATTTCGGCTGCGACTGATCGTAGCGCCGGCCGCCGGTGGCAGCCGCAGGCCGCAGTGGCACGCGGCGTGACGCAAACCCTCGCCGCGATCCGCATAATATAGGGTTCCTTGACATTCGCACTCAAGCCTCCGCTGTAACCTGATCCCTGCGGCCCGGATGCAACCTACGAGTTAGGAATCTAGACACGCCTCGCTCTACCGAGCTTTCGAGTCTCCTTGTTGAGCGTTTCGTGTGGCCGTGAACTTTTATCTTCGCATTTGTTAAACAAATGTTGAACGAACTTGGAACTACCACCGAGTAAAAGGATTTGCTATAAGACTTCCGTTTAATGATAGTTAAGTACATAGGTACTCCGGTTATCGATATACCTAATCGCTGACTCGACTGTTCCGTAATCGTAGTCGTGGGAAAACAGTGCAAAAAATAAATGGAAAAGATAATATCGAAACGAATACTTGGTATTAAAGTAGAATCTCCGAGAATTTATATTTATCACCGCGGCAATGGGATTATTCTGTTATATGACTAAGAATTTTCTTCTTCTTCGTTGTATGTTTACTAGCTTTATGCATAACAAGCAAGTGGATTTAATATTTCTACACATGCTCTGCTGTACACCTCTCCTAAATACTTAATATTATTTATTCCTGTCATGAGTCATTACTTATTTATAGAAAGGATATTCAATAAATCTTATTATACCTATACATATCTATCAATAAAGATTATGTACAAACTAACTCATTTGCTTATTTAAACTAAAACTACATTCCATACATTTTTGTATTAAAAATTATAAAATTCTACATGGGTCGGTTATTGGCGTGTAATCTGATACCAGAGATCAATGGAATGTTAAAAATTCTCACGTTATTATTATCTAAATTTTCAAATGGCGAAATCTTGTTAATTTTTCGTAAAATCCAGACTTGTAATCGACACCCCTCGAACGTTAAATTATGCAAGGAATGTGATCTGTCAAAATTACGAGTCAAAACTACTCGGTTGGCAGATCTCTACAGAGAGCTCCATCCAATTATTTTAAAGTTATTATAAACTATGCAGCTAAGAATTTTGAGGCTAGTTCCGCAACCATGCCATGTCATATTGAAATTGCGTTGTATTTAAATTTAAATATTATAAGAAACCAAGAGTTTGATCTGAAGTTCTTTATTAACATAAACAATTGAAAAACTTCAGTCACATCCTGGTAGTACCCGGCCTAGGTCAACATTTTATTATGTAACTTCTAAATTTGCATATATTGTACATATATAATGGTGTGTTTGAACTTAGTCAAATAAATAATATAACGTAATATGTTACGAAACAAACAGTTTAGGTATGTATATTTTATCTCCATTTAATGTTGAAGTTATTCGGTTTATCCGGTTGTCTTATTACCAAAAAATATAGCAGAACGATAACATATTAAGAACATTGCAAAAAGTATAAGTACGTACACGTAAAGAAAATTACACAGTTCGTCAATTCCATTCCCATTACGTCGCGGAAAATAATAGTAAGTAGAAAAAATAATCGCGTCATTTAACCGCAGCAATTTAGCCAACATTCAGTTAAAAGCAAATAAATGCTGGCGGATCTCGTGCGAGTCATCTTCTCATATTGGACGTTCTAAAAAGCCAATTACATACGAAAATAAATATAATCGATCAGCGATAATTTTGTTGGGATTTCCATATGTAGAAATTCGGAATGGGTAATAATTTGAGCCTTCATAAATATTTAATTTACTAACGATTTAAAATTAGTCGAACATGAATATTATCATTTTCATATCGACTACATTAACACGTGTATTGCATATTATTACGTTTACAATGGGAGCACAATATATATTATGCTTCTAATATAAACATATAAGCATATATATATTATAGTGTAATATATATAATGTGTACAATGTACAACGTTCTCTTAGGTACCTACTGCGTTACACACAACGTAATGTCAAACCAGTATTTCAAAAGGGGTGCGTATTTAATACATTTATGTATATATACGTAATACGTATAAGAATGCATTGGATTATATTAAACGTGGAATTGTAATATTAAAATTGTGCACTCTTCGGAACGAATTAGGCTAGCTCGCAGGGGGAATGGTACCCCTGGTATGTGTGAGCCAGAGGCCTGTATACTTTTCCTCTACTTTCCCAGCCCAATCCGTTACTCCTGACGTTTATCTATTTCTTATCCTTTCTCCTTTAAAAGCGGGCAACGGGCCTTACCTCTGAGAAGGTTCATGCGCGGTGGGGTCGCCTACCAGTTACCATCAAGCGATCCACTATGTTCATGGCACGTGGTGCGTAAAAAATCACGTATTCAGATATTTATATATTTTACATATATTTGTTATTTTTTAACACATATTATCGATGATTTTTTTTTATATACGGTAACCCCGTACACATTCTATTATCTGTGAAATCGTGCCCTTCACATAAACATGGTATCAAATCATGACAATTAAGTCCATATGTAATTATTATATGTCTGCATGCCATATACCTAAATACATATTATGCTATAGTCACTAATGCGACAATGTTGGTAATTTATATACAATAAAGCGGTCATAAATAGAAAATGTAATGAGATTTAAATTAAATCAAATCAATCATGTATTATATTCACAAAACGCAGTTCATAAATCAAAGGAGGATAATTGGGCAACAATTCACATAAATGTTCGATAAATAAAATATTTATTGATTGCAAGTAATTATATTATATAGTGCGAACCACGAACGAGGACAGTCAATTTTAATTTTATACATACAATTATAATGTTCCTGAACTAAACTAGAAAGGATGACATGATCAGAAGTTAAACGAAAGAAGGCTGAGAGACAAAAAACTGTAATTTGACTATATAAAATCAATTTTAGGTTTTCTCTACATGCAAGAAGGAAATAATGAACAGACACACAGTTATTTATTGACACAGTAAAGTCAAGAGACAAATTAAAAAAAAGAAAGCATGATTTCGGCCATTCACTTCCTCATTATGAATTCGCATGGAGGTGTCAATTAACCCTGACATGTACATGAATGTGGTTGGACATGGCTCAGCAACACACGGTGACCAGATAACGTCTAATCATTGGCACAAGGTCGTTAAACTCACGTATATCATGCTGATCATAACAATATGATCATGTTTTTATTGGTATTTAGTTCTCCATTACGAGAACAGTACCACACCGATTTTCATTGTCAGGTAGGTCGTATGAAAGTCAAGGGTTAATGTTTTTGTTGGCCAATTATTTTGTGGAAACATTAAAGTTTGATGACACTGAAATTAATTTTATCACTAATACATTATTTCTACTTCATCTTATAGTTAATACAAGATTCTCTATAGGCTTATGTATAGTGTTGCGTCGTCGTTAAAGATCAGATTACTTTATGCTGTTGACTAAACTTGCTTCAATTGTTTTATTGACCGTATCGTAAAGTATTTGATTTTCTCTTTACAATAACTGTTTTACCTCACTCATATACGCACATGTTGAATAATTGGTTCGCAAAGTTGTATCGCCACAATTTAAATTTAGCTCATCTGGTTCAATATCCGCTTCGTTTGAAGTGTTGATTGGTCTTGGGACACTTGATTTGGAAAAAAATTCAGATTAGATCGAAGATATAATCGATATACTAGATCAGTCGAATTATCGCGGATGTATTGTTTTTGTGCGCATTCCTAACTCATAAATATTGATGGACGCGGTTCCGCGCTTCGATAATTTTTCTCATCCGGGTTAAATGATGCCTCAAGGACATTTTTCGAAGAAAGGAATTCGAAAAAATTATCATATATATAAAAAAAAAAATTCGTATCATAGTGATCTATTGCCAATTGCCGTACTCATAGGAATTTTTTTTATTAATTTTTATGAAATGTCATGTGTACATTTGGTAGAATTGAGATAATGTAATATACTTTTTATACCCCTTAGTAATAAGAGTGATCTAGCAACACAATGTTTACCAGTTAATACTCTATACTATTATCCTTCCTACTAACATCCTACTAATATTATAAATGCGAAAGTTTGTAAGGAAGGGAAGTTTGTTTGTGTGTTTATTGCTCTTTCACGCAATGACTACTGAACCGATTGCTATGAAATTTGGTACGTAGATAGCTGGACAATTGGAATAACATATAGGCCATTTATTATCCCGATATTCCAACGGGATACGGACTTACGCGGGTGAAACAGTGGGGCGCAGTTAGTTATTTCATAAATTTCTCGTGCATACATGTGTAATAAATAACCTTCTGCCAAGTTATCTGTATCTAGAATCAAACGCAGTTTTATTTCAAACTTCTCTTAAAACTTGTCGTTATGTATCATTGGGTGGATATGTTTAGAATAGCAGCTAAAATGACATTAAAACGTGCATAACTTGATATCATGAATACAATTCAAAATTTTTAAACTTATTATTTTAAAACTACACTTATATTATATTATTAAAAGGTTATAATTTAAAATAGGTTCGTGTTTTTAGACAAGATGACCGCAAGCGGATGTTGCTAAAGTTCGCATGCTAGCGTCGCGCTGTCTACTAAATATTTATAGTGCCACAAGAAACAAGATTCAGATTTGTTTAGAACGACTATTGACGCGATTTTATTAGCAGCGTATTCGATTATACGTTACATATCAAATAAAAAACCTGAACTATAAGTATTTTAATCCTGAAATAAAGTTTTTATATTGGCTTATAAGAAAGGAATGTATACATTATAATTGCGAAATAAATTTATTAATATTGATTTAATCAAACTGTTACCATGCAATTTATATTGATACCAGCAAACCGCCCCGGTTTCGGTCGGGTCCATTGATGCGTGTTATGAACGTTTATAAACCTTCCTTTTGATCACTCTATGTATAAAAAAGCGCATTGAAATCTGTATATGTATATCGTGCGAAGTTTCAAAGATCTAAGCAGATATAGGGAGAGTCATTATTGTACATTATGCTTTCATACCTTTATTTTTTTTCAATGGACAACCGAGATAGTTGTGGTGAACGAGCACCAACGCCCATGAACATATTTCTTTTCTTTTCTTCTAGTCTAGTTCTTTATTATCTCACCAACAAAAATGATTTAATACAGATATTGTCTGAATTAAACTCTGCTTATGCGTCTATTGGGTAAAGTTTATTTATGAGCGTATTCTTACAAGTAATAGATTTTGGACATTACTGACACGAGATAAAACGATAATTTGAATGTTTTAATGTGATGTCTTCTTCCGAAGAATTTCAATCAAAAGCCTTGCAGTTTTACAGTAGTTATCAATATTATGTGTTTATATTTGTATACATGCAGCTATAATTTAAAGCACAATTATGCACACACATTATAGTTAATGATAATATGCAATCATATTCAGTATTTATACGTTGATCTTATAATTGCGCTATTTGTAAACATTTTCATTTATATACGATATATGGGTTTATCCGAAATAAAAATATAGCCCATAACTAACTTAGTAATTATTTAATTGTCTGCTATAAGATACAGATCACGTTGCTTTATTTTGGTGAAATAATTTTTTAAATCAGTTCCATACTACGTCCCCTTACTACGTCACAAACTGATGTTGCAATTCAATATTTTAATTAATTATGCATATAAACAATACAATTTGTAACACCTTAAGTTTATATGAACTTTGAGATGTTTTTCTTTCATTCATAAAACTGTATCGATCTGGCGAATGGTCAGTGGTAGCATTTATACTCGTATATCGCTAACTGTCCACCCGGGCTCCATTCGGGTAGACTTATTACGTAAGATTTTCAAATATTTAAACAGTCAATAGGCTAATCCATGCGAAGATAAAACCAATCAACTAAAAATCAGTTCTTACGTTTTAAGTAGTGTAACTAACATGACCTTCTTTTATAAAATTTCCCTACTAATTAAAAAAAACTGAAACAGCGGCGTCTTAAAGTCAGAACTAGACCAAATTTAAATGGAAACAAGCGGAAGGCACCAGCTTTCAAATCATCAAATTCAGTTCACCCAGTCGAAAGTGCTGACGGTACCAACAAAAAAAGAAGTCAGTTGATTATTATTAATACGAGAGTACCTCTGTCTTTTCTTCACGCCTAACCCACTGAACCGATATGGATGGCATTCGTGAATTGGTACATAATATGTAGTTTGCAGCGCAACAGTTTTTAGTTTAATATAAATTTTATCATGGAAAGTCAGGAACGGTAACTGTGAAGGTAAAACCCCGGGACTGTCTGTCTTTTCCTTTGATTGCGCTGCTGAAGGTTTCTTTTTTTTTAATGGGGAAATCTTACATAGATACACACGGCCTCCGGGGGGAAAGGAGCCGTGGGTTATGTCGGATTCCTACCGACTAAAACCCCACTGTGTTCCGTCCAGCCGCTTTAGTGAAACGGTCACGGGAGCTGCTTAGTCCACGACCCCATTATGTAAGGACCTTTTTTTTTTTTTTTTTTTTTTTTTTTAAGTTTTATGTAAGGACCTAGCGACATATTTCGACAGAGATTGCAAGATGCGTACCAAAGACTAACCGGAACTCTTGATGTAATAAAGCGACGTCTAGCGTTATAAGCCTATGGTATTTATGTGAGTTATTTCTTCCAGCGCTTAAATAGCTAACCGAGCGTGCGTGGCGATTCATTGTCGTGGTATTTCTACTGTTTCTTGGTTCATTGCCATTGATATTACCTTGTTAGATAATCAGCAAAACAAGAAAGTTCACATCCGTATTCTATTGTCCTGTATCACGAGATAACTTACCGTTAGATTGTACAAATTGGCTTCAAATATTAGTTATAACTAATACTTGTCTTAACTAATTTATTTTATGATGTGTTCTCAAAGTTTAAACTGTTAAATCTATAGACAAGTAACAAAATAAAGATTGTTGTATAAAACAGTATTTTTTTTATTTTAAATTAAGCTTTATTTATGTTCTAGTTTCAAAAACATGCATGCATGCTTTGTCTTTTACTATTTTTTTTTAATCTCATTAATAATTGTTTATTTATTTCGTTCACATTCCATCCTTTGGAGGGTTATCGCCCGAGGTATATATATAGCCTATAGCACTCTGAATTCAACTACTTATATAATGGTGAAATAATATTTGAAATCGGTTCTGTTGTTCCTGTGATTACCGCGTTTATACAAACTAACTTTTCAACTTCATATTATTAGTGTACATAGTTATTATAAATTTCCATAAATAATTTTAATATTAAACTGGCATTCTAAGTTTCATATATCTAAAAACAATAAAATTACACAACACAGTTTTACACCAGGTCAATAATATTCGAACAGGTGCGCATAAAGATTTCATTATAAAATAATATATCTAAGTCCATGCGGATGTGCGGCGAAGTATGCATAATTACGAAGATATTATTATCAAAGGAGCTTTATCGTATGACGCATTAAAATTGATTTATTTATAATAAGATCTAAAATATTATATAACTAGCCAGTATTCGCGGCTGCGCCTAGGTCTAAAATAATTGCCTATGATAAAGGTGTAGCATTCTAAAAAAAAAAATTGAAATCGATCGAGTCGTTTTTAAATTTATTCATTTAACACAAAAATCATTTTAACACAAATGAATTGAAATTTCGTACAAGGTATTCATTCTATTAACATTTATAAACGTATCGAAACTTCTTTTCAATTAGCGTCTGCGCGTTTCTGCGTCTCCATAGAGAATGATACTTGCACCTAGAGAGGTATTATTTTATATATATTCATAAAAAAGTAAATAAAATTTTTAACTTTGTTATATTCACAATCAACGTAATTCTTGGCAATTTAATACAACTTTATCATTAAATACGAAGTGTTACCTGAGCAAAAAGATCCATAAAAGATTCTTTATTGTTTTATCTGTGGTTTGAGTGAGGCGTGAAAAATGTATCTGATTGATCGATATCATGCGGTTGAATACATTGATGTGCCTTCATATATTAAATTAATAATATGTTATTACAATAACAATAATAAATGAGAGTATCATGTTAAGATCTTGACACTGTTACATAACCTCAACCCTGTTTGTAACAACTTCATATATTAATATTTATTGCATTCATCTGCATAAGGACCATATGTTTCATGACTAATCGTTCGAGGGAACAAAAATATTTGACTCGTCTTGCTTTTCCAGTTTTACAAGGAAAGCAGGTTAACATTAAAAAAGATGAACGTTGTTTTCTTTTAAGCAGATAAGCGGCTGTTTTCAAATTTGAACGATTAATTTTCGAACATATCAACACACGGATTTGCTAAACCGTACAAAAGAACTGTGTAAACTCAACTCAAACTCAAAACATTTATTGCAAGCTATATTTAACAATCTATTACAGTGTATTAAAATAGTTCAATTTGTATAAGTGTATGATGAAAAAAAACTTAATGTAAGAAAAAGATATAAAATGTATGACTGTCGAGCGTTTACTTGGAGGGAATTATGGTGAAGTCAGGTACATAAAAATACATGAACATGCCATGAACACTTTTCTTTAGTTAATATATTTCATAAAACAATGTAGTTCTTATCTGGTTACCAGTTGGGTGAAGATCGATTAACAACTGTCTTCTACTATAGCGATAAACGATTACTAAATGTATGGTAATAACTTCGCAATACAAACACTATTTACATATGAAAAGATTTTTAATAAAGCGTTCTTAGGTAAAATCGTCGCATCCTGTTTCATACTAATGATTTTGGTTTTTTAGCTTGGTGTGTAACATAAATTAGTCAATATTTAACATGCTAAGTTGGTTTTTAATATTCCATTGATATTTATTTTATTGATATTATTGATTTTTAGTGAGATTGTGTTATCTAAACTAATAATCTATATCAATAAAATCGGAGTGTCTGCTTGTAATATTAAAATAACTGATTTTTACTTAATCTATCTATTCGGTAAATATAGCAAAATAGTATTTATGACTATTTTTGTCTCTTTGTTTATCTTTCTTCCAGTCTGTTTGTTCTGGATAATCTCTAGAACGGCTGTACCTACTGATTTTGACGAGACTTTCATTGACAGATAGGAGATATAATAAGAAGTAACTTAGACAATTTCTCATTCCCAGAAACATTGGGTTAAGGGGCAGACTTACTTATGCTGGTAAGTGTGGACGCAACTAGTAATAATAATATTTTAAAGAGGAAAGATTTGCGATTTCACTCAAAACTTCTTGACTGATTCGAAAAAACCTTTCTTCGTTTGAAAACAAATATATGTATCATCCTTGAATAAACTATCTGATATGTTTTGAAATAAATCGAGATCATTTTATTGATAAATATTATCTGGACCTACCTAATTTACAATTTAACCTAAGATATCAAAATGTTAGCAATAAAAGACACGAGTTTGCGTGCTGTGTGATGATATATAAAATAATATTATTACTGATGCTATGAATTAATGGTACCTACTCGTATTTGTCAAAAAATTCGAAAACGTATGTCCACTTATCTAATATAGCTGAGCCACAATAACAGTTTTTGTTCAAAGTTAAAATGTGCGTGGAATTTTAAATTGGCGAAATGGGTATCAAAATATGAATCCTTATACATTTAAATTATTTCATAAATAAGGTGACATAACCGTTTTGCTATCGAGGTATGAGTAACACTCTAAATTATTTGGATCGGACTCTCATTCAGAAGTTATAAAGTGTATAAAAATTGTTTTAGTAAGAAAAATATACAAAATAATGTTCATCGTTTAGACGATGGCGTTAAAAACCAATTCTGAGTGTTATGCAAAAACCCCAAGGCAACGGGAATTTAAAAATATCTATCAATACATAAACAATTTTATTATTTTCTAATTAGTATATAAAACATAATTTTAATAATTCGTTTCCTACATATATCAACGATAATGATTAATATAATGCTGACTAGACAACATTTTTTAAATCAGAATAAATTTTGTTTATTATGATAAGTACACCACTAACCAGGCCCCTAGTACCCGGCAGCCCCGCTAGTCCTGGCTACGGTAGCGGTCATGGTAAC
>NC_052102.1:2672125-2716288 GCF_012273895.1 Zerene cesonia | reverse complement strand
CCAGTGACCGGTCGTGGTGGAAATCTTTGAGGGAGGCCTTTGTCCAGCAGTGGACGTCCCACGGCTGAAACGACGAAATTTTGTTAAGTATGACTATGCGACTTTCCATAAATGTAGATGTTCTGTGAAGAGGAATCTCGAACTAAGAACCTGCATGCCGAGTATGGGAGGTTGTATTATTAGTCTCCAACCATTTAAATGTACAAATACAAAGCGCATGCTTTATATATTAAAATATTAACTAGCTGTGACCCGCGGTTGAAACCGCGTAAGTCCGTATCCCGTATGAATATCGGTATAAAAAGTGCCTATGTGTTATTTTAGTTCTCCAGCTATCTACGAAGCAAAATAGTATTATTATTCACCAATAGAAGTCAGGAAAAAAAAACACGAATAAAACACGAATATGATATTTTCTAAAAAAAATTCCTAGCTAGATCGATTTATCGCCCCCGAAACCCCCTATATACTAAATTTCATGAAAATCGTTGGAGCCGATTCCAAGATTCCAATTATATATATATATATATATATATATATACAAGAATTGCTCGTTTAAAGGTATAAGAATATAAGCGAAGCCAGGTGCGATATTTTTAGTGAACTGATTTTCGTGAGAAATAGTGTAACATGAACATATTGTGCAGAACGTATTGTAGAAGAATCAGGAACAGGCATTTTGTGCTCGCAACGCATTATTTTTCTATCTGTTTTAATTAAGTCTATCTACCGCATCGAAATAGGGAAATTTTGACAAGATTTAACACTCTAAGATTGATTGATTGACACGATAGAGCGCTTAGAAAGCTCTGAAATATCTGAATAACATGGGCCATTTTTTATCCTTGGTCCAAGGATTGGTATCCGGGACAAGCGGCTAGTACGGCATATGCAGAGGTTAGTCATTTTTTCCCAAAAAATGTTTAAAAGTTGAACTTAACACAGCTCCTATGAAAACCTATGGTGAATTAGTGGGAAAAGGCGTAAATAGTCCCTTAAATAGTTCTATTATCCACAAATAAGACACAATAAGCAAAATAAAGAAAAATTCCACTTTAGATACTGTTTAACTTTTTTCAAATTTACTGCTTCATACGCTTCATGTAGTAATAAAGATTGATTACTTTGCTGAATTAAACTAAGTAGGTATATCAAATTGCACAATATATTAAGGCAGAATATTTATTATACTGTGTAATTTAATATTATGTCTTACATTCATTGAATGCAATAGCTGGAGTAGGTGCCTTAATAAAATACATATCATCAGTATGTACGATTTATATCTCTACAAGTGTATAATTTGCAAACATTGTCAATGCTAATCAATCTTAAACACGGATGTGTACAAATAAGCGAGTGGGACAATTCCGCACGTCACCTATACCTTATGTTCACTTACGTGGTCAATCACTAGGCCACGTGGCATGCCAGTTATTACCATAAAGACAATGAATATTAAAATAAGCTTCTGTGTATTGTTTTAATGACTGTTTCGTTAGATTTTCCGTAATGTCATTTTGCAATAAGCGCCCTCTAACGGCGCGAGATTGTACTTCTTGTACACTATTAGTTTGCAGGATTTAAGGCTTTAAAGGTTCGAATCTATGTTGTAGATCTTTGATCTATATATATATATATCAAAGTGACACAAAAGTGTGCTAATACAAACACTTTGTTAATTATTTCCTTTCATTGTATTATTTATATTTTATGTTTTAAAATTAAAATGGTCTGTAACTGAATGTATTCGTAAGTTGTCGATTGATTTTATAATATCCGATCAGATATCGGTTTTATTTTGCGCTCATCTGTTGGTATTTATTTGGTTTCTAAGCACTTTTAAATTGATAAGAGTGTATTTGTGTGTATGTAAAATTTTAATTTGTCATATTAACATATGTTTACAAATAAAAAGAATATAAGGTATACATATCTTTACTTTTTAAAACTGTATATTGAGAGGTATTTATAACTAAGAGGATAGAAATTGGTTTAAAAATCACATTGAAAAGAAAGCCGTCTTACCAATTAGCAAATCCTAATATCGTGTCGGCCAGGTTAAATGCAGTTTACTTAAATTTAATGATTTTTTCACTAGATGGCGTTACATAAGTCGGTAAAACAGATTAAGGCTTTTGCGTCAAGTTGCAGATGTAAACTGTTGACGCTAGACGGATTTAACATGAAATGTGCTGATTCTCCTTTCTTGATATTGAACATTTAAAGAATAGAATACAAATAATTGGTGTTTAGCCAAGCTTAGAATTTTATGTGAGGTTGTGTCAGGGATTATACAGGTGGGCGTCGGTAAAACAGTCGCCCCGGTCCGGTGGACCGACAGTCGACACGCAAGCCATACAGGTAGGTTAACATTTACGGTCTGTCGCATTTCGTGGTCCCGTGCGAACTGTCGCGGCCCTTACGTTCTAATATCGCGAAATGCCCGAAGTTTTGTGACCTGTGAACCGGTGTTTGTGATCACAAGTGTCTATACTAAGTGTGTGTGATATGACGAGCTCCAGTGCTGGCGCCTGATCGAGAAGCAGATCATAACGGTAAATATTTAGTTGGCTATGACCTGCCTCTGTTTACAGTCAGTCAGGTGACTGAAACTATCGTGTGTACATAATCTGGCTTAAATCCCTTACAAAGATATAGTTCTAGTTTATTTTAAGCGTTGGAATGCAATCCACGTAGCGTTGTTTACTCAGAGATTTTAACACCTTAACATGTTGTACCGCTTAGTCAACAGTTTCCATAGAAATGTGTGATTTGACGTGTTATATTGTGCGGGCGACATGAAATTTACCGTTGCTAAGAGAGGATTGAGGAATTTGTCTTATCTCGGTGCTTTATCCGCCTAAGAATCTTATTAGACTTTTAATAGATAATTCCATATATATAAAAGTACCCACATTTATTTCATAAGAGCATAATAACACTCTTGGGAAGGAATGAAAAGTGCATCGCTAATAAGCACGTTTACGTATTGGAACACTCTACACTCTATTCATTATATTATATCATCAACATCTATTGCTTTAATTGGTAATGTATTTGATTTTTTTTTTTTATATTAAAGCATAATATTTTAAATTCAAAACAATTGGAACAATTTGAATTTAGCCTCATCAGGAGAGGGATATAAGGAAAAATAATTGAAAAATAGTTTTCCAAGATTAAAATCTTTTTTTTACCAAATTGCTCACGATAAAGATATATTAAAAATGCTCTACAGGAAAACTGCTAATTATAAATAATAAAGGTTCACATAGTAAGTTGCCCTAATGTCCCGGTCTTGGCGGTTTTCCCACATAGTGAGTAGGCTAGTCACAATCGAGATCTGCTATGGTCAAAATCAGTTGGAATGAGTATTTTTATTATTGCCAGAACGAAAGATATGGGAAAAATTTATTCTCATAGATTGTTTGAAATGATAATGTAATATGAAACTGACCGCGAAGACAATCGATTACAAAGTACCTTGTCGTTGTAACTTAAGAGCATCATAATCCTTACTTAGAGCCGATACACAAAACCAGTCATTAGTTAGCTATAAGCAAATCTTACGATAATAGGTAATGTACACACGGCCTTCTCGTGTAAGGAATAAACAATACAAATTGCTTTTCACAATTCCCATAGAAAGTTACAAGCACTATTGAACGAATCGAGTAATATTGACGTAAGAAACGATGAGATATTGCAAATATATGTATGTACATATAGTATGTGATATTCAAATGTGGATTCGAGCACGCTTCGGCACGAATTTGGCCAGCACACACCGGGATAAGTACCCACACACGGTGTGAAATAGTAGCATGCCTATGGCCCACATCTTTTACCTCACTCTTCTTACTCCACTCCTTTTTTCCTATCGTCAATTCTCTCCTTATTTTTTAACGCAACGCATTTTTCAATATAACCTTTTCAAATATTCCTGGCTGGTGGTAGTCTCTTACCTTCAGACAAATAAACAAATCGGCTACCCGCTATGACATATAAAATATTAAACATCCAGGTACTGTCCCTTCGTTTCTTTTTTAAACTTATGAGTATATTATAAGGAATGAGCTACATAATATGCAGTTCCAACAGCTATCAACAGCTAATATATCTAGATGTAAAAAAATAATAAAAATTTACTGTGTTGTACACAAAAATAAACGAAAATATAAATTTTTGGTACTTTAACAGTACCATATGCAAAGTTAAGTCTAGAATTCTATAACTGCTCTCAATTCCCAATCCTTGTATGGAATCGGTTGATTTGGAATATTCGAAATACCTGTTTGACATTCTGCATCATTACCTACCTATGTAATATACACATACATGTCTATCCCCCATACTGCTAAAATCTTGAAACGAAAGGCTCGAACGCGAAAGGCGAAGTGTAAAATTCATCATCATCATCATCATCATCAGCCCATATATAGCATACAGCCCACTGCTGGGACACGGGCCTCCTATGAGGAAGTGTAAAATTGTTTGTATTAAATTGATTAAAATATTACTTCACAATGGGAGGTTATAATGAGATTATTAAACCTATTTTTCATCAATATTGTATCAGGTTCGTAGTTGCTTTGAAATAAAATCCCATTAAAAACATGACTGCGTATTATACAGGTACTATAAATAGCTAGCTTTCTGCCAGCGGCTTTGCCCGCATAGTCAAAGGAAATGAAATAGAAATGAGATATTTCACGGTTAAAAGGCACTCTCTAGAGTCTAGCTTCTTTACATCTCCTAGACACAAAAATTATATATAATAAAACGCCCCGTTTTGACGTGAATGAAGGACAAACAACCAACTTTCGCATTTATAATACTATGACTTTAACCATATACATTGCGTAGAACCGTTACCAAATAAATAAGTTTGAATGAATTCGTTTCCTTGTAGGTCCGAGAATGTGGAGCAAGTGAAAGTATTAATTAATATTAATTACTGCTCTGAACTCGACAAATCTTAGCATTGCATTTAACGCTGTTACTATTAGTTTAAATACACATAAAAGTTTTGGGTTTTTAAAAGAAATCCTGATATGAAATCATATAAGCATAGAAATGCACAAGTCAAATCACTTTTTTATATGATTGACATCGTTAATATAAATATTGGTTAATTAAACGTTTATTATTCTAATAAAAATTACAGCCTTTCGTCAAAATATAGTTCGCTTTGCTGACGATCTCTATGATTTCAATTGATTCTATATAAAAGACTTCAACGGCATCAAATCACCAAAAAATTTATATTTATACATGAACGAAATTAAGAATATAAAATTATATTTCTTAAAATATAAAATGATAAATGATGAAGTGGTAAGCCACTTAACTTTAAGTAGTGCATCGAAACCTATAAACAACGTGGCATATTGTTTATGAGCAGATAGAAATAAACTCAGACGTCGTTCTTAATGTACGTGCTAACTTGCATATGCATACACTCATCAATGTCTAACAATACATACATAATGAAGCATACATTGCAATGGGAATATGAAATGGATTCGATCGACGACACGACTTTCACTGCAATCGTGCGTTGTCGCGCGTGAGGTCAAAACGGACAAATCGATTCGAGACACGTTGGTGAGCATTGTCGGAATATTTATGTGTAAAAAATGTAATGTAAGCACAGCAATTCAATCTGATTTACTTACGGAAGGTTTTATAGGATATATGCATTATTGATGATATACGGTTAAAGACCAACAACAATAATTACTTTTACTGTCCTTTGCTCTCTTTAAAGTAACGTATGATTCACAAAATCCTACTTTTAACACAATTTACACATATTATTGTAGCATAATCATGCCATCTCTGCCATTTGCAATATAATAATATCATAATACATCGTAGTTAATTTAATTTTATTTTATGTATCATTTAAAACAAGTTTACTTTCGTAATGAAAGTATTTCGTAACGCATGTGACATGCGATCGAAACGCGTAGATTGACAAAGAAAGTTTTGTTTACTCCCTCTTAATATGTATAGTCTCGACGCTATATTTGTGAGCTGCTCGGTTCACTTTCTTTCTTAATGTCTACCTATCTATTAGTGCCCTTTAGTTTTGGGTAACATAACTTCAGTAGACGAATATGTAAATCAAGAAAGAAATAAATAAATAAATTTATTGTGTATAAAATGAACAGCAAAAAAAGAAAAAAAAAGCAGAACAGAAATTCACGTCTTATAATTCTGTTTCATTTCAAAAAACACAACAGCAAAGTTCAGGTTTTGTAAAGACAAAGTCACATACAAGTAAAGATCATAAAATAGCCTTTAAAACTAGGATCAATGTGAAATATTTAATCAACTGTCATCAGTGTATGTAATGACACTATCACATTGTATGCTCACACCTGACTCGCTCAGTTGCAAGCACACGTTACGGCGACAATTAGCTGTGTCAACATCGTATGACGAAACGATACATTTTTTATGTAGCTTTGTATCCATCGAACACGATTCTAGCTCAAACCTCTTTTGATACATGGACTCTTTTTCTGCAATGTGTTAATCATTATAATGCACAACTTGGTTTTCGTTTCTATGCCGGCTTTAAGTGCTTATCATAACTGACTCATTTAGTAAACTGTTAATATTTTCTTGAATACAGGTTACATTTCATATTTCTACTAATTAAATTTATTCTTTTACTAATATTATAAATGCGCAAGTTTGAGGATGGATGCATTAATGTATGTTTACTTACTCCTTCCCACGAAAACCATTGAACGGATTTTATTGAACTTTGGCAAACAAATGAGCCATACCAGTAATTGATATCTTAATATATAAAAATCCAGTGTCAATATTTTTAAATATTACTCAGTCACAGCAACGCGTGGCCGGGTATGCTAGTGATACTATAATTATACGATGGTGCGATGTCAGAACATCATATTATTCTCTATGTGGACATGTATCCTATACCTACATTATTTCACGCTATATCAATACCAATTCCAGTTCCTATAAAGGGTGTTCTAGATGTTTAATAAGTACGGTTTCTATCGATTAACATGGACGTGTCTTCAGCAGTACGGCTTCATATAATGTGATGCAAACGCTATCAGCAACTATGTTGAACAATAAAATTATATGAGGAAATAAGGTAAATATCGATTGTTGATTTATTATTACAGCTTGATTAACGTATTAGTTTGATAATGGCTATTACGCTACAGTGTGTAGTTACAGGAAATTATAGCATGATGAAAGTGCTGCTTGTAGCATTATTTGTTCATATTTTTTTTGTTGAATTATTTGTAATATTTAAATATTTATAAAAAAATAACATAAGTACTCATTTGTTTAGCATCAAACATTATGTAGTTGGTATGATATGTAGGTATTCCGAACATTGGATTAATTTTCGAAGATAATAGAGTTTTATTTGGTAAAGTACTTTGTAAATATACAACTATTACGACATCTGTTAAAAATAATAATCACTTACTACATTGACTCGAAGTTTACGCTTTGCACAGCACACAAGTATTATTTTAATGACGCATTGTTACAAAATATTCCATCGTGTTGAAAATAAATCTATTGGATTTATCGTAGTTCCTAGAATACCTGCGTTATACCTTATTTTGTTATTCAGTTATTTGTATTAGAACTGTAAGTAGTTGCTAATAATATTGCGGAATTATTTTATCTATTTACACATACACATGTATATTATATATTTTTTCCTTTTTCGTAATCTGAATATATTTTTACCTGAAATAGTAACATTCATTGATTTCCCCCTTCAATTGTGCTCTGTGTTAAGGAAATTTTAGATTAATTCTAGTTTTACCCAACTCCTCCAAAACGGCTGGACCGATTCTTATGAAATATTTTGTGCACATTGGGTATGTCTGAGAATCGGTCTGTTTGTCTGTCTGTCTGTCTGGAAAACATTTTTCATACCCCTAAATGATAAGAATAAGGCAGAACAGTGTTTGCCGGGTCAGCTAGTATTTTATTATTCTTAACCTCTTACTTTAAAAAATTAGACTTCTCTTCGACAATTAATTATTAAGTTTAAAGATTTATTTAGGTATGTATTTCGTTAGATCTATAACTAATTTCAAAAAAGAAGAAAAATTAATTTATACTATATACATCTTATTACGAACCATACATAATATAATACTAGTTATGAACACACATTTTCACACGTTCTTGAAATTATATACTGATAACTATTATTTCATTATGTTATTCCGTTAACAATGGCAATTGTAACATTATTGTTTATTATGTGTAATGAAATTGACGAAACCATATTGTATATTTTATTATAATTATAAAGTAATTAAATTCGAGGGAATTTATGGACGGAAATTCTAAGTCCAACCAAAAACAGTCGCTGTCTGTAACGTTTTAGAACTGTAAAGGTTGTTAAAGTAAATAATAAATTCCCTTCTAAGCTTTTAATTTGTAAATATAGATTGGAAAGTTTCAAATAAGGATATATTCTCCGATTCAACTATGTTTCGGGTTCCACAATTCTCAGAATATTGCATACTATAATAAAACTCCCAAATATGTTTGTAATGTCACAGCATTACGTATGGCATTTTTAGAGTTTTAAAAATAAAGTAAATAATTGAATTACCAACAACAGTAACGTGTCTATTCAACCACGAACCGCAGGTCATGGCTCGTGCCCGCACTCGCGCCCGTAAACAATGCTAACAGAAATATTTGTATTGTTAAATAGCTGCTTGTTTCATGTAGGTCAATAGACTACGCTTCTGCATTTGAAACAGTAAAGATTGGAAGTCGTGAAATAGTCGTATATATAAAAGAAATAGAAATAACAGCTGAAGTGTGTAAAATTGCCTTAGTTAGAAAACTGTTTTTTGTGCTTATTAATTGTTTTGAATTTAGAAGAAACTAGCAAACCCGGCAACTCCGTTTCGCCACCAGACGGTTGTATGTGAAAAATGATTTTCCCGCTTTACTGTTGAAATTTATCCTGAATTTTCTTTGCTATAAACCTCACTGAGCCGGAGACCTTTCAAATGAATGCAAAACCGTGGAAATCGGTTCGTGCGTTCTGGGTTATAGCGTCAGGAAGGAAAACCCGACTTATTTTAATATAGTAGATAATGGAAGCGATACATTGGATTGCGATCTTTCTACACGTACAAAAGGAAATGTGTAAAAGGTAAAGAAGAAAATATGTAATTGAATATTAATAATTTGAAGTCAGTTTAAAACCTTTTTGTAAACAATTAATAAGCATTCGATGGAAATTATTTTGTGTGGATTGTTCAATTCATGAAGAAAAAATAAGAAGATATAGTTATAATATTTCTATTTTCGGTTTATCTTATAATTAATTAGGTTTATCTCTGAACTACTCAAAGTGTGTAGTTACAGATATTTTTGTAATAAACTTGTATAAAAGAAATTAGTAATATGATACTATACTAACGAGATAACGCGATGGTACGTAGATTTATGTAGATAAATTTGTTATTTCATCTCACGAGAACTCCCATCGTTACTCTGGGTCCGGAACAAATAAGCGTAATCTTTTTTGCTTTTTTAATTATTGTGGATATACCTTAGCTGTTTTCCCACCCGCTCGATAGATTTAAAATAACGTTTTATATATATTAATAATTCCATAGTTGTCGAATGTATGCTTATTTATATCTATGGTTTCTTTATTTATACGTATATAGTACTAGCTGCGCCTCGCTCTTTTACCCGCGTAAGTCCGTATCCCGTAGGAATACTTTCAAAGGATTCCCGTAGGGATAAAAAGTTGCGTATGTGTTATTCCAGTTGTCCAGCTGTCTACGTACCAAATTTAATTGCAATCGGTTCAGTAGTTATTGCATGAAAGAGCAACAAACACACACACACATCCTTACAGACTTTCGCATTCATAATATTAGTAGGATATAGTAGGATGTAGAAAAATATTTATATTTCTATAAAAATCCTCTCTTAAGATAGTTCTGGCAATTTTTTCTTCACAATCTACGCCCATAGTTGTGCTCATAATTTGTTCGAGATATTATCTACACAAAAACGCAGTTAAAAGCTAGTGTATATTCCTACTACATACATATATACCTACTATGATAATCTTTAGTCTATCACAAACTTATTGAATATGTTTTAAAAACCGGATCCCCATTGGATTGATGTCACTCAAAATTCTCAAACTGTTACCAACATTATTATCGCTACATTCGGCTAAAAGTTTACCACAGAATATATTCATCCGAATAATTATTTATCGATAGCTGAAATAATTACTTTATAATTACATAACATTTCAAGACTCTAAATACTTCCGGCATTCCTAGTAGGTATTAGTCCTAGTAGGTAAGTGTCGTAGGCGTAATAATGCAGCTCAATATAGTTGGTACTATGTATCAAGAAGCATGCCGGGTTTATTGAATAAAAGAAATGAATTAGGCTAATAACAGGCGCATCACATGAAATTTACACTAATTTGCCTTTGATAAGGTTGAAAATCGGGATTTAATTTCGCAATATAAATTAAGGAAGTAAAATTATATTTTTATTTTATCCATTTATTGTTGACATATTATCTATGAGCGTTAAACCGGATCTTCTTACCGTACAATTTTAATTTCTTCACTAATAAGTTATCTTGCTTTACAATGCCGTTATCTCGCCGTCAGTGCTAAAACTTGTTACACTTCGTAAACATCTAGTTATAAGTTTTTGATCACTATAATGATATATGAACATTTTTAGCACACATTTATTAGCTTCACCTGTATGTTTGTATGTAACCGACTCCTTTAGACTAAATATTGACATACTTTAGACTGACTGATTTAATTCAAACTTTGTACACTTATTAAATCGTAGTAATGATCGGTGACAATACAATAATTTAATGAGAATATATTGTAATTTTCTTACGTTTACTTTGTATAAGAGCAAGTGAGGCAATTTAGTTGACTCTATCATTAAAGCGTGTTTTTAGTTTCTGAGAATGTTATGTTATCTGTGGTTTCTGTTTATTATAATAAATTCAACATTTTAGTTTGCTCGATATGTAAGAATGAAATCAAAAATCAGTGACAATGGCCTAAATCTTTGTATAGACAGTGGCCTCTATTTTACAATCGTGTGACTATTAATAAATGAATAACTTTTTATTTTTTGATACATAGCAACACAATGATTTCAAAATTTTGTTTCTTAATAATGAGCCAAGTATTATATTCTATATAAGTATTCCTCATTTTGAAAGTTAGATCTGTCGATTCATTTATACAAATGACCGATTGTCGCCGTTACATAGCGGCGCGATTCAAGTTGTCAAATATGGAACACGCTCGACGTCCGTTTCGCCTCGTCTCTGTTTGAGTAATACCGGTTATCTACTACCGGCTGCTGTGTCAACGGAATGCATTGGTATTATACGATATTAACACATGCGATCACGAATTGTACTCTGAAAATAGTGTTGGCATATATGAAGAGGCGGTCTGACATCTTTTTTACAAATGTAGTTTTTTCCAAGTAAATAACAAAATACATTTAGCAGCTCCAGGTTATACTGCCTTTGAACAGCAGAAATGTTAAATTATAATATGCTTATTGTAACGGCCAAAATATTGCCGAATAAAACTAGAGATTAAGATTTCATACATTAAAAGCAGTAAATGCTGGCAATACTACTTAAAAGAAGTAAAATTAATGGGTATTTTATTTAACTGTATCATTATGATCTGGACGCTTCTATTATAACCACACTTTCAGCAAAATGACAAAACGTAAAAGTGAAACCCATTATATTCCCATCGGTGTTATGTCGGCGAGTGGCCGAGTTACGCTGGGGTCAAATGAAACGTGAACGCCCCTCGAGATGAACGGCCGCATTCAAAGGCTTTCCGGTGTTTAGTTCCGCTGTAATGATGCCGTATTCTGTCAATCTGTGAGCGTTACTGAGCACGATCTGAATTCTAATTTCTATTTGTATTTGGGCGGATTATGGAATCATCTGGCGTGACGTGGGGCAAGTCTAACGACAGTGTAGTACCATTTATATTCAAAATACTTAAATGCTCGATAGATCGAATTTTGAATTCGCACTTACGTCAAAAACGAAAAAAATTAAAAATATTTATTAATCAATGCATTATATGTGGTCACTATTTTTTATTCCTAAAACAAGCACGTGTTCTGTTTAATCCCGAGTTATCCCAAAAAAATTACCACATAAATTTTTAGGGTAAATACAGTAATAAAAAATACAATAATATAAAATTATTTCCATTATTGAAAATCATATTCATATAATCCGTGAATGACTTACACTCTTGTAAAGGTACATCAATCCTTCATTGTTCTGTAAATAGCCGTCTTCATGCAGCATTGTTTGGAGTTAAAAGCAAAGGAAATTCGCAATGTTTATGAACAATTCAACAGAAACACAATCGGGCTATTTACACCTGCGTACGAGACGTTTGCATGCACGCTTTTAAACTACGAAACGAAACTTGCGTTCATTTGTTTTTATTAAATGAATTAATACTGAACATGAATAATTGCATTACGGCTGAAATTGATAGTTTTTGAGTATGTGGTATTTAATTTTGGGATGTATTTTTTACGTTACGGTTTTCCTTTTTTTTTTTTTTTTTTTTTTTTTTATGTCATTAAGCGGGCAGCCGAGCTGGTGGTTCGCCCGATGGCAAGCGACCACCACCGCCCATAAACATTCGCAAAGGTAGTACCTCTGTGAATGCGCTGCCCGCTTTTATGGGGTAAGGGAAAAGGAAAGGATTAACGACTGGAAAGAAGGAATGGACTAGGACGGGTGAGGAAAAGGAAACGGGCCTCCGGCTCCCCCACTCACCGTACGAAACACAGTGGCATGCCACTATTTCACGCCGGTTTTCTGTGGGGGTGTGGTACTTCCCCGGTGCGAGCTGGCCAAATTCGTGCCGAAGCGTGCTCGACTCCCACAATAGAATTTCCTTTAGAAAGTTAATTGATTATTGTTAGTTATTTAGTATTTTTATAATAACAACTCGATCAGTATTCATGTGTGGAATTGTTTGTGTAGTATTGATTTTAACGTATGAGGTACACAAAGTTGTATAAAACCTTATGGCCCCCAAAAAGTCATGGTAGTATTTTATGAGTGCCAAGTGTCAAATATAGCATAGTTGGCAAATAAGCTGGTGAGGCGATTGAGGGTAAAGGATCAGCACCGCCCTTTAATTTTCGAAGGGGCCTTACCTCTCTCAAATGGACTGTCAACTTTGAGGAACAAAAGGAAAATAAAAGGATTCATGAGACGAATATAAGAGGAGACTGGGTAGAGTAAGGAAACGGACAATTGGCCTTGTTGTCTTCTATTACCAGCAGGATTGTGATGATATTCAATGAAAACAAAAAAAAAAAAATAGTAAATCCTGTTATTTCGATAATTCTTAATATAAATAATTGCTATATCAGTATTACTATCTAAAATAAACCTTGAATATTTTAGTAACAGTCTACCTTGAAGTATAATTTACTCGAATGAAATTTATTATATGAGGCATTACAGAATATTAATCCAAACACGTCTGCATATTATTAGTTGCGACTTAACGTGCAGGAAGGCGGACATCATCATATATAGTAAAAACATATTACACAATCAAGCCGCAAGAAGAAATGATGTAATGTTGTTAAGAATAACGATTTAAATCGGCGAAGACATCAGAACGCAGGTTATAGAAATTATTATCTATTGAATTTATTTTCTACAAATATAAACCTTTAATTAAAATTAATATTCCAGCAGTATTTAAAAAAGTCCAAAACGGAGAAATTGCGACAACTGCGTCAATATCCGATAGCTAATATGGAGCTTATTAGCGAGTGCTAACGCAACTTTGTTAGTTAATATTAAGAAACCGGTGATTTTCTAAATATCTCTTACTGAAACACTTCTCAAAATCGACTTGTCTTATACTTAGTAATTATATACTACCGGGTCAGACATCAGCACTTTCGGCAGACTAGAATAGACATGTTTTATGAGAGCAATGTTGGGTGATAGGAATGCAAATGATCACAGACGTCTAATGGCAAAAGGAAAAAATAAGAAAGAAGAATGAGTGAAAAAGTCTGGTTAGGATTGATTGGCTTTTAATATTTGAGGATTTTTGTCATTTTGCCTCTTGTATTGAGCGATTTGTGGTCATATTATTTACGTTCTAATATAAAACTATAATTAGTTTTTATCTAATTCCTACTAATATTATAAATGCGAAAGTTTATAAGGATGTGTGTGTGTTTGTTGCTCTTTCACGCAAAAACTACTGAACCGATTGCAATTAAATTTGGTACGTAGACAGATGGACAACTGGAATAACATATAGGCAACTTTTTATCCCGATACTCCTACGAGATCCCGACTTACGCGGGTGAAACCGCGGGGCGCAGCTAGTATACTATAATAGTATTGTATTATCATCTCTAATTGTAGTTGTAGTATCTCTAGTTTGCTGACAAATTAAAACAATGTAATCTGTTGACTGTAACAAAGTTTTTCCCAATCAATATTAAAAATACCAATATATATTTATGACACCTACATCTAAGATAGAAATACGGATTGGATGATACTGATATATTATGTTATCTGTGCCGATACGGACTGTTGTTCAAAAACACATGCAAATCTTTCAATGGAATGACGCGATAATTTTATAAATCTATAAGTATAATGCTAAAAGTTATCTGAGAGCAAATATTTGCAAAGAAATGCTCTCGTCATCTTTGTAGCAAAAACTGGGCAAGACGAGAATGATTCAGGTCTCTCTCGCCGTGTTAGATTAATTAATAATTGCAAATAATGGTTGTAATGATAAATGATCGCTGTATAATGGCTCGCTGGTATGCGTGGCGCGATGTAATTGACTTTGACAAATGCTTTGTATTATATCCGTAGACTATTTGCCGCGTATTTTGTTAATCACATACTTTTATTGATGAAAAATATTGTGTCTATGTCTTTTGTGATTTAATAAACTAACAAATTGACGCGTAAATAGCTACTGTGACCTGGTTTAACAATCTTTAAGTTGTTGATTATTTTTTCCCTCGTATCTTTGTAGTCTGTAATGATGTTGATCATTAAATGAATATTAGTTATGTACCTAGTAAGATAATACATTAATATGGTGGGTAGGTGTAAGTTTATTAAATAACACGTCTTTGTTTTAATATTTAATTTGGATTAAATACCTAAATCTGAATTGTGTTGTATTTTATTCCAGGTCGAAACGGTGACCACATGTCGGCTACATCATGGTGATCGTTACCAGAGTAAGTAAAGTCAAATTACAATAATAAAATACATCGTGAAATACATATAATTCCTTATAACAATTAAAATTAGCATCGGTACAATAATTTAAGTTTAAACGCTTTGTTATGTAAAATCATTGAGAATTTAAATAGGTTTTGAGACGGTTTACAGTTTACACAAAAGTTTTGAGTGTCATTATTACTAATAGATCAATGTATAAAATTAAAATGTTCGTTTCGTCGCATGAAAGTAAAAAAGCTATCCCACGCGAATCGTACACAATATTTCAAGAGCAAAGTTCAAGGTTTTATACAAACTGACTTGCCTTGAATTAGTGTGCCTCACAATGATTCCAACTGGACGCAATTATAAGTGCATAAGGATAGGTACACTTGGAGAATATGAATCATTAATATATATTAACGACGGGTTTGTGAATGGATATTTTATTTTCATATAGGTACCACTAAGTAATGTGTTTGACGATAGTTATTTGTTTATTTATTAATTGATTTTACCATAATATTCGGATAACATGGATTTAGGCAAAATGGTTGTATAACGTAGGTTTAGAGAATTAAGTAAGGCTTAAAATTGTTGTAACCATTTAAGCATCAGTTTGCTAGGGATTTAAGCGTGTAATGAGAAATTATATTTTTAGTGAATTATAAATTAGTAACGGTCCGAGGAGTGTTTATGGAACGAATTACAGAATTGAAATAACCAGATACTAAAAAATAACGTATATGTATACTCTATCCATTTATATTCAACGTAAAGTATGTGTAACAATTACTAAAATATATTAATTACATATTTGTACACACTTTTGGAACCGAGTGAAAACGTGCCACTTCTAAATTGGGTCTTTCAAACGTAGCGGCCGCGGCGCTGCAAGCGGACGGACAGGATTAGGCTATGAAACACGCGTGCGAATTTCTTGGTACGCGATATAAGCACGATTGTGTTATAACTACGTGACTGTGAACTACTTGGTTGCTTGTTTTGTATACCAAATGACTGGATTAATTCGTTTGACCATTCTTTTACACTTAACATTGAAGGAAATTTGTATTTTTGCACGTTTGTAAAGTTTTCACACAAAAACTGCTGCACCGATTGCACCATTCCTTTCACCATTGGAAAGCTGCAACTGCACTGAGTGACATATGCTAAAAAGAGGTATACGTGTACAACGGGCGAAGCCGGGGCGAACAGCTAGGGAATTATAATTTACAATGGTTTAATGTCTAAAATATAATTATATTTATTAAGGAGCTAAAAAATGACATAATTAATCAGTAATGAGATTTGTATATCTCAAATACCTATAGCATAAAATTTTACACCTTTTCTATATTTATCTATAACCTACTAATGTACATAATAAACCACATTACACGAGCTAAAATCCATTTAGGAGGATTAATAAGCAGAAAAAAATAATTATGAAATACGCTGTCGTTTCTTCTTTTCTTAGAACCGCGCTCTTAAAGCCGTAATTGTGAATTACATCGGAGTATAGCGGGTTCCGATCTGTGCGTTTGGCAACACATTCCGACCATTTCTTCAAAACTAGCACCTGCCAGGTCATTCACCTTTCACATACATGTGCGCATATGATATATAGTCAGTTGGCTTTATTGTTTTTCGCTTTTCTATGCTACAAAATGTGTGTTAAGTCGTTGTTGCGTGTGACGATTCTTAACGTTCAGTGTTTGCTCTTTGAAATTACATGAAAGCTGTAGTGAAGTCAGAAGTTTCTCATTTTATCTGTACCTACTGACTATCTGACGCCCGATTTTTTTGGTTTATAGGGCAACAATGCTCTGTTCGTTCGTACATACGTTGTGAACAAATGATTGCAAAGAAAGGTAAAAAAATTATTAGATCAAGCATACAAAGTTCTCGTTTATACATAAGTTACAAAACAAATTACATTACTGCGTTAGCAACATAATGCCTAGATAGACTCGTACCTTGTATCGTGGGAATCGATACCAAAAAAAAGCAAAAACAGAAATGGATGTAAATGAAATATCATACATATAAATTTAGTTTCAGTTATAGGAATATTTTACTATTTATTTAATTTTCTTGATTGAATGTAAGATAAGAATTTCTGTTGGGAGTCTTGTATTTTATTATGTTAACGCAGGTATTTTGAAAATTGATAAAAATACTTTCTAAAATAGAAAAATACACGAAGTCGTGTTTAGAAAGTGGTTATTCTATGTGATTTCTTTAACCGGTATCCATAGTTAACAAT
This sequence comes from Zerene cesonia, assembly GCF_012273895.1. Lineage (NCBI taxonomy): Eukaryota > Metazoa > Arthropoda > Insecta > Lepidoptera > Pieridae > Zerene > Zerene cesonia. The sequence continues at coordinate 2,698,682 of NC_052102.1, read as the reverse complement.
TTTATATACTATAATTAAATAATACCCACATGAAAATTAAATAAATATAGAAATAACCGTTGTACAAACAATTATGTAATCAAGTATTATTGAAATAACCAATCGTTATTGCAGTGTTTGTTACTTTGATTGATCCATTGATTGAGTTGGAGAACGTTTCAGTCAAGTTCTTTATTAAAGATGGCTGACGTAGAACCTTATACAAATAAGAATTTAACTCAAATGAATTAGTGGAATATAATAAAATATATGAGCAAAGTAGCGGGTAAAAACAGATAATTTTTACTTTATCTATTCCTTGAGTTTTAGTTGAATATTAAAAAAAAGTAATACACATTACACAGATAATTACGAGTATTAGTAAATCATCGATCGACCCGCAGACGTTGCGGTCAAATGATAAAGTTATCAATCGTTCTTACCAGAGAGTGTGTACCGGTTGTGTTTGTAATTTTTAATTAAAATAAACCAATCTTATTATGTAGTTCATGATGGAATTTGTTACTTTTGAGGTGGGTCATAAATTAAGTAATTGATTTTTACTTAGGTTATTGCAAAAGTTGGCTGTTTTATTTTTATTTATTTTTTTTTTTTTTTGACGGAGACCTTAGATTTTCATGATGTTTATAACGGTTGTTATTTTTTTATTTCCTTTTCTTACACACTTACTTCCTACAAGTAATTATTTAATTTTAATAAATTATCGACAACACTTAAGAAGTATTAATAATCAATAAATAAAAACATTCAATTTATTTACCATCGCTGTATATCGATACTTTCACAATCGACATAATCAAGTCTCGTCTAGACTCACTCAAAGCTTGAAGTCCCAAGCATAACAAATAAGCCTCACTTTCTTCAAATTCACATACAAGCTATTGTCTTGACTCTTTACCGGTCGCATCGCGCACGTGCACCAAGAATTTATTAAATCTATTTGGATGCGAATTCGTGCTTGCCCATTTTGGAAGATATTTTTTAGAAAATTATTATGTTGACTTTTGAAACTCTTTTTAAATATTATTTATTAAATACACATTTAATAGGTTTATTGTGGTATATTGCTATTCAGAACATTCATACTTAATAGGCTAATAATGTATGAATGAATTTAAATGAAGAAAGTTAAAAACGCGGACACTCAAAGGTCGGATGTGAAATTTAATAGAAACTGACAATTTTTAATCTAGTGTTCGAGTTACTAATATAAAAGATAAAACATTAAATCTACTCGAATTTTAACAAATGATCCCCATAAATTAACTTTCACTTTACTTTAAATGTAGAATAAACAGTTTACATATTTATTTCTTCGTTTTTAAATTATCTGTAGCCTAAACAGTATTATGCCTATTTTCTGAAAGCATTCAATATTTTATCACAATATTACGCCATCATTACTAAGGAAAACTTTCTTGGATTACCCAAAAGCTTGGATGCCATTCATGAACAGCTATTCATTCTCTGGATCGTCCTTTCCAGGGAGATTACATATGGATCGAGCCAGTATCCGGTCGAGAATTCGACGTGGCCATCGGTGCAAGGGTGCTTGCGGCAGAGGGCCGTCGGATCCGCGTGCGAGATGACGATGGGCAGGAGCAGTGGCTGCCGCCGGAGCGTCGCATCAAGGCGATGCATGCGACCTCCGTGCATGGCGTGGAGGACATGATATCGTTAGGAGATCTGCATGAAGCGGGCATACTCAGGAACCTTCTTATAAGATACAATGATAACCTCATTTATGTAAGTACTTTTTACTATTACATTTTCCATACCTAAACTATACCATATATATCAATAGAAAGTAATTTTATTTGATAATTGTTTTTAAATATGTATCACGTTCACATCTTAGTAAAGTTTTGCATAATTTTCAATTTATTGTAAAATCCAAAATTATATAAATAACCAAGGTGTACGTCTGTCAAATTATTATTAGATGTCATTTAATAAAAAGTAAAATAGTTCGAGTTTGTGGAAATAATAAAAAAATAGAATAATAAAAGGATAAGAGAAGAAAAAAAAGGTGTGTGTGCGATTCACACACGATAGAAGTGAAACTTCAGTAAATCGACAAAAGAATGAATAAAATAGTATGTATATTTCTGTCTCATTCTTTTCCGACTTCATTCTACACATTTTTGTATTTGTGTCTCTTACCTGTCGTTTTTCCGTTGCATCAGGTTTGAAATCACAACGATTCTAAAGAAGTTTCACTTCAAAAACAAAAATATTTCCAGTGTATACAGAGAAACCGGTAATTTTAGAAGTCTTAAATGTAATTAAAATAGCTGTTAAATAATCACAAATCTCAACTTCCAGACCTACACAGGTTCCATCCTAGTAGCGGTGAACCCTTACCAAATTCTGCCCATATACACCGCGGACCAGATAAAATTGTACAAGGAGCGGAAGATAGGCGAGTTGCCCCCACACATATTCGCAATTGGCGACAACGCGTACGCACACATGCGCCGCTACGGGCAGGACCAGTGCATCGTCATCAGCGGCGAGTCCGGTGCTGGAAAGACTGAGTCCACTAAGCTCATATTGCAGTATCTTGCAGCGATCAGCGGGAAACACTCTTGGATTGAACAACAGGTATTTGTGCGCTTATTTTACGTACGTAAAGTAGATTATGGTTGAGTCGATTAATTAATCTTATTAAGCTTAGAAGATTAATTAATTATTAATAAAAATCTTTACCTTGGTATATTCTAAGTCTGGCCTTGGTATACTTACAAATTCTAATATAGTAGGAACTTGTAGTAGGAACAGAACGACGTTGTTTATGTGAGATTTAGATATATGTTAATAATGAATTACTCTGTCGTGCGATTTCACCCACGGGAAAGAGCAAGTATTTCTGTAGCTTATGTGTTTTTCTTGCATTATATTATGCCATCTAATATAATAATACAAAAGCTTCATCACTGCTAACTACAACGTTCGTGTTTGTTTAATATACTAAGGAACATTAAATATTATTGATTTTCCAAATATTAATATTTAAAACACTTTTTATTTCAGATATTAGAAGCAAATCCCATCCTCGAAGCCTTTGGCAATGCAAAAACTGTAAGAAACGATAATTCTTCACGCTTCGGTAAATACATAGATATTCATTTTAACAGCAATGGTGTTATTGAAGGTGCCAAAATAGAACAATATCTATTAGAAAAGTCGAGAATAGTCTTTCAAGGTCCGGAGGAGAGGAATTATCACGTGTTTTACTGTCTTCTGGCTGGTTTATCTAAAGAAGAGAAGAAAAAATTGGAGTTAGGAGAAGCGTCAGAATATAGATATTTATCTGCAGTAAGTAGTATTTATAATAGTATTTTATCATCTGTAATAATTTGTCTGTAATTTGATCCCATATTTTTTTTTTGTTTCAGGGAGGTAATTTCAGTTGTGAAGGAAGAGATGATGCGGCCGAGTTTGCTGACATTCGATCAGCAATGAAAGTGTTGCTATTCACTGAAGCTGAAATATGGGAAATACTGAAATTATTAGCGGCTGTGTTACATTGTGGCAACATTAAATACGAAGCTACAGTAGTGGATAATTTAGACGCTACAGAGATTATAGAACAGTCAAATGTCAGACGAGTTGGCAATCTACTAGGAGTTCCAGTACCATCATTAATAAATGCTTTGACTAGGAAAACGTTGTTTGCTCATGGCGAAACAGTGGTATCAACGCTTAGTAAGAACCAATCGGTAGATATCAGAGACGCGTTTGTTAAAGGTATATATGGCCGATTATTTGTAACTATTGTCAAGAAAATTAACGCTGCTATATATAAACCAAAGGCGACAATGCGTACTGCTATCGGTGTCTTGGATATATTTGGATTCGAAAACTTTGACCACAATAGCTTTGAACAATTTTGTATAAACTTCGCTAATGAAAATCTACAACAGTTCTTCGTTAGGCATATCTTTAAACTTGAGCAGGAAGAATATAACCACGAAGGAATTAACTGGCAACATATAGAATTCGTTGACAATCAAGATGCATTAGACTTGATTGCTTTGAAGCAGCTGAATATAATGGCGTTAATTGACGAAGAATCGAAATTCCCTAAGGGTACCGACCAAACAATGTTGGCCAAATTGCACAAAACTCATGGTCTTCATAGAAACTACCTCAAACCGAAGTCAGATATTAACACTAGTTTTGGATTAAATCATTTTGCTGGTATTGTATTTTATGATACGCGAGGATTTTTAGAGAAAAACCGGGACACCTTCAGTGCTGATCTGCTACAGTTAATTCATATATCTACAAACAAATTCCTTCAACAAATTTTCCAGGATGATATTGTTATGGGATCGGAAACAAGAAAGCGAACTCCAACGCTATCAACTCAGTTCAAAAAATCATTAGACCTATTAATGAGGACGCTTGGAACTTGCCAGCCGTTCTTCATTCGATGTATTAAACCAAATGAATTCAAAAAACCTATGATGTTCGATCGTGGATTATGTTGCCGCCAACTCCGCTATTCAGGTATGATGGAAACTATTAGAATTAGGAGAGCTGGATATCCGATAAGACACAGTTTTAAAGAATTCGTCGAACGTTATCGCTTCCTAATTTCTGGCGTTCCACCCGCCCATAAAACAGACTGCAGGAATGCAACAGCAAAAATTTGTGCCACCGTGTTAGGAAAGTCAGATTATCAGCTAGGCCATACCAAAGTATTTCTTAAGGATGCTCACGACTTATTCCTGGAGCAAGAACGTGACAGAGTTCTTACTAGAAAAATATTGATATTGCAAAGATCTATACGGGGTTGGGTGTATAGGCGACGTTTCTTAAAAATGCGCGCTGCTGCTATTTTAATTCAGCGACATTGGCGAGGAAAATTGCAAAGAATTAGGTACAATAAGATGAAGGTGGGATATGCGAGACTGCAAGCTTTGATCCGAGCGAGAGTCCTGGCTCATCGGTTTAGACATTTGCGAGGACATATTGTGTCATTGCAGGTTAGTAGAAGTATCTTGCAAACAGAAAAAAATTACTAACTTTTAAGAGACATTTAACAAAACATCTTCAAAACAGTACGTGTGGACGTTAACATATTAAGGATACGAATAATAATACAATTTTATCAATACGAATAACTTTTTTGCTACTTTGAACGTCGATGCTGTATATACTACGCCTTAAGCCACTTTCAGTATGAATCTTTAAACTACATAACATTTGTAACGCTTCCAGGCGGCAGCGCGCGGCTACCTCGTGCGGCGCTCGTACGGGCACAAGATGTGGGCGATAGTGAAAATACAGAGCCACGTGCGGCGGCTGATCGCGATGCGGCGCTACCGGCGCATGCGGCAGGACGCGCTCGCGCACACCGAGGCGCTGCGCCTGCGCCGCCAGGAGGAGCAGCGCCTGCAGCACCAGGGCAACACGCGGGCCAAGGAGATCGCCGAGCAGAACTATAGAGTGAGTTAGTTGAACTAGTTTCTGCTTCAATTTGCTCAGTTTGCGTCCTCTAAACTCCAATAAGCAGTCTTTTTTTAGGTGTTATTTTTTTTCGGTCGGTATATTTCATACGCCATCGTTCTAAATAACTACAAAAAGGTCATTTACAATTTACATACATCTTTCAAAGTATAATAGATAAATGGTTGCATTAAAACTACATTGCATACAATAGTTAGCCAGTAATTAAGTTGTATACCGTAATTGCCTTTATGTCGTGTTTCTAGAAAAATGTTGCCTTTATGATAGTCGCATAGAAATATATTTTCCTCGTCTGTCTAAACCACATATCGTTTTTATATCCATGTTTCTTTGAAAGTTTTTAAAACTGTTACTTAAAAATCCATATCTATGTTTTTCGTGATAGAATACTGTGTTTAACATTTAGATGAAAAATATAATAAAAGTATAACATTAATGTAAGTAGATATATAATTATAATACACGCATGTCTAAGATAACTCCATTTAAAATATAAACTGAAGTTTGACGATTAGGTAATATACCTCCTCAGGATCAGTCTTCTTTATTACACTTTGGCCCTAACCGATCGTAATAAGGAAGATGCAAATGTTCTAATAAAATGTAGATATTTTAATTTACCTATGAAGGATGCTATGTGTGGATTTTAACAATGTTTTAATTACTTTTTGTTGCTATCATATCTTCAACATCAAATGCCTGATAAAGAAAATATAGGCTCGTGACCGTTTACGAAAATCTTACACACACAAAGTAATATTCAGTCAAAATAGTTTAGATAATTGTTATCGTTCAAATTGCAAATTAATCTACTTATATATATATATAAAAGAGATTCGTGTTAGATACACCAGTTTTAACTCTAGAACGGCTAAATGAATTTTGAGGATATTGATGATTGTATTTGTTTTCGCCTGGAGTGGGACTATAACTATTTTAATAATAAGAAAGACATCAACCCAGGCGAACCCAGTGAGAGCTGCTAGTTCAAGATAGATTCTATCGGAAAATTGCAATTCAACAAGAATAAAAAGCTCTTAAAGTGAAGTTAAAGTGTTTAGTAGAGTAAATCTCGAAGAAATGAAAGCAATAGGAAAAAATATATAATGTCGGAAAAACAAAGCTTCGTAGCTTATAATATTTTCTTAAATATTGGAAAAAAGATATGGAGACAGGTACGTCAATCTTTATCCTCCTTTCCCTATAAGCTTCATCTGCAGATATATTATTTGGTTGGGTTTTTTACCATCAGGCGACCCACCAACCAGCTCGAATGTCCGCTATATAAAAAAAAATACCTATATCATCAAATGTCCGTTACGTATGAAATAATTATAATATTGCCACACATGACCGTAAATGTAATACATACAACAGTTGCGTAATGTTTACATTTTTAAGCTCATATAGTTTCATGTCTCCTCCATATCTTAATTCTTATTATCAGTATGGAAGTCCTATTTACGTAAGATGTGACTACGTTCAATCGACCATATAGATTATTATACAATTCCACGACCTGGCCCCGGTTGGATAACTAACCAGTTGAAATGCAGCGTAATAACAAACCTACAATTAATGGCTCGCTTGCACGCCGAACGCTCGTCTATCAAAATTTTCTATTATAAGCAAAAATGTGGCATATTAGCAATGTAGCAACCGATCTGCAATATGTTGCACACGGTCATATAAGCCGTTTATGGATCGCAGACAAGTGGGCAAGTATGATTATTAGCATAGATAACATCGCTTTCACAAACATACCGTGTTTGTACTGCAATATATTACCTTTGTGAGTTGTACCACGTGAATAAAAGTGGCAAAAATTAATTAAAAATGCACAAAAGTTTTAGGGAATTTCCGGGTGTCTTGGTATACACTTAATTGAAGAGAATATAATATTAATTGTGGCCCGATCTTTCAGGAACGCATGTACGAGCTCGAACGGAGGGAAGCTGAATTGGCTCTAGAAGAGAAACGGCAGTTAGAAGCAAAGCGCACATTATTGCAAGAAGCAGCTCGGAAGCAAGACGAGCCTGTGGATGACAGTAAGCTCGTGGAGGCCATGTTCGACTTCCTCCCTGACTCTAGTAGCGAAGCACCAGCTCCTAAGGATACTTGTGCGTTCAGTGACTTGCCCCAGCAGAGGGCGGATCAACAAGAGGTAAATATTGTAATCTATTTACTTTACTTTTACGTAACCCATTTTATTTTAGTTAATAAATTAGCTCGCAAATATCTCCAATGTAAGGTTTATATATCTCATTCTTTCTGGGATTCAAAACGATACGTTGGTATTAATTGCCATTTAAGTAAATATGTTATCAAGTGCAGTATCTTATTAGTTCTTAGAACTTATTTACTTACACCTTTCATAGTGTACTTCTTAGTGTGTTGTTAATTAACGACTTATTTCACAGATGGTGACTCCAGTCCAAACAACCTCTGAAGATGAGGAAGACCTATCGGAGTTTAAGTTCCAAAAGTTTGCAGCTACGTATTTCCAGGGCAATGTCACGCACCAATATTCGCGGAAACCGTTAAAGCATCCCTTGCTACCTTTACATACGCAAGGCGATCAATTGGTGAGTATGTTATTGTGTTGTATTTACACAAGTAATTGTTTTTTGATTGATATGATTTATACTGATAACGATTTGCAGAGAGATTAACGCTAATTGATTTTTGTAGTACTGTGCCTAATCTGATATTGAGCATTATCGCAATTGCAGGCAGCACAAGCGTTATGGATTACAATATTGAGGTTTACTGGAGACCTTCCCGAACCAAGATATCACACCATGGACAGAGACAATACATCTGTTATGTCAAAAGTAACGGCTACCCTTGGGAGAAATTTCATCAGGTCGAAAGAATTTCAGGAAGCGCAAATGATGGGCGTTGATCCCGATGCATATTTAAACAAACAGAAGCCAAGGTCTATTAGACATAAACTTGTTTCGTTAACACTCAAAAGAAAGAACAAACTCGGGGAGGATGTTAGGAGAAAGCTTCAGGTAACTTATAGTTTAAATAGTATAAAACAAATTCGCTATTTGCCGCCTGTGTGTCTGTATGGGTAGATCTTTAAAATTAAGCAACAATTATTGATGTTTTTTTTTAATAGATAGAGTGATTCAAGAGGAAGGTTTATATGCATATTGACATCTATTAAATAGTGGAGGAGTACTGTATGTTCACCCTAAATTATAAGAGTTAAGCAGGACAGCGTTTTCCGGGTCAGCTAGTAGTTAATATATGTTGTGTGTAATATGTATAATTTCAGTATATATTTTTATTGTATGAAAGCTCATTGAGATCATTTTTTATGTTGATTTTCAGGACGAAGAGTATACAGCGGACAGTTATCAATCGTGGTTGGAATCGCGACCAACTTCAAATTTAGAAAAACTGCATTTTATTATCGGCCACGGCATTCTTCGAGCGGAGTTGAGAGATGAAATTTATTGCCAAATCTGTAAACAGTTAACCAATAATCCATCGAAGTCGTCGCATGCTCGAGGATGGATTTTACTTTCATTATGTGTTGGCTGCTTTGCTCCAAGTGAAAAATTTGTTAATTATCTCAGGGCATTTATTAGGGAAGGCCCTCCTGGGTACGCGCCTTACTGTGAGGATCGTCTTAAGAGAACTTTTAATAACGGAACAAGAAATCAACCTCCATCATGGTTGGAACTACAGGCAACTAAATCTAAAAAACCAATTATGCTTCCTATAACATTTATGGATGGAAATACGAAAACATTGTTAGCTGATTCCGCAACAACTGCTAGAGAATTATGTAATCAACTGTCAGATAAAATTGGTTTACGCGATCAGTTCGGTTTTTCATTGTACATTGCGTTATTTGATAAAGTTAGTTCACTCGGTAGTGGTGGTGATCACGTTATGGACGCTATATCTCAATGTGAACAATATGCCAAAGAACAAGGCGCCCAAGAAAGGAACGCACCGTGGAGACTTTTCTTCCGTAAGGAAATATTTGCTCCTTGGCATGACCCTACTGAGGATCAAGTTGCGACAAATCTTATTTACCAACAAGTTGTGAGGGGTGTCAAATTCGGAGAATACAGATGTGATAAGGAAGAGGATTTGGCAATGATCGCTGCTCAGCAATATTACATAGAGTATGGTCAAGATATGAACAACGAACGTCTTTACACATTATTGCCAAATTACATACCAGACTATTGTTTAACCGGTGTCGAAAAGGCCGTCGATAGGTGGAGTGCTCTCGTGGTGCAAGCGTACAAAAAAAGTTATTATGTAAAAGAAAAAGTTCCTGCTTATAGAGTTAAAGAAGATGTAGTGAGTTACGCTAAGTTCAAATGGCCTTTATTATTCTCAAGATTTTATGAGGCGTACAGAAATTCTGGGCCAAATCTACCGAAAAACGATGTCATCATTGCTGTGAATTGGACTGGAGTGTATGTCGTCGATGATCAAGAACAAGTGCTTCTTGAGTTATCCTTCCCGGAAATAACAACAGTTTCCAGCCAAAAGACTAACAAAGTGTTTACACAAACTTTTAGTTTATCTACAGTGCGAGGTGAAGAGTTCACATTCCAAAGTCCTAATGCTGAAGATATTAGAGATTTAGTTGTTTATTTCTTGGAGGGCTTGAAGAAAAGATCGAAATTCGTTATTGCTTTACAAGATTATAAAGCTCCTGGAGAAGGGTCTAGTTTTCTGACTTTCCAAAAAGGTGATCTTATTATATTAGAAGAGGATAGTACCGGCGAATCCGTTCTAAATAATGGTTGGTGTATAGGTCGTTGTGAGAGAACAATGGAGCGAGGAGACTTCCCGGCCGAAACAGTTTATGTTCTTCCAGCTTTAACAAAACCGCCTCCGGACATACTATCTCTATTTTGTCAAGAAGGAGCACAACATGGTCGCAGAGCCCCGACGAGCACATTTAACGGAACAGACGCAAGGGACAAACCTCACACATTGTTGGAATATGCTCTAGACCATTTCAGATTACCGCCAAAACGGACAACATCCAAAACACTCACGCTTTCCTCGGCTAAAAGAGGTGGTGCTGAAGAATTATGGCGACATTCTAGAGAACCTATAAAACAACCTTTGCTCAAAAAATTACAAGCCAAAGAGGAGTTAGCCGAAGAAGCATGTTTTGCCTTCACTGCCATACTTAAATATATGGGTGATTTGCCTTCAAAACGTCCGAGGATCGGTAATGAGTACACAGACCATATATTTGACGGACCACTGAAGCATGAAATATTACGAGACGAAATATACTGCCAAGTTATGAAACAGTTGACGGATAACAGAAACAGGATGTCTGAAGAAAGAGGATGGGAGCTAATGTGGTTGGCGACCGGATTGTTTGCGTGTAGTCAAGGTCTCCTTAGAGAATTAACGCTATTCCTTAGAACTAGAAGATATCCTATTGCTCAAGATTCGCTTCAGAGACTTCAGAAAACTTTACGAAACGGCCAAAGGAAATATCCTCCGCATCAGGTGGAAGTAGAAGCTATACAGCATAAAACTACTCAAATATTCCATAAAGTGTACTTCCCTGACGATACTGACGAGGCGTTCGAAGTAGATTCGTCTACTAGAGCAAAAGATTTCTGCCAAAATATAGCGCAAAGATTGAACCTTCGATCTAGCGAAGGCTTTAGTTTGTTCGTTAAAATAGCGGACAAAGTCATATCCGTCCCGGAAGGTGACTTTTTCTTCGATTTCGTGCGACACTTGACGGATTGGATCAAGAAGGCCAGACCGACGCGCGATGGAATTACTCCCCAATTTACATATCAGGTACGTTTATTGAATAAACATTATGAAGTTTGAGATGCCTTAATTATATCATATAATGAGATAATGACTAAAACACTTAATTAATAATAAAAAAACAGTTTATTTGATCCAATAATAACAATTATTAATTAAGTAATTTTATTTTTCAACAATGACTTATAACTAGATTACATATTGTCTGTGCATATGCTCTAGATAGGCTTTATGTAACTTATTATTTTCGGATTGATAAAATATAATTACCGAACCAAACGACAAATTTAATATTTGTGGTTGGTATGTCTAGGGATCAAGCCGCAACATTATGTTTGTTCTGTATTGATTAATATTTTCCGGAAAAAAAAACTTAGGGACATCATAGTAAAGTATAATTATACCAATTTTCATCGTAATGGAACTAGCACTTCTTGTGTTATATTTAAACAATCAGACTAACAGATTGATCTGATCAAATTTGTTTTTATCACACCCATTTTAGTATCGATTTTTTTACCGCTTCTCATTCTCTGCTATTTTTTATATTTTCAATGTACAAAATTTACACTTTCATAGATTTAGTGTTGATAAATAAAAATTCTATTCCTTTTTAAGGTATTCTTCATGAAGAAGCTATGGACGAACACGGTCCCGGGCAAGGATCGCGCCGCGGACGTGATCTTCCACTTCCATCAGGAGCTGCCGAAACTGCTCCGCGGATACCACCGCTGCGGGCGGGACGAGGCCGCGCGCCTCGCCGCGCTCGCCTACCGCGCGCGCTTCGGCGACAACAAGCAGGAGCTGCAGGCTATACCGTGAGTTTACGTGTGTCGATAAAAAAAGAATAAAAATGCCCAAAATGTTTGATGCTGTTATTTGTTATTCGAGAGAAAAGTCTAGCTTCATTACCATCGGTTATTTCCTGTAAGCAGGTGTGACCAAAGCGATAATAGGTTCCCTATCTATATTAAGTTAATCAGCAAAAATAATATATTAATGATGTTTCAGACAAATGCTACGCGAATTGGTGCCAGCCGATCTTATCAAACTACAAAGTTCCGCCGACTGGAAGCGTGCTATCGTCGCATCGTACAACCAAGACGCAGGAATGACTCCTGAGGATGCTAAAATAACATTCCTGAAGGTCATCTATCGGTGGCCAACCTTCGGGTCCGCTTTCTTCGAAGTGAAGCAGACGACTGAGCCAAATTACCCAGAACTGTTGTTGATCGCCATCAATAAGCACGGTGTTAGCTTAATACATCCGCAGTCGAAGGTATGGTAACTTCAATCTTGAATAATCTCAGTATGTAAAAAGTTCAGTAATTCTATCATTTTTATAACAGTTTCGATTATATTTAGAGGCCGAAAAAATGTAATGTAAAATTATTTCTATTATTGTATGCATTAATAAAACAATGACCTTAGGTATTGTTACATCGTTTTTCCCTCACATCGATTTCATTTGACTTTGATTTTCATAGCCTTTCTAAGTCATGGCCATTAAAAAAGGGGAGGAAATTTTTTCAAACTCAAAAATTAATTCTATAAGACTTCTTAAAGAATTACTTTTAAATCGTCATAATACATTTTTGATATTTACCACCGGTAACCGCCGGTACCACTTTAAAACTGGTATCTAAGTTTTGGTATTGAAATTTTAGTTTTTAAGTATAACCTTTCGCTTCCAGGATATCCTAGTGACCCACCCCTTCACCAGGATATCCAACTGGTCCTCCGGCAACACGTACTTCCACATGACGATCGGCAACCTCGTGCGAGGGTCCAAACTCCTCTGCGAGACCTCCCTCGGCTACAAGATGGATGACCTCCTCACCTCCTACATCTCCCTCATGCTCACCAATATGAATAAACAGCGATCTATGCGCGTTAAGTAAACATAGTTAAGAGGATTTGAAATGCAAAAGTATTTTAAATTAGCTTCAGATTCATTTGGGAATTAGATATGTAACATTGATTTAAGGTCCTTTTTTGTTTAATTTTTGAGTTTAATACCTTTTTTTAACACTAATTATCTTAATTATTAGAATTTTCATAAAAATGTTTAACCTTTTATCTTTATACTTAAAATCTATAGCATGCAGGGATCACGTTTTTATCCCACGGTGAACAAAACAAACTCTTTAAATTTATATATTTAATATAGCTACGATGTTACATATCTGATGTACATTTGATACTCAATAAAATGTTATCAAACATAGGACATATATATTAAATGTCGCTTACGGTGGCGATATATCAAAATGAGATAGGTGCTTTACAATTAGCTTGCATACAATACATACCGGTTATATGTACCTTATCAATGCGCTTATGCGATCCTAATCAATACTTCAAATTTGTATTCAGAAGTCCGTCCATTAAAAAACACTAGATTTTAATTATAACAATGTTAAAATTAACGATACGAATATTTACGACATTGAACAAGTAATTAAGTACAATACATTTGTTGCTAAATAGCATATGAAAATTAAATTATCATATTAAAGACTTAATAATGCTATATTATTTTTCGAAATTGCGTTCAAATAGAGTATATATAGCTATTCTAACGCAGTACAGATTATTTTTTTGTTTAGTAAAAATAAGAGAAGATCTGTTTAAATTAATAATATTTATTCTTAAATTATAATGGTTAAGGTGTATACAGTTTATTAGGACCACAGAAACCTAATATTTACGGAAGAAATATTTGTAAAAAGTGATTTTTCTGCATTAAATAAATATCACTCGAATAGTTTACAAAAAGGAAATCAATTTAATATAAAAAATACCTACTTGTTTTTAAAACGTAAATCAATGATATTAGAATCTCAAATTTTGAGAAAGATAATATGATTAAACACTAGTAACTGTTTTTATAAAAAGGTATATAATATTTATACCTTCTATCAGAAGTGTTACATATTATGACTGTTTTTATATCCAACTCCATGCTACGAAGTACGAAGTAGTATTTACCTTTCTTGTATCTCGAATAACTGTTACTTTTGTATCGGCAATAGACAATAATATTAAATACTTTCCATTGTCCACATTTGTAGTCTTTTACAAATTTTACAAAGTGTTATTTCATTATATTTATAAGAGCGTATGTTAATCGAATTGTGTATTTACTGATAATGTTATATAAGCTGTTTTATAATGCCATGAGTTCGGACTCTACACAATGTTTGTTATAATATTCGCTTTAATAAAGTCGCCTCTGTGAATGGTTGTTAACACGAGTCACAACTATGTGTTTTCTTTTACACTCCTGCAACGTTATTTTTATGATGAAATCATATCAAGGGATTAAAAGATAAATCGAAAATGAATTACAATAGGTATTCTTAGTATTTAACGCACACAGATAGGTGTGTGATCAATTTTGAAATCGTTTATTGATTTACCTTGTTTTTACTCACAATGACTACGTAGCGATGACCCATGCCATAGAGTTATATACACACTGTAGGTATGTGATCAAAATTGAAGACAAAATGTGTATAAAATTAACATAAAATGCTCGGTATGTGCTATAAATAATAAGATGTAGCGGTAAATAAGACCGGACACGTAAGGACATTGATTTTATCTCAAAGAAAGTCCGTAAGTATCAAATTAGTTCAATTTGTATCTTAATAAGTACTTAAATCAATGTTAGTGTTATTAAATTGACACTTTAATTAATTACAGAACTGGATTTCTTAATTAAACTTTTTGCATATAATGCTCTTATTCTGAGTATAAGCAATTCCATCAAGCATTTCTGTCTGAATAACTGCTGATTTTAGTAAGTTGTTAAAGTTTAAAAATAATTTCAAATGCACATTACATCCGAGTAATTAAGGTAAAAGCGGGCCAGTACAAAAACTGTTAATTAGAACAAACAAAAAATATATATCCGCAATAAAATCGTGAGAGACTCCCACGGCCGAAGCTCTATTCTCGATTCGCGCAGAATAATGATGCTCTATTGTAGCAAGCAGCAGGAAGTCATTTATCTAACATCAAGAATATGACGGTTTAGAGCAATTTTGTGACCGATTTCTTAACGTGCAATTTCGGCTGACCGGTCACCCGATGTCAAGTAACTCTTGGCTATTAAAAATAAACGTTTTAATAGCAAGTTCGTTCTGATGGAATAAACTGTCTTTTGGGAGAATTGAAATTGACGGCGCTTTTAAATATAAAACCGAAGTAGAAAGCAAATTAATAGATTTATGTTGAATGAGGATAAAATCATGATTATTGCACTAGAGTCTAGATACATGATTCATATTATTGCAGCGGTGCGATTAGCGATTATTGGAATGGCATAATTTCACAATTTTCTTACACTATGGCTTTCTTGTTAGGTTGCGTAGTACTAAGTAGCATAACTAATGCTACTTAGTTATTCTTAGCTCCTTATTAATATCATATAAAAAGTAATTAGCAACAGACTGCTTTTCGATTAATCCGATGGCGACTTGAAAAATCCATTACACATTCGTTATTATACTAGGCTTCATTTGGTTCGCCATACGACTATGTACTTATAGATTAATAGCTAGACAACAAAGACATCTCATTTAAATATAAAGCAGTCAAGTTAATCGTCTCTGAGAATTATAATCTAGACAGAAAAATCACTTCCCCGTCCGCTAAGCCGGTAATGCATAGCCACCGGCAATTGTGACAAATTAATTGTAATTTGTTATTACAATAAATCTTATGTTCTGATAGTGCTTCTAGAAAGGGGTGCTTCTAGTTAATCCAACTAGTTCTGAGACTGACGTAATATAAACGTGAAAATTTCGCTTCGTACATTTGCTTTTTTGGTAATGATTAAATTCAAGAACTATTCCACGGATTTTTTAAATTCTTTAACCATTACAAATATATTTTACGATTAATAAGGATAAATTGGGCCAAGCCACTTGAAGCAACTAGTTGATGACATATTTTATACGCATCAGTATTTTTATTCGTTGTTTTTTTGTATGTACTTTTATAATCTTGTTTACCATAATAGTTCAACCAGATGCCTACGATATAAAGATTTTGTGATTTTTATTTTATAAAAAAAATGGAAAGAATAGATTGAAGTACCTACTAATAATATAATATTACATCATTCATATTATCATTTGAAGTAGTCAGGTTATTTATATTGCGTGTAAAATAGTTATTAATAAAATATTATAAAGTTGTAGCAGCTATAAATAATATTTTTTTCTTAATAACAGCGCTCATTAGGTAGGTATTATATAAGAAACGTCTAATTAATCGAAATCAAAAATGTCAGAATTCTTATATATAAGCCGGAATAACTAACATTATCTATATTGCATGTCTACATTAATTAGATGATATAATATAATAAATATACATAATTTGTACGTTTTAAATCGTATCATCATATTACGTATCCAAAGTTTAAGCAGATTGGTTGAGGGGAATGCGATTGCTCAGATGAACCTATTAAGCAGTCGAGTTAATTATCTCTGGAAATATTTATGCACACTGCAATCCAGATGTCTGACACTCCGGTAGTCAATAGCTGTGTCACTATTTTGGTACTAAAAAAAATATTTATATAAGTGTTTTTTCAAAAAATAAAACTAAATAAATGGGCTTCAATTCGAATAGCAGGGTAGGGCTAAGCTTCTAGAATGCCAAAACACATTATTTTAATTCTAATGAGATCTTATTCTTGACTATACAAGATTTTATTCTAATATTATTTTAATTTGTGGAAAAAAATAAGAACCTACGAACAATTAATCTACTACGTTTGATATGTCGACACTAGCGAGTGTTTAGAAACAGCAAAGTTGTCAAAAATATCGAATTCTAAATCAATAATATTATGGTTCTGTACAACAAACAACGCACAAGAAGCGATAACTCGGTAAAATTATTCGTTCCCACGACCAAAGATGACATGTTGGAAAACTCGAGCACTGCTTAGATTTTCCCACACTCTGCATATCTTGCTACCATATATCAAGTTGGCATAATGTAAAAAAGCATAGACAATGATTCAATTGTGTGCACACCGCTTTCTCACAGTATCACTAAGATATAATCGTTACCTTTAATTAAAGAGGGTAAATGACCACTGATCCAAAAGTACAACACGCTTTACTTCGTATTACATACAACATCTTCACAAGCGCACACCGTTGAAGGAAGGCGTGGCAAAGTCTGGGCTCGGCCCACCTTTGAGAACATTGCCTTACCCTGAAAAACTATTGAAGGTCGACATTATTATTACGTATTGTAATAAACTGCGATTTATATCAAAGTCCTATATTTTTATATATGTTTGAGATTTAAAGCCTTTCCTGAATAGAGATATGTTGATATTAAAACTTAGTTAAGTTTATATCGTATCGTTAAAACTCTCGTGAGCCAATTTTCTATCTCCATATTTATTTAAGTATGTGGATTTTATTAGAAAGTGATGAAAAAACTTTTAATTAAAAATTATTTTGTCCGGAACTGCGACTATCATTTGAATACCTAACCTAGGTATAAAGGCTACACATATGAATGACTATTACGAATATTACGAATATTACTTGAAACATTTTCAACCGTCAAGGTTATCAATTTGTTATTTGACTGAACATTTTTATGTTGTTCTCACAATTTTTTACTGTGTAAACCGAATTTTATTTAAAAGCTGGTGCCTGCCATGTGGTCCCATTTATATTTGGTCTATTTCTGACAATTTGAAGGCGGTTTAGATTTATGTTAGAAATAATTATGAAGAAATCTAAAGTTGCCCTTGGATACGACGAAAAACCAACTCTAGTTTTCCTTAGTTTCATAATCAGAAAAACACAGCTTTTTATACCAGGATGCAATTATGATGTAAGATGAAAAATACGATCCTAATAAAATAATGACATTCTCGGTACCCAAGCAGATCGCCAATTAGGACGTCATAAACAAGAAACTAATGATGTCACGCGACGCTATAAACTTGAACGTATTTTTCATTGTACCTATTTTCAAATAGAAAGCATTTTAATATTCTTATGTATTAATTATTATCCATATATTTTAATTTTTAAAGGATGTTTTGATACGGCCTGTTGGTTCATAACCCTATGAATCATTCTACAGAATAAACAATTGAAAATAAAAACAGTTTGAAAGACTTACAAAAACTTCTAAGTGCAGAAGTTTCGAGATATGACAACGGTTATTGATTCAAAATTTACAACTGCGTGGGAAACTCTGAAGTCATTATTTTTGCTAGGTACCTTTTGTTCTAAAATTATATTTCATAATTAAAGGCTTATAAAAAGAACATAATTAACAATTTATGTATGAATATAAGAACTATGTTTTAAAAGCACATTTAAGCTGGCTAGCTAACGTAGTCTATTAAATTTTGTTTTTGTTGAGGTGCGATCATGTATGATAAACTATGTATGCTTTAAAATTTTTGAATTAATGTGGATTATAATGATAAAATGTAAATGTGTAGTTTATACTCAATTGAAACTTATTAAAACTTTAAGCTAATGAATGGTGATGAATTGGAAAATCTTGAGCAAATAATTTGTCCCATGCTTTCGTTAAACAATTATTGCATTGTAAGTTTTTTTTAAGAGTTTCTTAACAATCAATTACTGATCAATGAATGAACCAGGATGTGGAAAGCCCATTTTCATTCATAATAATTAATTTCATATTACAGACAGACATCGCATGTTTAGCTGCGATTGTGTTGTCATCGCGGCTTCTATGCCGTCAAGAGTCGTCATCGATTGCATGATGCCAGGTTTCCCACATGATCATTTACATACGTCGCAGGGTTATTGTATCTGTACACGGTGGTTTTACACTTCTATTATGGATATTACGACTACAGAATCTACAACGATGATTAAATAATGTGGCATACTAAGGTTTGTTATATGTTTAATCCCAGACACAGAAACGGGGTGCTATAAACGAACCCGACAGGATTTAAAACTGTGAAAATTTTTATAGTTTGCTTTATTTTTTGTTAGCTTTCCCCCCTGGTATTCATTATAAAAGACATATAGTCGTAGTAGTGGGATTTTCAGGATTAAAATACGCTATGTCCTTTGCCGGGCCTCAAACTACGTACAGACCAAATTTCGTATAAACCGCTTGTGGTGTAAGTGTGAAGTAGGGACAGGACAGACAGACACACAAAGTCACTTTCGCATAAATAATTGGTAGCGAATAGCGATAAAGTAGGGATTGTAAAGAATGCAACAAGTGAAAAAGCCTTAACGAAATTGTTTACAGTAGAAATACTGTCACAGAACTTTTTAATTATTTTAAAGTATTGGATGTTTTAGTATATCGAATACTTTACTGTAGTCATAGTTAATACTGTTATTGAGTAATAACTTAAAATATTAGGCGTTTCTTTTTATTAATTAGTTTTAATTTTACTGGTGACATAACAATAATTTCATCTGATATCCTATTTTCCTGATTAGGGTCGTTAGTACATAATTTATTTACGTGTACTTTGTATAAGCAAAGAAGCAAGTGAGACAATTTATTTTATGATTTTTTTGTTGATTTTATCATTAGAGCGTGTTTTTTAACTATATCTATTTTATTTGTTTTGTATGTTAGCAGTTAGCACCATATGTAACTATCTAGAGACTAGAGCATACACTCTCTCGCTCTAACGCATCGCTGCAGCTCTTCATTTACTGCTACATACTGACATTACATTTATTGCTAAGCGTTGTATGAGTTTCAATCCTTCCAATCCGACTTAATTATATTATGAAATACGCGACAGTTTATGAGGTATGTTTGTTACTCTTCCATGCAAAAACAGCTAATAGGCTATACAGGTAGCTTAGCGCCATCACTTTACCATACTAGAAATATTGCTTTAAGACGTCACGGTAACCCCTGTATGAAATTTGATAGAGATAGGTAGATAATAGCCGCTGGTTCCAACTCGTTATGTAATAACGTTTATATCTAAATCGTTTTTTTGCTATGATTTTTATGTGGAAACATACATATCTATGAATTTATGGCAAATATAAAATAGAATAATTAATCAGGCAACATTTAGCTAAAGTTAGATAGACTACGAGTCACATATCATTTATTTGTCCTTAAAATATGGTATCTATTATTCATTCTCGACCTTTGGGAGTGGTGTCTATGTTCATGTATACCTACCTATTATGGTGATAGCCGTTTCTGATACTTTTCAATAATCAATCTTCTTCAAGATTTGCTGGGACAAAAGAATAAGTCCTTTGACTTAAGTCTAATTATAAACGAATTATGAGGACGGAAAAGTGTAGGAATTTTGTCCATTTTGATACTGAGTCGCACGGGATATTCAAATAAAACAAAAAGTACGTTAATAAATTAACAGTGTTGTTACCTAACAAGTCATAAATTATTCAATTGATAATGTAAATAATAAATAAAATGAATTTTTGTATTACTTAAGTCATATAAGTAGTAGTCTTGTCGAGTTCTTCCATGAAGGAAAAGATAAAAAAAATCATTTCTTTCTTTAAAAAAAAAAGATAATCCGTTCGTACTTATTAGTCTAATAACGTTCAACGAAGAAGTTTAGGCAGTTCAATTCTTACCCGCAACCTTTGGCGCATTGGTCCGCATCATCAACCACTGCGCTAACCACCAAATGAAATTGAAACCAATTGGAGTTATTAAAAAATGCTCGTTTTACTTTCACGGTTGGTAATAGGTATAATATTTATCTGAGGTTTCCAAAGTAACAGAGGATCTCGAGGCTCACAAGTATATGCCCCTAGATATGATAGTGCGGAATTTATTTTGTTAAAGCTTATAATATTAAAATCATGTTCAGATGAAGGTTGTAAGTTCGGTATTGGATGTATGTTCAAACATAGTTTTTCTTATTAACTGCATATTTTCGCTGGTAACTGTAAACAAATACAGTTTCGACAATTTGTAGTTTGTGTGTGACAATATGACTATTCGAAACAGGAATGGGTACTAATTAATTGCCTTTCTATATGAACTGCCTATATGCTTTGAAAAAGGTTTTATGGCTATAAATTAATTGAAATTGCAAACATAAAATTGATATACACGTACCTCGAATCGGAATTTTCATTACATAACATTCTCATTTTAGATTATTGTTAAATTGTTAATAGGCTATCATCAATAGCGAAGGCACTTTGAGTAAA
Source organism: Zerene cesonia (assembly GCF_012273895.1). Taxonomy (NCBI): domain Eukaryota; kingdom Metazoa; phylum Arthropoda; class Insecta; order Lepidoptera; family Pieridae; genus Zerene; species Zerene cesonia. The sequence goes on along the minus strand of NC_052102.1, from coordinate 2,677,212 downwards.
ATTTACTAATCGCAGTCCTTACAAATTGATCGTGGCTACTTAAATTGTTAGTTTAGTGCTTCGCTTTAGTATTTTGCTCTTACTTATATATAGTATGGAAAAATAAATATGGATTAACTCAATCGATGTTTGAATAAAGCCAAACCATTTCGTCTATTTCATCAAATACTTAATTCATTTTGATGAGGCTACTGCAGTATAGGAACTAATATATATATTGATACGGAATAAATCGAATAATTTCTTACTTATTATAAAAATTTACAAATGTATGAACTATTTGCATTGCTTTATCGTACCCATTGCGTTTCTCTATTTGAACAATGAACATATCAGGACATTACGAGGCTACTATTCCTTTAAAAAATCAATTAATTACCTCTGCACATCTTCTCACCATTAGCGCCATTCGAGGAACGTCATAAAACGTAAATCTGTTTATAATTCAAAATCTCAGACAATAGCAACTTGCTATAAACTTGTGATAATTATCAGAGGTCAGAGCCAACAGTGCAGAACGCTATGTGGGGAAGCCGTTTTTATCATGTGAAGACATTTCCAAGACGTTCCCACAGCACTGATTCCTTGATTAACTCTGATTCATAATCGACTAATTACACTTGACCCTACTTACATTAAATTAATATCATATTTAAGATAATACCGTGGGAATATTCTAATCACGTTAATTTTGTTCAAAAATATAATATATGTAGTTCTTGGTTTTATCTAAATATTATACGTTAAATTGAATGATAGAACACTTAAATAATAAAATGCGGCGATTAAGGATTTAAATGTAATAAAAAACGGAATTGTTTAAATTCAGATTTATTAAAATATTCATGTTTCAAAATGACAGTAATATTTCTGAGACATGACTCAAATACCAAAAGGTAAAGAAATATCGATAAACCAAATACATCGACGGATTCAGAGTGCGCCAATCAAGACCAATTTCCTCATACTCCACACAAATAAATGGTAATCACATTATTTAAACGTCTTTTCCTACAAAAATATTTATATATTTTGTACTTCTTATAAAACTTTCCACTTGGAATGTTCAAAATCACGCTCTTATAATATAAATATCGTTATTAGCAAATTTTGTAAAAATTTTATCAGCACAATAAATACATCCGTCTAGATAATGTACTATGCACTACATCTAGCTTAATTAACTACATTGTTCATTAGTATCTCGGAAATATACATACATACAATGAATACTACGCAACTAACAGATGTGTTACAGTGCTCGAAGTTCGTCTTAACAGGAACCATAGATAACACAAACTAACGTCGCATAGTCTTCACGAAATGAGACAATTAATTATCAGCGTACAATTTACATTCATTTTTTTAATGTCGTTCAACAAATGGATGAATGGGATACCTAAACTATAAATGTTGATCATTCAAAAGTGAAACCGAATTATGTAGAACGAAGCTGATCATTTGCATTCACATAAATATAACTCGTTTAATCTTGTGTCAATTACCCCGTAGTAGCTAATACATAACAGTAAAAATCATCGACTTTAAGAAGCCAACAAGAAACTTGTTTGGGGCTCGCTTTAATATATTAAAAGTACTTCCTAGGTTTCTCGAATGTCAAAAAAATTATCACATTCAAATAGATTTTATGCTACTTTGGTTCTTAACTTTATTACAATAAATTTAAATAATCTATGTGCGTATCTGTAAATTTGATGAATGGAAACGTATGGTCTGTTTTCAGTTGTTGAACGTATAGTAAATGGTATTTTTAATAAAATTGACTCTCTTGTTATACCAAGGCGGTAACAATTATATAATAATAGCATTTGATCCTATTGATACCCTGATCGATTAAAATTATAATTGTTACAAAAGCGTTTATGGTACGTAATACGTATATAATATAGACTTCTAAATTAAATTGACAAATGTAATTAATAATCTTACTTAATATAATACATTGTTTCGATACTAAAAGAGACTTATTTTAGAAGCGTTTTGGTGTTATAATCTCAAACCTAAGTTAGGTTCACAACTACATCGTTTATATTAAAATTTATAAAGCTTACCATTTTTTGTGGACATCAGTAGTAATATAATTATTTCTAACGTATAGTATGTTGAATAAAACAATGGTTTACAATTACTGAATAAACACATAATCATTTTACAGTCAAGTGTTGTTTTAGACTTAAGAAAATTAAATACCAAACGTGTACTAAGCGTTATAAAACTCTTTTGATTGTCTATTAAAAAAAAACTTAAACGTATAAATATTGTTGAAACGCTGTTCTTTGCACCACATATAAATGGACATGAACAACGAAACTAAAGCATTTTCCCAGGCTGATAAAAACACAAGGCGATATAAATTTGTAACAATTCACTTATCTCGGTTTATTGCGAATACACCACCAGATAATATTAAAATTAAATTCGTTTAATTAACAGTGGTGTTCATATCATATCACAATACAATTGTTTAAAACCATTCCCATGGTGTCTGTAAATAAATAAAACGTGTTGCGTCTCCGTAAGCAGCGAACGAAAACAATTATCATTTCAAATGCAAATCAAAATCTAGACGATCTCTTGATATCAAAGATAAACGAATTAAAAGCGAATATTTCAGATTAATAGTTGTGATACCACGTGAATGTCAGGATGTTCACATGTCTCGGGCCGCTCACGCGGACGGTGGAGTCGCTAATAAGATTGTCACAGCTAACAGGATATTTACAAGTGACATCTTGGAGGCAAGCAGCTATTTATTGATCAGTATTTATTGAAATCGTATCAACAATGCGCATCAAATGATAGAAGAAATTGAGCATCATTACTAAACGTATATTCAACAGAATTCTAATTCTTGAAAATCATTAAATAAAACAGCGGGAAATCCTAAAATATATCCCGGCGTAGAATAAACACCTGGACTCGCGCTACAAAATTGTCCGATGCAAAACTCTGCCTACGCGTCTATTAGGCGGTTTACTAGTTAGCGTGTTCAATTTATATTGAACACTACTGCGACGACATAAGGTGTTATTTTGGACGTTTATTCATTTTTGACGAGCTTCTATTAGGCGACTATGAGTCCAGTTGTTTATAAAACGTCAATGCGCGCAGATCACTCACCGATCCACTAGAACCGCTGGCGTATTCTTTGGAGATTACAGAGTAGGCGATCACTGCAGGCTGTCGTCGTCCAGCCTGCAGTGGTTCGGCTATTGCAGGCTGTTGTCCGGCAGTCTGTGGCTGTTGTGCGCGTCGTGGTGCCACTGCTCCGGCCGCATGACGTCATCGACCGGCGGGCAGATGGGCCGCGGGCCCGGCTCCGGCGTATACGTGAACGTGAGACCGGTCGCATATATTATACCGTCGTTCCTCACTAGAGATACGGGCACCTGGAGATGGGACATACTTCTTCTTACCCATTGTACGAGCGTTTTTTGAAAGAACTGGACTCGAATGCTGAACAGCAGCATGACAAGTTATCGGATGTATTTGCAAATTACTCAATCTACACGAACCCAGAAAACTACGCAAAAACACATTCTCAAGATTTCTGCAGCGAGATCATGTAATAAATACACAAATATTATTCGTATTCTATTTTAGGCAAAGCGCCAACATATTTGAAGACGACGAGACCGACAGCAAACTCAATTGTATTCCCATTTCCATCGCTACAAACACTTTATATGCATAGTCCTGCTAATATTATGAATTGTTGCTCTTTCACGTGAAAGCCATAGAACGGATTTTGTTTCAGCACGACTCGTATTATATAAAGCTTGCAGTTACAGTCACTCACCTGGGTGGGCTGTCGGACCCACAACCACTGTCCCCTGAACTGCGATATATCCGGCACCACGCAGAGCATAGACTCTGCACAGCGATACATGGTCTCAGCTTCCACATCCCCGAACCAGACCTGCAGCGAGGGCGTGAAGTTGTCCCCGGCCAGCTCCAACATCGCGACGTCCCCACCACCGTTCAGGTTCAATGAATGGACTAGAGGCACGGGCGTCACTGGTGACCTGTGGAATGATTTGCTATATTAGCATCCAGCTGCGGTTTCACACGCGTAAATGATTTTTGCTTGAATCCCAATGCTCCACTGGGAATATTGCAATAAAAAGTAGCCTTAAGTTTTTCCTTTTAATATCAGCTAGCTGCCAGTGATATTCCAGTCAAAAACCGTTCCAGCCGTTCCAGCCGTTCCAGACATTAGAGGGAACAACCAGATAGACACAAAGAAAAATGCATTTTGGTACAAGTATAAGTAGCGTGTAACACATCTACATTGTGTTTCGTAAAAATCGATTTATTATATACTAGTTTTTCGCCCGCGTAGAATTCGCTTATATCGCGCGACATGGTAAGGAATATTTTTTTCGCATTAAAAAGTATCGTTTGTTCTTTCCCACGTTTAGCTCCATCTTCATACCAAGTTTCATCAAAATCGGTTTGACAATAACAAACTTTCATACAAACTTTCATCCCCTCTTTCAACCCTTTCTACCCCTTTTTCGCGATAAAAAGTATCCTATGTCCTTTCCCAAGTTCAGTTCTATCTTCATACCAATTTTTTTCAAAATCGATTCAGTGGTTTGAAAGCGTAACAGGCAGACCGACTGACAGACAGACAGACAGACAGACAGACAGACAGACAAACAGACAGACAGACAGACAGATAGACAGGGTTACTTTCGCATTTGTAATATTAGTAGGGATTATAACAGAATTTTTAAATACAATTTGATTTATTAGTATAAACTACGAGTATATACTATAGGCGCACAATTTTACTTCTTTTTATCATTATTTTAGTCATTATTTTATTGGTCTGTTACATCTATTATGATTGACTAGCCGCGCCCCGCGGATTGCGTGAAAGAGCAACAAACACACACACACACACACATCCTTACAAACTTTCGCATTTATAATATTAGTCGGATAGGATTTGCACTTATATAGTTTATCTGAGGAAAAGTTTCTAACATTGTATGCTTTTAGGAAATATTCTTCGAAAGCACTTGTTTTCACAAGCAAAAACCTACTGAGGAGCCATCGTC
>NC_052102.1:2670225-2672025 GCF_012273895.1 Zerene cesonia | reverse complement strand
GGGGTTCCACAGCCCCGAATGCGCGTGGAGATATACTCATTGAATGGCTCGCAACTCAGAACTTAGTCCTTCTCAATCAAGGCACTGAATACACATGTGTGCGCATGCAGGGTGGTTCAGTGGTTGACGTGACGTTCACGAACCCCACTCTTGCCTCTCGTGTCCGTGGTTGGCGGGTTCTGTCGGAAGTTGAGACTTTATCTGATCATAAGTATATCAGTTTTGAGGTCCTCCCTACGACATGTTCTGCAAGGACTAGTCCTGTGACCGTTGAGACCAGCCCAAGATGGTCATTGAAGAGCCTGGATGGACACCTACTAGAATTAGCGTCCCTAATCAGAGCGTGGTGCCCGAAACCTGCCGCAATAAACGTGGATGCCGAAACGAAATGGTTTAGCGAGACAATGGCGCAAATATCCGATGCCGCAATGTCAAGACTAAGAAGATCTGTCCCACAAAACAAAGTTTACTGGTGGTCGACGGAACTTGCGCAGCTCCGATCAGCCTGTGTTGCCGTTAGACGCCGATACACCAAGTATAGACGAAGGAGGAGGCTTGCAGACTACTCCATCGCTGAAGAGGCTGAACGGTATAGCGCATACCAGAACGCTAAAAAGGCTCTTAGAGAAGCCATCGCGGTCGCGAAAGAGAAAGCCTGGATCGAACTGCTTAGCACACTAAACCTGGATCCCTGGGGACGCCCTTACAGGCTGGTGATGAATAAGCTGCGACCCTGAGCCCCACCGATAACAGCTAAGTTGGAACCGGAAATACTCAAAAAGGTGGTGACTACCCTTTTTCCTGGCCGCAATACAACTGATCCTGTGGTTCGAATGGGATACATCGACCAAGGAGAGCTGACCAGCGATGAAACTACTTCAGACGTGTCCTTAGCGGAATTGAAGGCGGCGGTAGATCGCCTGAAAAGGAAAACTACCACACCGGGCCCCGATGGCGTGCATGGTAAAGTGTGGTCCCTTGCTCTTTCTTATGGATTAGACCAGTGATTCTGCGACCTACTTACAGAATGCCTCAAGATTGGGAGGTTTCCAGAAAGGTGGAAGGTGGGTCGCCTCGTTCTGCTACAAAAGAATGGCGGACCGGCAGATTCACCTTCTGCATACAGGCCGATCGTCCTGCTGGATGAGGCTGGTAAGCTCTTTGAGCGCGTTATAGCCAGCCGCATCCAAAATCACTTGGCTTTGACAGGACCAGACCTCGAAGAATCTCAATATGGTTTTAGGCGAGGCCGATCTACTATAGACGCTATAGCTCGCCTGCGCGACATCTGCGAGGAATGCGTTTCCCAAGGTGGGGTCGTATTGGCAATATCCTTGGATATTTCCAATGCCTTTAACACTCTGCCTTGGGACAAAATCCTAGACGGCCTTGACCGACATCGTGTACCGCTGTATCTCCGACGTATCATCTCTTCATATCTTAGTGGACGACGAATTACCTTCCCAAGACAAGACGGCTGGGCTAGCCATAGAGTTGCATGCGGTGTTCCACAAGGCTCGGTTTTGGGACCCCTTTTGTGGAACATCGGATGCAACCAAGTGCTACGAGGAGAATTACCACGAGGAGTCAGCACCATCTGTTATGCCGATGATACCCTTGTGGTGTCCACCGGCCGTGACATCAGAGAGGCACGGCTCCGAGCAACGGCTGGAGTGGCACAGGTAGTTGCCAGAATTAAAAGCCTCGGGTTAAAAGTTGCTCTTGATAAATCTGAGGCCATATGCTTTCACGGCCATCGGAGGGCCCCACCAGCTGGGGAAGAGATCGTGGTGAGCGGAG
>NC_052102.1:2667734-2670125 GCF_012273895.1 Zerene cesonia | reverse complement strand
GGGAAGTACCACACCCCCACAGAAAACCGGCGTGAAATAGTGGCATGCCACTGTGTTTCGTACAGTGAGTGGGGGAGCTGGAGGCCCGTTTCCTTTTCCTCACCCGTCCCGGTCCATTCCTTCTTTCCAGTCGTTAATCCTTTCCTTTTCCTTTACCCCATAAAAGCGGGCAGCGCATTCAAGGAGGACCTTTGCGAATGTTTATGGGCGGTGGTGTTCGCTTACCATCAGGCCTACCAGCTCAGCTGCCCGCTATGGCATAAAAAAAAGAAGCCGGCGTGGACCGCTAGTGAAATATACATTGCGTTATGAAGTCTCATATAGGATAAATTATTTAGACTTTAATTTCTTTTTTTATTTAATAATTGATCCATGTATATGATCCATACATATATAGTTATTATTCATAAGAGTTGTCCACGTTGATCTTATATAATTTATGTGTTTATTTAATATGATGTTTGAGTATAATACAGACCTTTAATGTGACATCACTCAAACGATTCATTCGTTTTTGAGTAATGTCACATTTCTTTTGGTAAAGTATTATAAATTAAATAAATCCGCTTTCGCTGACGCTAGAGCTGTATCAGACATCACTGCCTTATAACGGCTAAATCGCTTTGTCGACCTACATTCTTGATACAAAATCAATCTTCCAACGGTAGGATCCTACAAATCACGCGATACTCACGTCCGTTAACATTCGTGTTCCAATTTGTAAATCAATCCACTAAACTTTCTTACTTTAAACGATGTGTGTCACATTATTTTAGAGAACTGGTATCTATCAACGCGGTCTGTTTAAAAAGTATCGCGTATTTTGAATTTTCGCGGGTTACGTATATTTGAATTTCGATTTTTTTGTGGCGTTATGTTGGTACATGTGTCTCTCATTTATGCTGACAAGTTCGGCCATTTTGAATGTTCAGTTAATTGTTAACAGATAGCAAAGCTGCTTGCACGTGTTTTGGTTAGTCTTCGATTTTAACCTATTCAAAAAAATGGAACAAAGAAACTGTATCGTACCTCGTATAAATAATGAAAAAAGATACCTATCTATACTAATCTAACTAATATACTATATATATGCTTAAGAGTTTTTTAGTTTGTAATTGTCCATCGTTCCCTTGGGCTATGCGGACGAAGCCGCTTGAAGAAAACTAGTAATTGAATGAACTCGTGAATAATGTGACTCATATTCAGTAGATGTAGTGATTACTCCCTATGATCTTACAAGTTTCGTCTTTATAATACATATAAGTAGAAACATTTACGGTAGGCGGTAACTATTAAAACAATCTTTTCGTCTTATCATTCTGAAAGAACGGTCGTTTAACTGTGCCATTTATAAATTTCTGCAATTTTGTCTAAAGTCAATGCGGACCGCTAGTAATTGATTGAAATTTAAATTCAAATTCAAAACGATTCTCAGGTTTTTAGGTATGTATTAGAAATTATATACATATCACATTGAAACAGGATGTTCCTGCATATTTTTTCCCTCATAGGAATTGCGTTACATGGACCGACCTCTAGATGTGCAGTCGGCTGTAACGTTTGTCGGATATCGTTTGATTTTAAATTGCTATGGTTGTTGCAGATGGTAATACTGCAGCCGTATCAAGGGAAATTAAACTCTAGCGTTGAATAAATTCGGATGAAATTGCATGTGCTGGACACACGTGAGGCATGGATAGATTTAAATACTTGGTACCTATGAATGTTTGTATTTTAGTAGGATTCGTAGTATACTAGGTTTGCGATCGCGGCTACGCCTGTTCCGCTAAAAGGGGAATGAGATGTTTTGTAGTAATAATAGCCTATTTCACTGTCTAGACTCTTTGCTATCTCGAAACACAAAATACATATCATGTGAAAGAAAAGCAAACAAAACACTTTCGTATTTAAAACATTAATAAAGACTCATAACGCAATTATAATATTCATATGTTAAAACTTTCAATGTTTGTTATACGAAAAGATAACACTGCGTCGTTTTTGCATTCTATTTAAATTCATGAATATAATATTTGATTTAATTTTGGAATACAAGAATAGAAAGAAACACTTCGATATCGTTTAGGTATTATCACTATTACGTAGATCAAACGTAACGTAAATTAGTATAGAATACAGTAGTCGTAAATCCTTTTACGATTAACATACCGGATCCTTTTAGTTTTAAGTCTGTATGTTGGCTTTTGTCCAAAACGTAGCTCTTGGTAAACTATGGCGGTCTGGTAGTTTAGAAGCAATTTGAAAACCTGCTTGGAAATAATTTAAAGGAAAATTTTTAAAGCAATTGGATGCCTTTAATAGATGTAAATGTAGCCTAGTTAGATGTAGCGTTGTAGGCTTAAAACCTAGAAAAATCAAGCGTTGTTGAAT
>NC_052102.1:2667069-2667634 GCF_012273895.1 Zerene cesonia | reverse complement strand
AATCGGCCAACATCTATTTTTCATGCCCCTAAATGATCAGAGTAAGGCAGAACAGCGTTTGCCGGGTGCAGCTAGTTTACATATAGAAAGATAGATGAGGTAGGCATTTTAATTTTGGGTCTGTTAAACAAGTAACATAATATATAAAATCTCAACATAATCAGTCGAGCTAGTTAGCAGATCACTTACCAGCAACAACCAAAACCAAAGAAATAAACAATAAAATTTTTCCTTTTTATAATATTAATGTAGATGAACAATAAATAATTATTCATATCAAAATTTATCACTCTATTGTATAGAATTAAACAATCTTATTTTTATTATAGACTAGCTGTTCACCCCGGTTAAACCCGTGGTACATAATATTAAGCCTAGGCTACTCATTGTAATTGCAGCTTTCTAATGGTGAAAGAATTTTTGAAATCGATCTAGCCATTCACTTGTGATAGGATGACCAAGGGAAATAGGGATTCATTTCCATATATATGCGCGCCCCGCGGTTTCACCCGCGTAAGTTCGTATCCCGCAGGAATATCGGGATAAAAAGTTCCCTATATGTTAT
>NC_052102.1:2649455-2667059 GCF_012273895.1 Zerene cesonia | reverse complement strand
CTACGTACCAAATTTCATTGCAATCGGTTCAGTAGATTTTGCGTTAAAGAGCAACAAACGCACACACATCCTTACAAACTTTCGCATTTATGATATTATAAGTAGGATAGGATAATATTACATGTGAAAAAAACATTATGAATTTTAAATAATGGACACATTAAAATAAAAATATTAATGATAGATAAAGATAATATTACTAAACTAGAAACTAAAATGGTCTTATCTCCCACTTTATATGAGTAAAAATTAGAAAAATCAACTGATAGTTATAAAATTTTAAATGAAAGAAACCATGTTATTTCATAAAAGATCTGGCTGAGTAGACAGTTTTTATTAAGTTATTAAGTTTTCAAATTTAAGGAGTTATTTTTATTGGTAAGTGTCAAAAATCATAAAATCAGCCAGATAACATATTAAAATTAAATTAAATACCTAATATTACGAAAAGGCGAAGAGATGTTTGACTATAAATAAAATAAATATAATTTTCATATGTTTCACATACAAATATTATATCTTTTTCATTCTTATGGTGTCATTTTCTGTACTTTTAAAACCTTAAATAGCTACATATAATATCCATAATATGTAATGATATAGATATTGTTATCATCATAGTGTTTTATTTTTTACATGTTGTAAATTAATGAGATAACAAATTTTGTTAATGGAATTTGATAATATCATATTAATTGTCTACATCAAACAGGAACTCAGTTAAAAATCGAATTAGGTTTTACTATTACCACTTATGATAAAAATCAAATAGTAATTATTAAAATATCAACAACATCAAACATTACACAACACACCTGCAATGTTTCTAAGGATGGTTTTAAATACATTTGAATGTGAATAGCTATGATAAAAAAAAGGTGTGTGTGCGATTCACACATGATAGAAGTGAAACTTCAATAAATAGTCAAAAGAATGAATAAAATAGTATGTATATTTCTGTCTCATTCTTTGCCGGCTTCATTCTACACATTTTTGTGTTTCTGTCTTTTACCTGTCGTTTTTCCGTTGCATCAGGTTTGAAATTACAACGATTCTAAAGAAGTTTCACTTCAAAAACATTTGTTAAAGCTATAAATTTATTTTATTTGGAGTGTGCATTAGAACAATTAAATAAATATGTTATTCAGTACATTGTTTATCTAATCTATGCATAAGTATTATATATAGAAAAGAGTTTAAAAGCACATTAAAATTCTTTGCATATTAATTTAACCATATAATGTAAATTTATGTGAAATGTATGTACTTACAAAGTTTCTGCGCACTTGACAGCCCATAGGAAATCCAGTACTGCAATAAGACTTCCCACCCTCATTCACTAGATAGCACCAAGTCACTGGCATATTATCAATAATCCAATGGTGTTGGTAATACAGAGCCATTCCCATTTTCAAAAGGTTCAACTTTTTAATTGATTCCGGATCTGAACCTTTGTAACTCTTTGTGCACACAGCCTTACAGGAAACATTTTCTAAAAAGTTGATTTTATATGGACTCGGCCTAATTCTTTCTCCAAACACTACTTGACCAAGGTTCTCCACTGGGGATTGGGTTTCATCGGAGAGACAAAAATCAAAGTGGTGGTATTCAAATGGAATAACTGATTCTTCTGTGTTAAGTCTATTTACATACAGAGGAATTTCATTCTGTAAAACAGGACATAGACAAGTGTCAGTTTGTTATATAAAGAGTGTGGAAAGCCCATATTTTAATAACGAAAAAGAAACAATCAAAGAAAAAATATTCTAGGCTTAATTTGACTCTTAAAGAAAAATACTGTCCATAACTAGTCTTTCGTCGTAGTCATAATTAGTCCTTTTAATTTAATATATATTATTTCTTACAAATGTGTTAAACATTTTCTCTATTTTATATGTGTATTTTGATACCTATATGCAATTCATTTCTTGCTCACCCACTTTCAATAATTAGTAAAAACAAATGGCAACATAAATATTTTGATACAAATGAATTTAGCTTTTAGGGGTCATTTCCATACAAATTAAGTGTCTATACAAATCAACTGCTTGTTTTATTGAGGTGGATGTCGTGTAACACGTTTTAGAATTGTAAATGTGGCTGATAGAAAATACTCTCAAATATCATCAACATACCTTACAAGATTTTCCACTGTCTTCGCCAGCTTTACAATAGTTAACAGGAGCTAAACCGGGTAAATAAAAACCTTGAATAGGTATCAGAAACACTAACACGCATAGCACATAGGGCTTAAGAGCCATGGTGAAACACTACTCAGTGATCCTTTTAAAAGAGTTAGTAGCAAAAAAAACTTTGTTTTCAAGCTATCACTATTACTCTATACAGTTATTAATCGCACCATACACAAAGAAATTCCCGGGTCTTAGCCGGGTAAGTGCTTTCAATACAATTCACAAAAACTCCTGTCTCAGTCGCAATATGATGGAAAACGTCATCAACACACACATTTCACAGACAAAAAATACAGACTATTAAAATCATATATATACAACTACTATACTACCAATCTCCAGTTTATAGGTTTTTTAATCTATGATAAGAGCTACCAATTGGTAGCATTGTATTCAATACGCGCTAAAATTAACATATTTCTTGTTTATTTTCGGGTGAAGTCGCAGGTGAAAATTAAGTGATTTCTAAAAATAGGTAAATAAAATGTATGATACTTTTATTACGCAACAATAACTTGAGAATTCCTAACACATCGACAAATATAATAAATATAATAAAATACTAGTAACAATGAGTAACGTGTGACTCTGTTACGAAGACTTTGTTGTCTGGCTATCTGTCTGTACGTGTGCCTGTTACCTGACTGTATACCATTATATTAAAGACAGTTGGTTGGTTGTTTTCAGGGATAATTCATTTCTATTGACGCTGTAGCAAGAAATAACAAAACTTTGAAAGTAAGCAACGGTTAACGCGGTCACAGATAACATACTAGTCAGTACATTTATAAAGCATTTCAATGCTATAAAACTAAAAATTAAATACTAGTCACGGTTAAAAATATAAAATATAACAGATGCAAAGTGACCACATTTTTTTTGCAGCAGCTCCATAAATTATTTATACGAAACTAACCCTTACTGCAGCGAGTCCGACTTGCATTTGACTGCCTTTTTAAGACAAATTTTATACTGATCCTAGAATTTTGCTTAAGACAATGTTGTGCTTTAATCACAACAAAAATAATACGACAGGGTTGAAGTGCTTGCAAGCACATTAAATAAACGTCATGACATTTTGGACAATCCAACATTTTGGAATTTGTATTTTAAATGTCTAATTAGAATATTGTACTAATTGACTGATTTACAAGGTATCTTTGATGAAACTAGAATCATTCAGTATTCTAGTTATAAATTATGTTTCACAAGTCATAAAATCGTTTTTACTATGGAGAGCACAAAAAGGTCAAAAAAGAATTTTCTTGTGTTTGATTTTACGCGAGTATTATACGTTTTGAAATTAAAAACTTTTAATGGATTTTAAACGCGATTTATTCATTATATTATTGATCCGACGTTTCGAACACTTTACAGCAAGCGCGGTTACAAGGAGACAGATGTTACATGCCTTGAAGGTCATACAAAAATTGTTGTTTGTGAACTACCTCCACCTATTTCTCCGCAGTTGGTATGTAGAGTATTTTTCCGGATGTTCGCAGTATTGGCAGTTAGACTGTGATTGTGGGAGACCACAATCACAGTGTTTCTGCCAATAGGAGAGATCCTACATCGGCCAAACAAAAAGAAGCATTGGCAGCTGACTGAAGGGACACATTGCGGATATCAAGCATAGGCGTCACAATTTTTTTTGTAATATTTTTTAAAAAGAAATCATCCATTTAATTTTTTTACTGTTATGAATAAGAGTGTATCTCATTGTGAATAGAATTCGTGTCTAATATGCTAAATATAGCATATTTATCTTATATCTTTAAACGAGCAATTCTTGTATATATATATATATATAATTGGAATCTCGGAATCGGCTCCAACGATTTTCATGAAATTTAGTATATAGGGGGTTTCGGGGGCGATAAATCGATCTAGCTAGGAATCTTTTTTAGAAAATGTCATATTCGTGTTTTTTTTTAATAATAGGAGGCGTTTGAGTAGCCTCAATTTATTATGACTCTTCCTGACATCTATTGGCCAATAATAATACTATTAATGCAAAAGTTTGTGAGGATGGATGCATATGTATATGTGCGGCTGTTATGAAATAACACATAGGCACTTTTTATACCGGTATTCCTACGGGATACGGACTTACGCGGTTTCAACCGCGGGTCACAGCTAGTTTTAAAATTTAAACTAGGAAATACGGGACAATTATAAGCAATGCACAAGTCTTTATACATTAGTTTATTCTTTAATTGATAAATATAATTAAAAATAATTATTTATTTACATAATCCTACATCAAATCTATGTAATAGGAATGTGTTTAATTATTTTCAGAATCACGGCAACTTAAAATAAATTATTTATTAATGATTGCATTAGTTAAGTGGAAGTTGACGAATTCTCGATGAGTTTTTTTCTACATCCACCAACGAGCCTGTGTCTTCATATAGTGAAATACCACGAGCAAATGCTGATATAAGACCGAGAGCAGCCGCTGGCTTATCAGCCGGCACCATATGGCCAGCTCCACGAATCATCACTTCCGTGAGATTTCCCGCAATTTTATAGTATCTGTGGATTAAAAAAAAAATATGCCCTCAAAAATACATTGAGGATGAATTTTCTTGAACTCCGATTTAATTTAAAATAAAAAATATAATACCTACAAAATAAAATATGAATGTATATATTCTATCTAATGAGAAGGTCAAATTTAAGTTCTCGGCTCTTGTATATTTTCACCGATATAGATTGTAGAAAGACTTACTACGGAATACTATCTTATATAACCTTGCTTATACCGTAAAAATTTAGCAATATTATAACAACACATACTGAGTTAAAAACATAGGGCTATTCTGATGAATTTTTTATTAAATAATTAATTCATACTTATACTTTTTTATAATATGTAATTTTGAATTACCCAGCTAGTTGTCCGTCGTGGAACCAAGGTCGTCGGTGCGTAACACGAAACTCGGAAGTACCACTGAATGTTAACGAATCGTAGGTGTTAACTGATGGATGGTAAGCCACAATGATGTCTAAGTGGCCGCTGGAAATAAATAAGAAAAGTTAATGTTATTTTGATTTTTTGTTTAACTGAATTTTTGCATTGCGATTTTTACCGTACCGTGGCAACGCCAGACCTGTCGCATGATGATGATACCTAAGAGGCAGTCCAGGCAATCTTTTATCCTTAATAAAAGCGTGGGTAATATAGTACCTAACGTTCACATTTTATCAAATACTTTAAAAAATTGAAGTGTAAAACAAAATTACTCCTTTGTGACGGCATAATGGTGATTTTCGTGACTACTCGAATATAATGACTACTACTCAACTCTAATTAGATGAGTAAATATGTGAAAATAGTTAAATTGTTTATTTTTAATTAATATTTTTTCATCGTTCTGGCGCACCCGAAGTATTGCAGTGAGCTGCAATAACTTCTCCTTTATATTAAATAAATCGTTAAATTTTCTTCCGTAATTTCCTGGAAGGACCACTAGTCTGACATAAATCACGATATTTTTGTGTATTAATATCATCTTCCGGTCTATACAGAGAAGAGAAGGCTTAAAATCGTGTAGTAGTACGTTATTTTTAAATCACATGAAACTTATAAAACTTTTCATTTTAAATAATAGACTGATGCCAGAGAGCTATTGATTCTGCAGCTATATTAATTAATTTGCTTTCTGAATTAATACATTGTTAACATAACGTCATAATATTAATTGTCTTACTTGTAGAGCATGACCCTGTAGTTTTCAAGTAATTCCTCTAGCCAAGGTTTCGCACTACCCATGAAATCTGGCACCAGTTTTCTATACACCACATCTATCGAAGTGAAGTTGGTGTTGCCAACATGTAACGCACGTCTGACGTCATCTCTTTCTATATACTCCAGGTAGGAGCCATCTAAACTGATTGAGTCTTCAAGATAATTGTATAGGTTATTGAGTTTCGATTCCGAGAGGAAGAGCTGCAGTAAGTAGTTGTAGTACTGAAAAAAATTATTGGATAGTAAAAAAAATCCCTTTTTGCTTTGCACAGGGTTATTGTAACAGGACTATATTATCTACAGCCGAACAAATCGGTTGAGATATCTTTTTAATAAATACAACCTGTATATACACTTACCGCATAGGCCTTCAACATTTCGCCGTTGTTTATGAATTGTGTTACGGCTGTTTCGATTTGGTTCATAAAGTTTGCGACTTTGTCATCGACGAGACCCGTTTCTCTCACGAAATGACTGTATCTTTGAAGGGTGAGAGGGTCGATGAAGCCATTACCTATTGCGAGGCCCTGAAAATAACGAATATAAGAGACTTTAGAAAACAAGAACAAATAATATAGTATATTAATCATAATTCTATAAATAAAAGTATGTACCTGTACATTAATTGGTGGATCCTCCTGTCTATGCCATAAAATTTGGATTGCAAGGGAAGGAATGTGTTTACCGGCATATGATTCCCCGGTTATTGTGAGAGGAGCTTTGCGAAGCTCTGGGAATAACGTTAAAAACTGTTGAAGAGCTGTGTATAGATTTTCACCAATCTGCAAAGTATAAAGAGTCTTTTATTTGTGCAACGTCTCAAAGTTCATGAACATTAACCAGACAACCAACAGTAACCAGATTTTGTTTTGTAGTATATCGTTTAGGTATCAATTGACCCGGCCAACGAATATTATTCTGTCAGGACACCCTTACCACACAATAATTTACCATCTATTCCCACCTACCAATTTAAACTAAAACACAATACAATATACATACAAAAATAATTTTACTCAAGTGCGTATAAAGATATATTCAGGATAAGATTTATTTACCGTAGTTTGATTCGTAGCGTAGCCTCGATCGTCATCAGTAAAACTGAAACCAGTACCGACTGGATTATCGATAAACAGCAGGGAATGGTTTTTGCCCCAGGAGTACTTTATTTCTGTAAAATAAAATTTGTTAAATTTTTCTATACAGATACGATACACCAAAAAACGTACAACAAAAGAAAATATTTTTGAAGGAAGAAAGAAAGAAAAGATGTCTATAATGGCACATACACAATATTTACAAATAAATAGAAACAAAGAAGAAAGAAAAGATTTCATGATAATTTTAGCATAAACATGCGACTCGGGATCTAGGTAGCATGAAAAATTTAATATTATGTTCCGTAATTTATTGTGGGAATTAAGTACCTTCTAAACGAAAATCATCAGTGACAGAAAATGGTCCGATCTCCGTGAACAATCCATACAATGAAGATGCACCGGGTCCCCCTTGGAGCCATATTAGCCAAGGCATCTCTTCAACTGGCTGACCCATTACTGGGAAGTACCAGAAAAATAAATTTGCGTTATATTCCTTATTTACCTAAAACAAAATATAAAACATATTATGTAGAAAGGTTTTAGATTCGAGAGAAGTTAATTATAAAATAAGTACCTGTGTTTTAAAACATAAAAACAATGGAGTTTCTTCAGATCGAGGAGATTGCAACTATCATAAAAAGATGCATACAATTATGTTATACACTAGCTATGGCCCGCGGTTTCACCCACAAACTAACTCACGGGCAATAGCAAGTATTTATAAAATTCATGTATTGTTTTGATGTGTAATGAATGTTGTAAACTTTCATTGAAATCCATTCAGTACTATTTACGTGAAAGAGTAACAAACATCCGTCAATCTATAGTCACAAACTTTCGCGTATTAGTAAATTGTTTATTATCAGTGTTAATACATAAACGGAGTAATTTTTATACTATTATTACTTACTTACTAATTGATTTATTAAGAAATTTGCCTTATAAAAATAGAAAACGAAATACAATAAAAATATTATCTAATCATTAGGCAAATCAGTAAGATCACATCACACATTACTTACAGTTAGATATCCAGCGTAGCTCTCCATATCAGGTAAAATGTATTCACCGTCTACCCGAGCGGCATTTCGTGCCTCTTCCAGATTATTTGCATCAATCATTGGTGTTAAGAGGAGGGGCTCTCCCGCGTCATGAGTTGTTTTGCCCCTACCAGATCGATATGTTTCCTCCATGAAAGTCACTATCGGCTCTGGCGCCTCCCCCGGAGGCAATTCAGGTAACGAATAGGGATCTATACATATTATTGTATGCGTGTATCTGTAATATATACATAAATTTATTAATTTCATTTAAGTTTTGAACCTCATGTTTGTAGTAAGGACGGTAAAAATGTTAGGTGTAATTCTTTCTTCTTAAATATTTTGTGATAATCATCTGAATATGATTTATTTTATACAATACTAGCTGCACCCGACAAACGTTGTTCTGCCTTGCTCTTATGTTGGCCGATTCTCAGACCTACCCGATATGCACAAAACATTTCATCAAAATCGGTCAAGCCGTTTCGGAGGAGTATGGCAACGAAAACTGTGACACGAGAATTTTATATAATAGATGTTGTTTGAGTTGTTGTTCTCAATCTTATCCTTTTGTTTTAAAGACTAACATATTGTAAGAATGCCTGAGACTATAAAACAATAGGTCTATCATCCGAGGCAAATACGTTGTTTTACTGCAGTAGTTTTGCTTTTCACATTATAAACACAAAAGTCTGTTACTTAAGCTTGTATGAGCAAAATACACGTGAAATTTGGCGTGGTAAATACTGGTACGACCCGACGTCTATTTTATTATTGAATGCAAAATTCGAAGAAGTTTTGTAAGAAATATTGATTTTCACAAAATAATTTTTCGCCCATTAAATTAAAAAGCATATTGGTTGATAGGTTATTGCAAGTCCTATTAATTGAAGACAATAATGTAAGCATATTTATTTTTATTTTAAAAAGCAGTGGTGGCTCAGTGGTGAGGACCTCGGACTTCAAAATCGATAAGTCGGGGTTCGAGACCGGGCGAGCGCGCAGGAAATAAATTGATTTTTCAATTTATCTGCGCATGTAGATAACATCACCACTGCTTTAAAGGTGAAGGAAAACATCGTGAGGAAACCGGCATGTCCAAGAATTAGAAGTTCGACGGCATGTGACATCTGCCAACCCGCACTTGGCCAGCGTGGTGGATTATGGCCTGAACCCTCATAGGAGGCCTGTGTCCCAGCAGTGGGAACATATATGGGCTGATGATGATGATGATTTATTTTTAATATATTAAGCATACTTATCATAAATTAATGTATTTTGTAGTAAATATAACATAATCTAAACTTTATAAAGCATATGAATTGCTAGAATAAGGTTAATAACATAGACTTCCTAATATGACGAAACGTCTAGGATCGAAAGGCTTTGTCCTAGAATGAAGATAGGCTCTCGATGGCGCCATACCACGATATTCCCACGGTCTCAAACTTGATGTACCGGTTAATGTTTTGCTTAAAAACAAATACTCCGATAATGGAAATGTTTGGAATTTTATTATTTTTAATTACAATGTTTATAGTTTATAGTTTATTTTGCAATGACAAACGAAAATATTTTTTGTCTTTCTTTTTTAGATACTGACTGTACCTCTATAAACACTAACAGCTAGAGCATATCATAATTACATAGTGTCCTTAACTGAAAAATAAAACGTAATATGAATGTAATGTATTTTTTAAGTTTTGAAAAAAGACCAAGAAAGTTGTTAAAATCATGTTATGTATTTAATTTGAATGGCATATCCACTAAAAGGTTTCATGAGCAATCATTTAAGTGATAAATAAACTTTTGAAATACAATTCTAATCGTTTTAGTAGTAAGAAATGTTAACTTGTGAAATGTGAAGAATTTAATCGTAAATCATGCTTAATATTTATGACTTTTCTCTATTAACTGCGTTGTAATATTTTTCTGTTATATTATTTAAAGCATTCGTAGAAAATGCAAACAAATGTATTTGTTTTTGTTATAGGGACAGATTATTTTCAATTTATTTATGTCGAAATATTTCTTAATTATTATGGTTTACTATTTGGTTATTTCTGTTAATTAAAATATAATAACACATTAAAAATCATGACTTCGTACTATCATAGTTATATTTTGCATAAAATTACATACGATACGAAACTTTCACAAATAAATAGAAAGATTCCGCGTCTACCAAAATGATTTTCAAAGTCAACTAGCATTTTTAAATTCAAATTTGTCAAATATTTCGCGCCAAATGCCTTAACCCTATCGCTATGGTAACCACAACTATCATACTTACGTGAGAAAGATGAGCCATTTGAACATGGTAAACATTTCGAACTTTCGATTGAGCACTCTGAAACTATTTAGTAATCTGTGACTCTGCACTCGTGGTCGGTTCACACTGATGGGTCCGTGGTCTAGTGTCCCTGGCCCACCGCGGAATGGGCCGTAGTACTAGCGACAGGAATCTTGTATACCCCGCCGTTTCTCGTTTGTACTTGCGCCTTGAACTTGGATTTATCTCGATCATTTATACAGGGTGCTTCGATATTTATTGATGGATATTATTTTTACGATTATTTTATTATTTGTGATTATGCTTTATGAACATGGAGAGTAAAAAAAAATAGTTTATATGTGTAGATAGTAGGTATTTTTTATTGTAATTGATCAAATAATCTATACATACATTTAATGATAAAACTTTCTACGGTTGCAACATTTCATATGGTGATAGACCAATATTTGATTCAAAATATTGTATAAGATATAGATAACATTTTATTTGACTTTGTTGCTTGTAACCGGAATACAAAAAAATGTCATGAAATGATTTATCATTGGATAGGTCAAATAGATTTAGATATATAGATTTTTAAATAGGTTTTCTTGCTAAAATAAACACCTGACAACTACACCTTTAAAGTCATAAAAAATGTTACAATCCCTCGTCGATATGAAACGTCTCGAGACTGAATAAAATATATAAAAATGACCCCTCAAAATATAACAAACATCAATTGAAGACTAAGAACCAAATTTCGTTCAGCTAATGAGCTAAAAGCAAAACACGCTGTATGTGATGCGCGAACAGGTATAGGGTACCAATGACCTGTTTAGCATGAACGCGCTCCCACGCTCCCGGCTCCCGACATTCGCGCTTACGATAGATTCTTGCACGCTTTTAATGTGATTTGCTCTATATTTAGGATGTTGATAGTAAAACAAACATCGATATGCGCTACATTTGCTACGTGATACACATCTCGCCCGGCATAATGAAGCGACCGTACAAAAGCTCCTAGATAATATTTCCCACGGTCGTCGGTTTTTTCTGACCGTGTGTTTTACATTTAAATTAACGTTCCGAGTTATCGGTGCGCCTTTTGAGATATCTCAGATAGGCTGTGAAAAGGGTCCGAGGTTCTGTATTGAATATAAATCAGTTTCAAGGATGTTGTGTTTTTTTATTTAATTATACGAGCAATAAGAATTGCTAAATGCTTTATTGTACATATTGTAAGATTTAAATGATATAATCATAATTATATTTCTTAAGAATTTTAGATATTTATCACTTTAATTTAATATGATATAGCATTATATCTGACCCCGAAATTGTGGTATGAATACTAGATACTAAAACAGACCAGCAGAATAAATACAAAACGGGTAGATCAAAGAACCTCTTATTACCTACGTCTGATTATTTGTGTAAGTATTAATTATTAATAGTATAGTATTATGTTATCTGTGGTATTATGTAATGTATATAAACATAAACATTTGTATGCAGTTCGGTACACTACACGGGTAACTAGAAATACGCATTACTAGGTACCTACCGAAGTACTTACGATGTCAATCAAATAGTAAAAGGTAAAACAAGAATTTATATTTCTATTTCGATTACTACAGGAAATTTATAATAACATTCAGCTGATGGAGAGTTCGCTTAATTGAATTCGCTAATCTCAAGACCTACTGGTTTGAATTGAAAAAAAAAATGTGCTGATTGTCTATATATCATCATGCAGGAAGGATAAAACCACGAAGCGCAACAAGTTAATAAATAAAATAAATTCTAAAAATAAACCAAATACTAAGTATTAAAAAAAACAGAATCATTTTGTTATTCAAAAACGCCTTGCAAACGTGTTCCTTTTTAATTGTTGTTCATAACGTACGTGTTTAATTAAGATCCGACGTTCTACGTCCAACGCCCGTCAAGTCAAATAAAGAAAATTAATTTGTAATACCAATGTGTGTCGCAAGTAATTTGGGTTTAATTCTATGAGTCATTATTAGTTACACAACTAGCACATTAAGTTACATTATTCGTGTTACAAGAAAATGAAATTTAACAATTAAATTATAATATTTGTATTAACCACCTCTATATATATTTATTCAGGATCATAACAAATGATTAATATTTCATGCCATGCACGAGTGGGCTCTTTATTTAATTCACTAAACGTCACCAATAAGTAGTGACTTTCGCTCAATATGTTCGATATTATGATTGATTAAAACTGTTCAGTGAATAACAGAATTATCTTCACAGTTCATTATGAGTTTACTTTCGATCGGAAATACTGGAATGAATCAGTTGATTTCACGCCATTATGAAGGTAGTCCCGTTGTTCAGTGTTCTTATATTATTCTGGTTTGTAATCACATTGCCTATTTTATGTTAATTACTATAATCATTATTGTAATTAAATGGTACCTACGTTTGCCACAGTTCTCCCGTATCAGCATCTAAAGACTCGTTTGACAAATTCTATTTCTAATTAAGTTATTCAATAATTTTACACAAATATTTGTTACATTCACGCGGTTCTAATGACTAATCGAATGTTTATAATGATGCTTGTTATTACGTTATGGTGATCCTTCGAATCCGTAGTAATATCTAGCCTTATTACAGTTTCAATTATATTCGTCCCAATGATATCCAAAATTGTACTACAGGTTTTAATTACATTCACTATAGGCTTTTAAGCTAACAATGACATCAATTAAATCTAAAGAAGTTTTTATACCAATACCCTAGTTATAAAATTCTCCAGTTTTCTCTTTATGTGTGTCCCTACTTTTAACATTATTTTAACAAATGCTTTGTCAACAATAGAAGCTATTTGGGTGTGCCATTGTAAGTGATTACTACAAAATTCTATGTTTCAGCATAACGTTTCGCATCTCAATCACATCAGAAAACGTATACACAGATTGTTTACGTCTTACACCATATATTAGAAATGGCAGCGTTAATATTGCTCAAAACTTAGCGGAGGTAGATTCCTCTAAATTCATGAATATAACGAGTTACGCTGGCTTCATAACTGTGAACGATGAATACGATAGCAATCTGTTCTTTTGGTTCTTTCCTAAGCCACAGATGAGTACCACCCCCTTGATTATCTGGCTGCAAGGCGGACCAGGTTATTCATCTCTGAAAGGCTTGTTCGATATTATGGGACCATTTGAAGTGGAGGGTGATAAAGGTAATGTTAAATTTTACACTTAATCGGTTTTTATAGATGTTACTTAACTTTTATTAGACTGTATAATGCGGCTTTTTAATGATTGTATATGGATTTTTAATGGTAATTCAAATTTGGCCTTTGGTATGTAATTCAAAGAAAGCAAACGCAGCGCACATATAATTTTTTGAACATTGAAATTTGAAACTTCTTACTTGCTTCTTAAAAAAAATGTAATCTCAATACTTTGATTCCACATTGTTTTTGAATCTACTGTTTCCAACGTCCATAAGTAGCTTATGTCTTATTCTACTATATAGTTAACAACATTACTACCAAATATCTTCAAAATCTTTTCTGCAGTTTTCCCGTTAAAGAGAAACAAATCTATACCTATACATATATCCCAGACATTCATGCAAATTATTTCAGTAATTCAGAGACCAATAACTTGGGCTTCGGATTATTCCCTGCTGTTTCTGGATCAACCTGTGGGTGCTGGGTACAGTTTTACACAGAACGATCGTGGATATACGGATAACGAAGATGATGTAAGGATTCACATAATTGTTATGCGATAAGTTGTATTATATTCCATTAGCTGAAGTAAATATATTTGGTGTTTTATACCAATTAAGTTGAAATCTTTCTGAGGTCTGTAAAAATCTTATTAATTTTATTTTATTATAAGCTATAAGAGAAAGACAAGATTTAGGCTATTATTATTATGGCTTTTGTTTTCTCTTTGACGTATACCTTTTGTTTCTGAAAGTATGCCCTATGAAGGCTTATAATAATTAATTTATGCAATATTATAGTGCTGAATTACATATGTGGCAAATAGTGATGAAAATTAATATCACCCTTTAAACTCTTCATTTTGCTCACTCTTCATTTTGCAACAATTTTGATTTTTGCGGAATCTTGACGGCAGATTGAACGATTGTTATATTTAATACATAGATTTTAACAAAACATTTTAAAAATTTTAATTTTTATATGATCTAATAGGTGGGGGAACAGATGCATGAATTTCTAGTACAATTTTTGGAATTATTCCCCGAGTTGAAGGAAGCACCGTTATTCATAGCGGGAGAATCATACGCCGGGAAATACGTCCCTGCTTTAGCTATTCAAATCCACCGCCGAAAAGATAAACATCCTATTAACTTACGAGTAAGTAAATGTATACCTTGCTCTTATATATTTAGCACTAAAAGGGCAGTTTAATAGAAGCTAGTGTATGTTGCAAAAGAGGTGTTTTTTTATTTATTTTCAGTCTCACGTAGTTATTCCTTCCAATATTTGTAGTAACATAAATTGAAATGAAATGTCATTAGTTTGAATATTTTAAAGTTTTATCATTTAATTGCTGTATACATAAATCTTGTTTTATAGGGCATTGCCATCGGAAACGGATTAATAGACCCGCTTAGTATGATGCATTATAGCGAATTTTCTAGAATACTTGGACTGTTAGACGATACACAGGTGGAGGTTTTGAAAATCATTGAACAAGATACAGTTCAGGCTATCCAAGAGGAGCGAATGCTTGATGCAGCTTTGGTAAGTGATTTTTTATATGTTACGATTCACATTATTTACAGGAAACAATGGATTACAAAGTTATAAAATGAAACCTTTTGTTTCAAGTTATGAAATTGTATAAGTTTCATACGGGAAAAACAAACTAAAAAATAATTTATTCAGTTTGTTTTCAACCGACGTCCCGAAAACGAAGGAGGGTCTCAATTCAACGGGTATCTTTTTCTTTTTGTTCTTTTATTCTTCGATATATGCTGTTCCAATCGTCAAACTTCTTTTTGTATTTGATAGGACATTGTTCCCATTTGGTCCCATTTTAGAATTTGTGTCCTTTTTTCTGCACAATTAATCAGCAACTATCGGTTTAAACAAAACAATACAAACGATTAAGGCTTTAATAGCTATTAAGGTTTCAACCGCGTAAGTCCGTATCCCGTAGGAATATCGGGATAAAAAGTTGCCTTAATGTTATTCCAGCTATCTACGTACCAAATTTCATTGCAATCGGTTCAGTAGTTTTGCGTGAAAGAGCAACAAACACTCATCCTTACAAACTTTGGCGTTTATAATATTAGTGGATTAGGATTATAATACCAAATTTACTGCGAACATAACATTCTATTATACTTCATTTTTATTAATCATTTATAGGGTTTCAATAAAACTCTAGAGTACATTAAAAAACACAGTGGCGTGAGTTTCTATAACTTCAACATGGACCAAGGGGGCGGGGCACCAGCGTTCGAAGCGTTTGTCAATCGAGCTGATGTAAGAGAGGCGATACATGTGGGAAACGCTTCGTACCACCTGAATAATCAACTGGTGTACCAGAAGATGCAGCCGGACATGATGAATACTACGAAGCCGTTTGTTGAAGAGCTGTTAGAACATTATGGAGTTATGTGCTATAGGTAAAATCTGTGTAAAACTAATATAGTATTATCTTATGTACTAATACTTACAGAATATCGTGACAGTTTTGTTATTTGAAAAAATTATGAAATATATAAACAACTAGCTGTTTGTCCCGGTTTCATCCTTGGTATAGCCTATGTCACTCAGTGTAATTGCAACTTTGTAATTATGACAGAATTTTTTAAATCAGTCCAACCATTCACGGGTGATGGCGTGACCAAGGGAAACAGGGATTCATTTATATAAATATAGCTTTGTATTGATTCTAAGACGAACAAGATTTTGAATACGCATTTCGAAATTTATCTTATATTCAGTATTCTAACTTTACAAGACTTTTTATTTTCGTTCACCCACTAACAACTCCGATGAAAAACCTATTTACCTACATATTAGAATGAAGACTTATAATTTGGGCAGCTAATATGTTAAGTACATGCTCTAAAACCATAACAATTAATATAAGTAATGAAATCAATAACCATTTTCTCCAGTGGTCAATTGGATGTTATCCTGCCGTACGGTTTATCAAGGAATTTGTACTCCAAATTGAACTGGTCTCGTCGTCCTGAATATATAAAAGCCTCGCGCCGCCGGCTGCGGAACGCAACAGACGGTACAATCGTGGCGTAAGTATTATTTGATCTCATGTCAAAGATAATTCGATAATCATATTTTTTATTGATTAACTCAATAGAAAATTTTAACTGAATTGCATAGGAAAGATGTTTTTATGTAAATAGCTAAAAACTGTATAATAGACAAGCATTACTAAATCTTGCACTCTAATAAAATATTTACGTGGTGAATATTAAGTTACTTCCTTAAGAAATAAACCAATTTGGCTCGCAAAAAAAATATTGCAGTATTTTCCAATGTAACTGGCAATACCAAAGGAAAAAATGTTGTCACTTAAAAAAATACATGCAGACATACATATTTATATCATAACATATTTCAGTTTTATATACAAGAATTATAAATAATTAATGATCTATTGGTATTATTTTCAAGATACAAGAAAAGCGGAGGCAATTTCGCAGAGGTATTGATAAGGAGAGCTGGTCACATGGTGCCCGAAGAACAGCCTGATGTCGCCAAGTTCATTATTGATAGATTCATAGAAGAATATAAATAATATTAAATTAACAGCGTTTTATTTATGTCACACACCAAATAAGATCAATCTATTTGATCAGTCAAAACGATAAAAACAAATTCATATATCACCAGAACAGGACTAGTTTTTGTTTATATCTTACAAAAGATGGAAGCGTTTATTACAGCATGCGTTACTCAAGACAAACTAAATCCTATCTAAATTATATAATATATCCTTTTCAAAATTTATATTTCCTGTATCCAAAGGTTGCCTGGAAGAAATCGCTTCAAAGAGATAAGGCCGCCAGATTTTACAGTAGATATTGTTTGTTGGTTTTTGTTAACTGTATGTGTATTGTACAATAAAGTGGTAATAAATAAATAAATAAATAAAAATCCTACTTTTCTACTTCCTATACAATATTTCAAACGAGAATGTTTGTAAGAATGTGTAGATGTTTGTAAATCTTT
>NC_052102.1:2642059-2648455 GCF_012273895.1 Zerene cesonia | reverse complement strand
AATCCTACTTTTCTACTTCCTATACAATATTTCAAACGAGAATGTTTGTAAGAATGTGTAGATGTTTGTAAATCTTTCACGTGAAAACCATTGAACTACCTACTTTCCATGACTTGGCAGTGAAGAAGCCAGTGAGTATAGCTTATGTAATAGAATAGCACATACGATAAAGAAATACTTGTTTTTGCGGGTTTCTTCGATGGGTGAAACCACGCAGCATTACTTGTATTAAACAATATTATTCATTATTCCTAATGATATTTAGAAATTTTTGATAAGGATACCATTAATGATCGTTAATGGCAATATCAAAGTTCTGGGTTGCTGTAATTAATTATTTTTAATTAGACTAATTTATAACATGAATTCATACATAAAGCGCAAAAAAGTTACAGTTGAGCTTTATTTGTATAGTGGTACCTATACAAACACAGGAACTGTTTCATTCGGTATCTGTACCCATAAATAATCATGATTCTAAAACTACTATTTATAATAATGTAAGACTATTTTTCTATAAAAAACTAACCAATGATAATATGTCTTTTTAGTAGTTGTAGTAGCATATGTTTTTTCAGTTTATAATGTATTTCCGTCCCAAACAGATAATTCCAAAATTATTTAAAGCCCCTAAAAGCAAAGATATCGGTTAAAATAAAAATCGGTTCCAAGTATATTATATACAACTTAACTCTTTCCTTCTTTGGCCGTCTAGTAATACCTTCGAGTTTAACTGTTTATTTTAGGTGTCTGTTAAGTTTAACAATGGGTTATATTCCGCACTTAAACCAAGACCCATATCGTGCCCTATTGGAACGGACATATCGAACAGATTACGATGCGCCTGAGGAGACCACGGATAAAAAACCATTAATATTGACACCGCTGTTGAAGAAAAATGAATTAGAAAAGGCGAGGTCTGCTGCAGAAGTGAAATCGAATTATACATTGCCTGGAGTGAAGAGTTATGCGGGGTACTTTACTGTGAGTTAACATAAAGGACTATTTTTGAATATTTTTGATAAGTCTGTAGGCTAGGCTTTAACTAAAAATAAAATATACTTTATATGTACTTTGATATTTTATCGTATTGTTATATATTTTTTGTTACTTCTTCTTATATATTTCTTTTCTATGTATAAATAATTATAAAAATTTAGAGATAAAAAATATCAAAGGTTACTTAATATTTTATGTTTTTATGTACAGGTCAATGAGAAATATAACGGAAATCTTTGGTTTTGGTATTTCCCCGCGATGAATAAACCAGTGGAGGAAACTCCTCTCATACTGTGGTTGCAAGGGGGCCCCGGTGCGTCATCCATGTTTGGACTATTTGAAGAAATCGGCCCGTTCACTATCACAGAAAATATGGAATTAAAAAGTAAGTATATGTATGTATGTATTATGTCAATATATCTTAATATCAAAATAAGGCTTGACGTCTTCTTTCAATATAGTAAATATTTTATCTAATATATAAAATTCTCGTGTCACAGTTTTCGTTGCCAAACTCCTCCGAAACGGCTTGACCGATTCCTCTGAAATTTGGTGAGCATATTGGGTAGGTCTGAGAATCGGCCAACATCTATTTTTCATACCCCTAAATGATAAGAGTAAGGCAGAACGCGTTTGCCGGATCAGTTAGTATTATATATAATATAAATATTCATACATTTATTACTTATAATCTCGTGCAGTTTCATAGAAAATAAAGTGAGGTAAGTTAGTGAACCTATTAATTTTTACAAAACGACATTTTTACAAAACATATTGCTGTACTTGTTCAATTCCTTTTCATTTTAGAGAAGAAATATTCCTGGGGAGATAAATATTCTCTTCTCTTCATCGACAATCCCGTTGGTACTGGGTTCAGCTTTTCTGATATAGAAGGATACGCAACTAATCAAACAACGGTAAGATAAGGCATAGAACATTATAATATTTTTCCTACTATAAATACTGAAAATTTTAACCAAATCTGATTTTAATTGTCGAGATTGTTACTTATTTGTCCTTATTGATAAATTAGAACACCCATAAATTTGCATCTTTCTAGATAGGTGAAAACCTCTACTCAGCATTACAACAGTTCATGACAATGTTCCCGAATCTACGCCAAGTACCGTTCTATATCGCTGGAGAATCGTACGCCGGCAAGCATATACCCTCGCTCGCTATACAAATCCATTGGCACAAACATGCGGATGAACCTATAAATTTGAAGGTTTGCTTCTTTACTTGGCTAAAATCTTTCTTAAAAAACTTTGGACACAAAAAATAAGACAAACCTGAAATTAAATCGAAGGCCACTCAAGAGCCCATAAACACATCTCATCAGGCTGTCAAACTTTCTAGTTTCAGAATAATGTATTGCTATTTCTTTCGCGATATTTCTCTTACCTATTGGTGAATGTATATCAATTTTTAGTTAGTTCATCATCATCATCTTCATCAGCCCATATATGTTCCCACTGCTGGGACACAGGCCTCCTATGAGGCTTCAGGCCATAAACATAATCCACCACGCTGGCCAAGTGCGGGTTGGCAGATGTCACATGTCGTCGAACTTTTGATTCTTGGACATGCCGGTTTCCTCACGATGTTTTCCTTCACCGTTTTTTAAGCAGTGGTGATGTTATCCCCATGCGCAGATAAATTGAAAAATCAATTTATTTCCTGCACGCTCGCCCGGTCTCGAACCCCGACTTATCGATTTTGAAGTCCGAGGTTCTCACCACTGAGCCACCACTGCTTCAATGCTTTAGTTAGTTATTAAAACCTAATTAATAGTAATAATGTGAAGGGTCTCATGATTGGAAACGGATTCATCGACCCAATAACATTGCAATGCACTAGTTTATTTTTCCGAGAGACCGGCTTGATTGATGATAGAACTGCGAAGAATTTGTCCGTAATAGAAAACAGAATTGTGGATGACATTAAAAAAGGTCACATGACCAAAGCCTCTTCGGTAAGTCCTCTGAACTTTCTCACTCTTCTGAATAATAACTGCCTACACGCAAATGCAAAACGTCTTCAACGAAAAAAAAAGAATTAATTTTTTCACCTTTTAGTGACCTGCTATTACTTAGATACAATAGTGTGTACATATTAAAAAAATTGCTTAATATAATCCCAGTATATAAGTATAAACTATGTAATCTAACAAATTATTTAATTATTGTTATTTCATTCAGGACTTTAGGACTGGACTACATTTTTTAAATTTTGCTACGCTATTACCCAATCCCTATAATTATTTAAGCGACAGCGAGATTTTTTTAACGAAATATGAAAGGTTTATACAAACAAAGGAAATGCGTGAAGCATTACACGTCGGATCTACTAACTTTGTACAAATTGGCGATGTATACACGAAGCTTATACCAGATATGATGAACAGCGCCAAGCCGTGGTTAAACGAGCTTTTGGATCATTATAGAGTACTGCTTTATAAGTGAGTTATTTCCCGGCATTTCAACCTCCAGGGTCGAAATTATGCATTAATTATAAGGTAGCTATATGCTATACAAGCTATTTAGCTGATAATCACCCGACGAGTACAATCTGGGAGCCTTCAAGAGAGACTTAATTAAAAAATTGGTTAAGGTCTATATATAAAAGGCAACTGCCTAAAAATTGGTCACCCATTTAATTTACGACCGTGGCAACCGTTGCTTAACCTCAAATTTTTATTATTATTTGTGGAAGAGAAATGCATTTTCTCAGTATTCAACTGTGTAACTAAAACGGTTCATGAGGCCTGGTGACAGACATAACGTAATATTTTTTCAAAAGTGGGATGGTACCCGTACCCGAAGGCGCAATAAACAAATGCAAAAATAATGCGTTACGTAATTAAATGCATTTTCATGAGTCATGAAAAAATCATGATGTTGAAAAATTTTAAACGATCGTGTGCCTTCAATTGTGATACTTACTTTATCAAAAATTGCAATTTATGATTCTCATTCCAAACTAAAATGGTTGTTGGTTGTTTGATATTTCGTAATAATTTTTTTTTGCTATTTTTATATTATTTCAGTGGCCACTTAGATACAGTAGTGCCTTACTCTCCATCTGTTAACACATACAATTCACTGTCTTTCTCCGGTACAGCTAAATACAAAACTGTTGAGAGAGAGCCTTTGATTTACAATGAAACGTTATTAGGGTATGTATGACAGTAAAAAAGTGTAATATAATTCATGATGATATTTTCGTGTAAAACAAGGTAACTTGATACTCGTGAGTTGTGAATCCGATACTTTCATGACGAAGTTACGTTTTCGTGTATTAAAATTATTTATTTCTAATTGATCGCGATCAATTGAATCTGTGGAGCGACCACCACCGCCCATAAACATTTGCAGAGCTAGATTCTCTGCAAATGTGTTGCTAGCATATTAGAACTTGAATTAATAAAGGATCGTAGAGGCTAATAAAGGGATGGCTTTGGATCCCACTTTCAAAACTATTTGACGCCGATCTTCTATGGGTACCTTGCGCGGTGCGTGCTGCCCCAATTCGTGCTGGAATTATTATAGATTCTTTATGTATTGTATAAATCTCATACTTTGATATACTATCTCCATTGCTATCCAAATTGGTCGGCTGATTTAGACTTATACGCGGGTACGTGTAAGTCTAAATCAGCCGCTCAAATTATGATGTATGCGACTACGTAATATGTTAAAAATTCAGAAATAAATTACCGTAAAAAGGAAAAATGCATATTA
This sequence comes from Zerene cesonia, assembly GCF_012273895.1. Lineage (NCBI taxonomy): Eukaryota > Metazoa > Arthropoda > Insecta > Lepidoptera > Pieridae > Zerene > Zerene cesonia. The sequence goes on along the minus strand of NC_052102.1, from coordinate 2,643,713 downwards.
GCTTTATATTTTTAGTTACTACAAAGAAGCTGGTAATTTGCTAGAGGTAATGGTACGAGGCGCGGGACACATGGTGCCATCAGACAAACCTGAAGCGGCTCTGGTAATAATCGATAAATTCATTGGCTAGCTAGCTAATGAATTTAGCTATTAATAGATTGTGTTAATAAAAGATTTTCAATTTTGTCGATCCTGTGTTTTCCTTTAAAAGTAGCATTTTAGTGTTTCAACCTGAAAAGATTCACGTTGGTTACTTGTTTATTCACAGATTTTTTTAACTAAATTTATTTAATTTATAAGTAATACTATTTACATTACTTTTCTTCTAGGACAAAACGAATAAAAGTAAACTTTACTGGACGGCTAGTATTGTTGAATAGGCTACGGATTAAAAATATAATAAAATTTTTTGTATAACTAATTTTCCAATTAGGTATCAAAAATGTTAATTGGCATATCGAATATATGTATTTACTCTTATTAAACCAGTAATAAAAAATAGTATTTCACGTAGAACATTTATTAAAAAAATAACATTGTCTCATTCATTATTACTAGTGTTTATACTGTTTGACAATAGGAACCACAAATAATTACCAAACGAATTTTTACTCTTTACTCCAGTTCAAAACTCGAATTATAATATAAGGCATACAATACTCGGACATTGTATCTTAAATAGTTTATTAAAACGAAATGGCATACTTTTTACTCGCACTTATTCTATGTATATTAGTCATTTTATTTATTTTATCAAATTTTAAATCAAAGTTAAGTACAGTTAAAGTTAAATCAAATACAAATGCACTCAATCATCGCATATTCATCGCTCCTTCACTCACAGGCCCATAGAGCTGTTTAATTTTTTTCTTAAACCTCAAGAACAATACTATTCCCAATAACAATAATAGAATGAGAACTATATTCACGATCAAGCTAATAGTGAGCTTAACATGCTCGCTATTAGGTTCAATTTTGGGTTCCTCGACATATGGCGCTGTGTTATTTTCGTTGATGACGTAATCCGGTGGAAGAATGAAGTTGAACTCTTTGTTGTCTATGAAGTTTGAGATTAAATGGAACAATTCGGCCGGTCTGTCTATAGGCACCAGGCTTCCCGCGTTAGTTATTAGTACTTCCATTAGGTTTCCGCCCGATTTTATATACCTGAAACAAATATTTAATATGTGTCCTGTCATGTATCTGTAAAAATAGGGTTGTGTAATATTGATTTCATCTAAACAATATGGGTTTGATGTACTGGAAACAATTACACCAACTGGTAACAATACTGTTCAAAATATTCATGTGTTTTATGAAATTAGTCATTTAAACTATAATATAAAAAAAAATTAAGTAAACACATCGTGTGTCGAAAATTATTCAAAATCAATTTTATTACAAGTTCTGACCGCACCGAACATTCTAAAAAATTCAAATACTTGAACACTAGATCACTATCAATACTTTTATAATGCATATTATATTTATATTATTATGATTATATTATGTGTATTTCGTGAATTGCTTGATTGTATCAATTGTATATCATGATATTGAATGCATAGATTCTTATACTTTATTGCAAAGGCTGTCTTTCCTGTTTTGGCAATGTAGTATTTTTTTACTTACCCTGCCATAGAGTCATTAAACC
>NC_052102.1:2601770-2641059 GCF_012273895.1 Zerene cesonia | reverse complement strand
TCCTGTTTTGGCAATGTAGTATTTTTTTACTTACCCTGCCATAGAGTCATTAAACCACCAAGGTAGGTGAGGGGCTTTCAGGAAATCCTCCTTCTGCTTCCATTGCCATTTCCTCCGACCCTCTGCATTTGGAACGCATGGGGATGCAAGATCAAACTGGCCACTGTAAAATATAAATTAGAACGTGTAGTGTCAAAAGAATGAATATTATTCAGATATTAGTCGTAGTTAAAGTACGCAAATACAAATAAACAAAAACGAAAAATATAGCTAAAATAAATTAAAAAAACACACTCAAGATAGAATTAATTAGTTTTGTCTCACTTAATTTTGTATAGACTGTACATACGCGTAAGGAAATTATTCAATCTTGCTGATGCAAATCAGCTATATATATGAAAAATATATCTGTCCAGCTTAACGAAACTTTATTAATAATGTATAACTTACATAAATAACTAAAGAATACATACCAATAGATAAGGACCCTGTAATTTTCTATAAGCTTCTCTAATTTCGCTGTGACGTTATTTAAGAAGTCTCGTTGCATGCCCGTTATAACTGAATAATCCGTGATCGAAAACGTTAGGTCGCCAACATGGAGGGCATCTCTCACATCATTTTTTGTTATGTAGTCATAAAAATTGTAATCCAAATTGTCATATTCCTTCACAGCGTTATATAACTGTCGTTTACCGGACATTTCTTTCAGCCGCTTAAGAAGGTCTTCACGAAACTGGAAGGTTGACAAAACTTATTGTTAGACTTCGGTAGGAAATTCATATTCTAAATTAATTTAATGACTCGCTGCTGTATTGTAAATGAGAAATAGCCACTTATAAAGCAAGGAAAGCTACTTGTAATCACAATTTCTCATTGTTTCATTAATTGAGAATGGCTTTGTAAACCGTCGAATCGTCATAACGAACAAAGTTGTCCAAAATATAAACAACGCATATTATACATTGCATCACAATGAAACATGTGTTAGAATAAGAAAATAAAATAAAACCTATTAACGATTTATTGTATTGATGTCCATTAATGAACAACATGATAATGATTCATTGGAAAGGCCCTATTGAGAGCCTACAAGTACCTATATAATAGTATCATCTATCTATGTCCAATTAACTGATTTCATCATTATTAATAGTAAACACAGCATGTTTAGTTTCATTTTTACATATAGTTTTAAAAAAAGTGTGTTAGGCATAAAAATATATTTTGCATTTAATTGAAGTTGCCATAATTATACAACAATAAAGAATGAAAGATTGTAGCCGAGAAACTTTCATTTACTAATATTCTCCCGTTGAAGAATCTTGGGTAGAATTTATCAAAATTCTTACTTAACGAATGCCTACATCATAGTAGCTATCTGTATGCCAGATCACAGTCTCGGTCCAGTTGTATGGGCTGTGTGTTGACAGATCAGTCAGTCAGTCAGTCAGACCAATGCGTTTTGTTTATTAAGATACAAGTGGAATAGTACTATACTCACACTGTAAGCGTTGCTTGCACTCCCGTCTCCCAAGGACTGAATAAACTTATCCTGCAATTGTTTAGCCGCGAGCACACCCTGACGATCAATCAAGCCGAAGTTATAAAACGTTGATGAATAATCTGTGACACTGTCTCCATTTAATATTGGATCTCCTAAAATTAAACCCTGTAAGAGAAACGCTAAAATTAATATTTTAGATAATTCAAAACCGAACGAACCGAAACCGCACCTTCCAGACACCTATACATAACTTTGTCTTTTTTCCACATTGGAATTATTACTGCTTTAAGACGTCATGGTCATTAAAAGCTACACGATACTTTGTGGAAGTCCATCGCTCACCATTGCTTTTAATAAAAACAAAATAGATATGCTTGGAGATTCCTTATTTAAACTGTCTGTGGGGAAAACCGTACGTTATTGCGTACGGAGAATGTCTAAAAACTATTTTTAGCATATATGCGTGTATGGTATAAGGGTTTATACGGTATACACCGCTGGAAAGAACTTAATAAATCTTTATAAGTACGATGTTATATTATTTTTAACCAAAGAAAAACACAGTTGCAAACATTGTACATAACTCGATTGTTTATAAGAATTATAATTCAATAACTTACGAGGAACTTATTGTTAACATAATTACATTTGAGGAAAGTCAAAATTATATTCGACCCACGAATTTACAAATTACTTCCCGAACAACAAATGTCAAGGTGTATGATTTTAATTGCAAGTTATCGTGATTGTGGTATCACATTGATACACAACAATTCCAGATTTAATTTCCTGATCACAACTAAAATTGCGATATAGGGTAAAATGGGTCTTTATTAAGACTTTCCTGTCCATATATTTATATCTGTTTGTCCGTCTGTCACCAGACAGTATCTCAAACAGTGATAGTTAGACATATGAATACTTTTAGAGTTGGTATAGCGGTAACAGAAGAATATCAATATCTTCTGTTACCGGTTACCCGACAAAGGCTACGGTTAACGGTAGGCGCGGTCATAAATTGGATGGGTGGCCAACATTTTTTGCAGCTATTCTTTAGCTTATTTATACGGAAGCCTTAGTGTCCTGTTCCGATTCACGATTTTTCATTCAACTAGTTTCAAGACTCGATTTTTATCTAAAGAGCAAAGTACATAATAATACTGCCATTTTAATAGCTAGATATAAGTTACACATGACCAAGACGGTGAAATGATACCGTCATATGAGCATAAAAAATTGCTTTAATTACTAAGAAACTTATTAACCAATACGCAACAATAAGCATCCAATCATAGTTGTTTGAGTATTCTCTGGTCATAACTTTTTTAATAATAGACTATATAACAAGGATGTACCTATACAGAACTAGTTATAGCACTAACTGTCGAAGTAAATAAGCGTAAGATGTAATAATAAAGACGTGAAGAACAATTTATTCTTAATGACATAGCATGAGCTGGTACAGATTAGGTAAATTACATGTAGGAATGAAGCATGATATATGTTCATACATGACTTACCTTTAAGTTAATAGGTATTGTTGAATTTTTGGCATCCATGATCTTCATGGCCAGAGCAGGCGCGTAATGGCCCGCGAATTTGTCTCCAGCAATATAGAGTGGGCCTTTACTTAATTCTGGGTAAATTTGTACTAATTGTTGCACAGCTGATAATAGATTACTTGCATACTGAAAAAAACAGGGTCTTATATTTTCTTACAGCAACTTCATTTTCGTTCATTTCATAGGAATAAGTTGTATAAAAGATAAAGGGATGAGAAGGGATTACTTGTATACTAAAAAAATGATTAAGAACTTTTCCACATACAGCAAAATTATTTTAACTCGATCTGTATTTATTATCTCGACTGATATATAATTTTATAAACGTTTCAGAAACGATACATGCATGCATGACATTCAGGACCATAAAAATTATTACAATTTGAGGTTATAATATATATTTCTTAACAGGCATGGCATCAGATTATAAACTTACCATCTCTTCATCACTCGGTATACCTGTTAAACCTTTATCCGTATGGCTATAACCCTCAGCGACGGAATTATCCATGAATACCATTGAAAACTTTTTGTTCCACGAATATTCCCGATCTGTAATTATAGACAGTTATAGACAAGATCTAGTAAATAAAACAGAAATTAAAAGTGTATTGCCACAACTTACCTTTTAAAAATCCACCCCTAGACATTCTAGTTTCGTTTACAATGTATTCAAAAGGCCCAATTTCAGTAAATAGGCCCGCCATGCTGGTCAGCCCCAATCCACCTTGAAGCCAAAGGATCCAAGGCATATCCTTTCCATCGTTATTTATTGTTGGAAAGTACCAGAAAAATTGATTCGAGTTGTGTTTCTCGTCGACGGTTAAGAAACCTGAATAGCTCCTTACATCGAGGAAAAGTTTGGGGTCAACGGCCGATCGATTTCTGGCTTCTTCTGTGTTGTTTTGTTTGACATACGGCGTAAGAATTAATGGTGTCGCAGTCAGTATTGGGTGAATTACTGTCGCGCTAAAAATATAGTATATTGCGTATTTAATTCTGGTTACTTTTTTGACACAGAATGAAAGAAATAATAGGTTTATTTGTCTTGCATGCGATTTACAATGTTTACAATAAATGGGCAATTAGTAACGGTTGATGACAGCGGTAGGGTGCCGAGCGTTCATTTATTTAAAATAAATTTATTACAGCAGGAAATAGAATAGATCAATTAAAATATCAGATTACATATAATAACTTTTTATAACGCAGTATATGCAATTTTCCTTAAAATAATAAAATATGCAAAATTTACGTGTAATTATTTATAAATACCCTCAAAGTCAAGGGTAAAATTTTCGCTGTATAAGAATGGAAGGAATTAAATTTGTTCAACACATCTGGCAGCTTTATATAGTTGGTGAAACTCAAGCTTTCGAAAGTACTAGCCCTTCATTTATGAGTAGCTATGACATCATCTTTTTATTTAGGTCCGTGATGGGAGCATTGCCCTGATGCTTTGATTAATTTTAAATCATTTATTACATATTTGACACGATGAAATAAGAAGTACATTACTTTAAGTAAACGAAAACACCCGTCACTGTGACCAATGTCTCGAGCGAAACTTATTGAAGCCTATATTTAGGTTATCGATTCAAAACGCAAATAAACAAGTTGGTTACTCACTACTCAGTACTCTTTACGCATTTATATAGCCAGCATGTTATGGCACACAACAAAATTGTGCACACCCTAATATAAATACACACAATCTTACAAATATAGCGTTTCTTACTTTGTTTTAAAGCAAAATTTATACATTAACTACTTACCATAATATAAATAATAAGTGTAGCATCGTGCACATTTCGTTTTAGTCCAAACAACGTATTAAAACATTTCGAAAGTAAACTATTGTAGCGAAATCACAAAACACGCGGCAGCCGGCGCATGTAGCTAAATATGAATGGAGTACGAGTAGGTACGCCTTTACGCCGACTGGGTCGTATAATTTACTAGGAGTATATGTGTTCTGTGATATTACTGGTTCACCGCAGATAAGGTAATTCAAACAAAATGTTTGTTTTCATTAGTTATCTGTACATTTTTTGGAAGTTACGTTATTACTTAATGACTACACCTAATTAATTAATTAATGATTAGATTGTTATAATCAGAGACTAGATACACGGAAAAATAAAATCGTGGAACACATGATGAAACGTTTGTTCCAATATCTCTTCTTCCCCATCTCTATGATATTCGTGCATTTAACCTAACAATTTATCGACTAAGTTCATGGTAACTAGTCAAACTGGTTTATTTTCTTGTAACCATAATAGTAACAGACTACAGTGCCATCTTCTGACAATGGCCGATACCCACGCATACGATCATAGTGGCCCGAGTAGTAAGGCGTCGCCCCGGTATGTCAAGAGATGATCGCATTTTTTTCTAGTCTTCATATTATTCTAATATTTAAATACTACTTTCAAATAAAAAAATCGGTTGACCCAGTGAAAGTTATATCATCAAAAAAATCTAGTCGATTGGATAATCCCTTTTTTTAAATCGGTTGAAAAAATATAGCGATAATATATTCATACTAGTAGGTACACTGTATGTCATACTGAGCCTACATTACTGCAATTATTTGTATATATAGCAAATAATCTTTAAAAAATGGCTACTCCGTACGAAAAAAAAACACATTTAGTAAATAAATGTTCCCCCAAAATGTTGGTACAAAGGTATATAAATAAAATTTCGATTAGTAATCAAAAGTATAATGTATGAGTGTTATTATGATCATTGCTTTTGATGATTTGTCGCAGAATCATGTCTTCCTTCAAGGAGCTATGTGTCGTTATTGGTACATCTTGGATCCAGTCGGTGACCAAACGTTGTATCGGCGCCGGAGCATCCACTGGGACCATATGACCAGCACCACGTATCACCACTTCTGTCAATCTACCACCCGATTTGAGATATCTGTAAGAACGATTTCTTATTTAGGTAAGTAGTTTTTAGGACAATTTTTCTTTTTATCTGATTACACAGCCAATGTACAATAATCTCGAATCTCTGAATCGACTTTGTAATCTGAAATTTCATCATAGGCCCATATATTTTAATGACAAGAAACGTATAAGTATTTAAGAAATCATGATTAATTTAACAAGGCCAGAGAACATTTTTTTAGAAATGCGATATAATTTTTTAAATTGTTATAGTACAGTTAGAGATTTCTCACTTACCCAGCTAGTCTATTTCGGAACATATACGGGCGCCTTTCTGATTCAATGAATTCGTTCCTGTCTTTCCATTGCCATGTACGATGACTTTCCGCACTAAAAATGCAGGGTAATAGTTGATCTAATTGACCACTGAAACATAATTGCAAAGTATTTAATTCCATAAAGATCAAATTAAACATATCAAAAACAAAACGATCCCAAATTTCAATGTAGGATTAATAAGGTTAACGAATACAACAACCAACCAACAACCTACCAATAGGAAAGCACCTTATAACTCTCCAATAATTCTTCAAACAGCTGTTTAGAACTGCTAAGAAAATCTGGGCCCATTTCAGTATTTACAGTAACATTGACGAAGGAAAACTTGACGCTTCCAACGTGTATGGCGTTCCGGACTTCGGTGTTATTTAGGAAATTCACGAAACCACCAGCGCCGATGTCGTCTTTCAAAAAATTGTATGCGTGTTTCTGATGCGACATAAGTAGTAATACGGTAATCAGGCTCATCCATTTCTGTTGAAATAACGTTTTGCTTTAGCTCAATGTGTTCTGTACTTACCAAATGTGACTGACAACAGCTAGACAACTTTTTATATTTATTTATTTCTTTATTTATACATTTTTGTCCTGAACTTTAACTTTATTATAAATTAAAAATTAAAACGATTGTATCGAACTATTTCATTCAGAAAACCCGACGTTCGGTGAGAAATTAAGTTTTAATGAAACAATCGTTTTTAAATAAAATTAAATAACGATTTTGATATTTAACATGAAGTCACTAGTCTTCCCTAACTGGGTTTTTCCTAACAAGACAAATATATCTTTAAAAGAAATAACCAAAAAAAATTTTAAGAAGTTATCTTATGATATTAAGAAGGACTTGTTAACATGAATTCACAAACATGCTAATTATATTTTTAATAGCTACATGATACGGCGAAAAGTTAAAGATTTATATAATGTACGAACTTAGTTTGAAAAAAAAATCACGTTTTAAATTGTATTATTTACTCAAAAAAACAACAATAATAATTATGTCCGAATAACCTACTTCTAATCACTAAACTTTATCACAGATTTTGTCAATTACGAGCACGGTTTAAAATGTAACGCTTTATCATTAACGTATTCAATATTATATGGAACACTTCATTACTAGAGTAGATGTCATGGATATCTCACTTATCATTAAATAAGACATCCTTGATTCGTACTTTAATGTAATCAAGATAAGATGTGGATCTCGATGGAGTAGATCCGAAGCGAAATAAAACCGACTTATCGTTACTGACTCAACTTAGTATTTTTAAGGAAAAGCAGCTGTGACTGTTTGATTCTTCTTCACGCCTAAACCAATGAACACTGATTCATGTGAAATTTTGCACAGAGGTAGTTTAAGACCCGAGTAAGGACTGGATATTTTATATTCCGGAATTCCTATGTGAACTGGAATTATGCGGGGAAAAACCCGGACTGTGTATTACTCTTTTAATATGCAGACAAAGCAACAGATGGCAAACTAGTAACTCTATAAGCCAATAGAACAAAATTAAATATCTCTCACTTGTTTTGCGGCAACACTTTTATTAGCAGAAATATCAGCTTGAAAAGCTTTCACCAAAGGCTCGATTGATGCAATTTGCTCTTTGCTCAACAGTCCAAAGTAAAGAAATGGAAGTATCACATTCTTTATCATTGCTGGCTCTATCAACGCGTTGCCTATTATGAAACCCTGAAAAATAGAATAGAATAAGCAAAATGTTTAGAAAATAAGAAATAATACAAGGATAGAATGGTACTATTAATAACCGCATTAAAGTACCATCCTACCCTTATATATATATATATATATATATATATATATATATCATGACGTACTGAATGGTTTCCGTTATATTAACAACAAATGCAAAGATACATTACTTGCAAATTGACATCGATTTCGGAAATGCTTTTGTGTCTGTGCAGCTCGACGCCGAGAGCGGGCACATACTTCCCGGCGTACGACTCCCCGGCGATGTACAGAGGAGCTGTCTTCAACTCTGGGAAGACTTCGAGAAATTGCTTCACGGTACTGTATAGATTTTTGGAATACTAAAAAAAGACATGTCAAAAGTACAATATTAACTGTAAAGTATTTTCACACGACGCTTATAGCATTTGGGTCTTACAGACTACCAGTGTTTCAATAAACTATTAAATTAGAACTTGTTGTTTTAATTAAATATGGTGAATACAATTACTAACCGCTGCCATATCCCGAGAAAATCCTTGAAAGTTGTTTGTATAACTATATCCTGCACCCACTGGATTGTCAATAAATAACAGGGAATGGTTTTTCAGCCATGAATATCTGTTTCCTAAAATTAACAAAATAATATTAAATGAAAATAATCAAAAATGTTCGAAAATGGTATACTTCATCACAAATTAGCAAAACATGCATGCATTAATTTTAGAATGTCTTTCCTTTTGATATAAAATAATACCCAGGAAATAATGGAAACTAAAAACGAGAACTTAAATGTTGCATGTAATACCATCACATTTGTATAGGCCGCATGCTAGCAATGCAATCATTTTTCATACATACGCTGTAATTTTAAATGATTCACTGTAAAGGGTCCAATTTCATCAAATAAGCCCGTGAGGCTCGTAACGCCCGGACCACCTTGCAGCCAAATGATCCAAGGAGTCTCATTTACGGGCTTATTCTCAACAGGAAAATACCAAAAGAACATATTCGAATCATAAGTCTTATTCACTGTAAAGAAGCCAGAATAACTTTCAACGCCTAGGAATAATTGCGAATTAACCTTGCTCGCTTCGCGCGCTTCTTCGATCTTGCCATTTTCTATGAAAGGCGTTAAAATAAGAGCTGCGTCATTAACTTCAACGTTGCATTCTTCAGAAATATTATCCAATTCGCCATCTAAATCATTTACTTTGTCACATTTCGAAACAGGAGATTTTGTTACATTATTATCCGACAAGACGTTTGTATTTTCTGGATTTCCTGCCTTCTCGGGCGGTTTATATGTTGGTAATTGTACCTTAACTTGTGTATCTTCATTTATTTCATTATCTAGAATAGATTCTTCCTTTGAAATAACTTTACAGTAGGAGCTGAAACAATGGAAGTTTCATAGCTGTAACAGTATCCATCATAATATATTGGGATTGCCCCTTGGTGGATCCACTGATCGACTTCGATCAAATATAATTATAGATATTATAAAGCGGTCAAGATAAAACTTAGATTGTCGAGGACGTAACGCACTAAAATACGAACTATAGATCGACTCCATACGAAATGCGTAGCACACATCATAATATCACATAGAAACCAGATATTGTCAACTGATATATTTTAAAATAAAATATCTTTAAATTGCATATCTATTATGTATCTTTTTACGATATCCATAAGTTATATATAGTAGAATTCTAACAAAAACTCAATTTACACCACTTTTCGAATGATCAACGCACTGGCGAACGAAATATAACTGATAAAAAGATTAACAAATTCTTACCTCGCTATAACTAGGACGAATAAAACTAGAATTTTAAGCATTTTGTTAAATAGCACCGAATAGAACACATAAAAATGACAAGTGACTATTACATAACCGAAGGCGCCTCGTTTGAACTGATTTCAGATTGTCGCATAATTTTATCATTTGAACTTACTGACCCCCCTCGTGTATTTAATTAAGTTAAAAACATGGTTCATCTTCTAAATAAAGATGTGACAATCAATAAATTATAACATTTTTCATGACTTTTAACAAGTAAAATACCGTATAGTACCTAGTATTAAAAGGTAGGAACTGAATGGTAGGGAACTAACAGTGTGTTTAGATGTAATACTGCTGTAGGTGGATTTGAAACTTCGATAGATATAATTGCAACATACACTTTTATACACTTTTATATATATACATACACTTTTATAATCAATCGACATGAAAACCCCTTCGTTTTTGGAAACATCAGTTAAAATGTTTTAAAAACACCAAACACGAAGGTAAAAATAAATTCTGTGAATATAGATCACCATAAAATAACAAATAAATACAATATTATATTATAAATTGATTTTATTAACTAAAACATCTCTTATATCAGTCATAACATATGTAACCCTCGTCAGGCTAGCAGCGATCGTATCCAGACACTTTTGAATGTCAATTGAATTCTGTAACTTTTGTTTTATCTTTATAAATTACGCGGCCTCAAAATCATCACCTGAAACAGTCGTAAATTTAAAAAATATCGAAGCTTTATGCTTGTCTGACTATTTCTATATGCTGCTAAAAAACGTTTACATTTACTATTTGTCCCGCGTTTTCACTTGCGCGGTAAAGGAATAAAAAGATTATGTACTAAACTACAGAATAATTATCATGTGTATGTGTATTTAATCCTTCATCTATATTTAAATAAAAACTTATTGCCAAATGTGTTGCGTATCGTAGAACTTGGGAACTGCTGGGCCGATTCGAAAATTTTTTTCTAACGTTTTTTTTCACGCACAAGGCAGGTTCTTATGGAGAGAAAAACCGTACCACGGTAGAAGTCGAGGCGGAGCTGCAGCGGTTAATAGAAATAAATACTGAATAGTCTTTTTTGTAGAAAAACAAACTAACATCAAAGAAAATGTAGCTGTTGTAATTTGGTACCATGTCTTTTGCTATGCTTAATATGTACAACGGACGGCTATTGTCCCTAATGGGCTTTCTTTATAATGGTGTTAATCAAATACGATTAATCGAAAATCATAGTTGATAAAGTTACTAAGTGACATCAGCTATTGCTGTTGTACTTACCGGAGTTCTCGCTGCTGTCCTGTCGACTCTGTTTACAATTAGAACCTCCGGGGTCGTCCAAGTCTGAATCTTCAAATGAACGCTTATGAGCCCTCAGTTTCCGTCCCACATCTGAAAATATATCTAAATATATTCAATCATATCAAATTATATCTATAATACACAATATATATTACTGAAATATTTGTATTTTAGATATAATTTGAATATTGTTAAGTTCCAGTATCGCAATAAGCATACAAAACCTAGCCTGACAAAAAGTAAAATCATGGACACCCCGGTGTCTATGAAGAAAAATCAACAAAGAATTGAATAAGATAAAATATTTGTTCTACATTTATTATACACTTTACTCCATAGTACACAGAGTGAAGAGAGAGAAGAAAGAAGGATACATGATTTTGCGTACAATTGGCGACCTTATGTCTACGAGCCATAAAGCCGCCGATTGTAGAGTACAATGAAATGTCGTTGGGAAACCTAGAACATTTTGCTTAATATATTATAACACTTTGTAAGATGATCAAAACAAATAACAAATAATGTATCAACATAAAATAACGAATGACTCAAAATTTATGCATTGAATGTAATTGCAAAAATTTCCAATTTTTTTCTGGTAAACCAGTAATTATTCATAATAATATGTATATTATTTAAAATTGTTTTCATTAAAGAATTTTATAGGTCTCACTATATTGGATCAAGCCTGAATAAGTTTGGTTATCACAATCTTGTCCTATCCCCTGGAATGACAATTCCAAATTCCAAGAAACTAAAAACAAGAAACCTATTTTATATATATAAAGTTTTATATGTATTATCAAATTTATTTTCAGAATTCTGGAATATATGAAAGTGCATTTTGTGTAATACATTAACTTGAAAATAGACGAAAGAGGGTGGTGTTATAAGTTTCATGTGTGTTTGTGACTCTGTGTTTGCTAGAGCTCTCAAATGTATGGATCAATTTCAATCTGTTTTTTTTCAATTGAAGCCAGTTTCCTCAGTGGTTATCAAATGATAGGGCTTATAAAATACTATACACTATGTCAAACTTGAAATTCAAGATGACACAACATTGACTGATTTGTGATTTTCTTTAATTTTAATGAACTATACTTGCATTTATACACACTGGGATATAATAAGGGATCTAATATATTATATAAAATTTCCTAATCATATATATATATTTTGGTGAACACCCTGGTAGTTTGTACATGTGCTTTAAGCAAGAGATCTGAAGTGCAAACACAAAAATAGATAGAATAAAAAAAAATCAATGTTCTCTGATTCAGATGGGTAAAACAGACTTTAAATATCCTTACCCTATATCTAATGGCCCATTACAATATTATTAAGAATATATTTAAATTAAGTTGGAACCCGAGGCTTCTCTCACATGGAAACTAGCTGAAATATAGCTTATGTGGTAATCCAGACTATAATCTATCTCTGTACCAAATTTCATTCAGTTCTCAACAGAGGTTTTTGTGTGAAAGAGTAATAAACATCCATCCATATTTACAAACTTTTGCATTTATAATATTAATAGGATATAATCTATTGTCTAATTAAAACTCTTATGCATTTCTACATGTGACGCATGTCATAAATCCCTTTGAGAGCAAAATTTTATGGGCAGTATACAAAAAAAGCAAGGTAAAGTTTACCTCAAGGTGTTTTTATGATGACAGAATTGACTACACCAATAATTCTTAACTTTCTTCTAACTGGGTTAAAAAAGAGAATCCTTCTCATAGTGGTTTATGGCTTTCTTTTGCAGCTTTTTGCTAAAGATATACCAATACTGTGAGTTTATTTGGTTTTTACAGAACATTAACTTTATAGCCTCAAACATTGACATTTACCATAAAAAATTAATTAAAAACATGTTAACTGGTTGGTACATGTTATCATATAACTTAAAACTAATCCTATCATTAATTTAAATGTTTATTATCTTATCATAATTTTGAAGTTGCATTAGAAGAATAAAAACAGTAATCATCCATAAATGCACTTTAAAGAGCAAACAGCTTAAATATTTTAGGTATATATTATGTTACTTTTTTCCAATACATACAATTGTCAATGAAATTTGAAAATTATTGTATATATTATGTCAATACAAAACAATTACCTTAGCCATCCCTTTCCATACTTAGCTGCTCCACCTTTGATAGTATTTATTAGGTAATTCATTCCATAACTTGCCAGCGCATAATTTTCCTCTACGCCCCATAATTATGCTTCGTCAAAAATTCAAAAAGAGCATTCACTTGCTTTATGTTACCCATTTCTTCCTTAATTTAATGTCTGAAATATAGAAATAATTATGATCACCATTGTGTATTAATAGTTATAATATAAAAAATAAACGTCCACTAACCAGGGATATCCAAAATCCTTATTTATTAAGTCAGAGGGTATAATGAAACCTTTACTTACTTTTATATTTCTAACAATTCATTACCATGCCAAATAAATGACACCAGTTTAACCAGCTTCGGTTTCTGTTTATTAATTATTCAAAAGCTGGTGCCAAATTTTTAGCATCTTTGAAATCGCATCATTTACTTATTAATATTTACATTTTTCATACGAAAAATTCCAGGTTACATGTCATAAGGTGACAGTAATTGTCAAAGTCAACCTGAAAATCCCAAACCCGCGTAGGTATAGTGCTACCCATGCATGTAATATTTTATTATTACTAATGCCTGTGCAGCGCTCATTACAATGCATTTAATTTGGTCTAGTCGTCTTAATTCAGTCGTCACTGAATTTCGGAAAGTGTAACCGCATTCTGCGAGTTAGCATCCTGCATTTAGAATCCACGCTTCTAAATCATTCATAATGTCCATTATCTGATTCTGTACCTAAATAAGGATAGTGTGATTCTACATGTGTCTAGTTTCTCAATTTGCTTCTGAATGTAAAACCAAAATTCAGTGTAGTGCAATACGCGCATAACAACTTTGTCCTATTGCCTACAAACGTAGGTAAAGTTTCGATAAACTATAAAAGTCTTATGACCCTCGTTTGACACGTGGTGAAAATCGGAACAAATATCGTTTTTTTTTTAAACATAATTTGATGACAAAACGTTGATTGTGTTGTTAAATGAAGCTATAATGTTTCTCTATTTGCTACGCAAGACAACAATCACTCTGCTGCCCACCCTTGTGCCCATCGTAATTTTAAACATTTAATTAGATATTGTAAAGTTAATTAGAGAATTTTAAGAGATAAACTTACACGAATTATTATATTAATTCAATTAATTTCCGTTGAAGATTTACATTAAGCGTATTAAACCTCATGCTATATGCAATATTGGATAACATACCTTTTCAATTATTTTTTTAAACTAAATTTCTCCAAACCTAATATTATTGTATTTAAATAAAAACTGTTTAAAAAAATATATTTAATGAGCAAATTTAAGCCTTTATCATGATTTCACGTATTGTTATGCTTTATCTTCTGATATTATACTATATAGGTATATAAAAAAATGTTATTTTAATAATGAGGATAATGTAATTTGTAATTTCAATACTTTCTGAAGTATGAAGTATGTACTATGAATTTTCATACCATACGTCCAAGTAAGATAAACATTATTTTCAATTGCCCGCACTGGAAACCAATTACTGTTTAATTAAAATACTTAATTATATCCTTTCAATTGGATATCTTGGTGAAAAGTTAATATCTATAATAATATATCGATGTATATAAAACCATATTAACAAATATTTAGTTAAATGAGGCCTATGGGTACAAGGCAGATATTCAAATACGTCTAGAATTCAAACCAGTTAGAGCTCTCCATTCCCCGCCCCCATCCCAATGTTTGTTTACAGTTTTCACCTTCACCCCACCGTTAACACCCTATTTGTATTATCCGACCAAATAGAAGAGTACGTATTTATAATGGTACGAACGTATGAAAAGAAGCTGTCCACTTTAGCCAAGGATAAAATCAATGACATCAACACATTTTCAAATGGATATGTGTAGTCTGATTGAAGAGATAATTACAGATTTTGCTGTGTATATTTCTTTTAAAGGATTTTTGAGGATTCGATACCAAATAAATGTGTTGTGTTGAAAGATACACGTATGAAAATGGTGCTTAATAAATTCTTTAAAGGGGTAAGCTTTTTATTTAATTGTAGCTAATAAATAACGATACTCGTAAAGCAACATGTTTTGATTATATCATATAATTGTTAATGATAATATTATCTGCTTTGTTTGTTAGTTTTATGTAGAAAAGTTTAAATTTATCCACTCACTTTTTTTTCCTTTTAGCTATATAATCAATTCAATAGACGCAAACAGATCACGTTCGATTTTTTTCAATTTGAGTTGTGAATCTAGTATCTCGTAAAGTTAAAAACATTCATGTATTAAATTTCTGATTTTATTTAAAAATTTGCGTCATAAGTTCATTAAAATCTAAGGTTCTTGAGTAAATGTTTTGTCGACGACAAGGAACGTCTTACACAATTAATGAAATAATCTTTTCTGTTTCCTCTATTTATTTGCATTTTATTTGGTGATAAAGATGGAATAAAAGCCCCATGCAATTACTTTAACTGTTTTAACTGCCATTAAAGGACGATTTATTCAGAGATTTATTTTTTAATTTCCTTACCTACGTAGATAGCAATAGTTGTTCATTATCCATTAAAATAATTCAGTTCGAATTGTACATATTTCTGTTAGTTTTTATTATTGTAGAGTTGGCAAAGGTGGTGGTGGTGGTTCGACTGGGGTTTAGCGACCACCATCGCTCATGGACATATGCATGAGTCCGCTCGTTGTATGAAACCCAGAATGCCGATCTTCTGTGGGGTATGGTACCATCTGATCTGGCCCATTACGTGCCAAAGCATGCTCGATTCTTACATTAAGGTTACGGTCGGAATACGAAAAAATATAAAATATAAAATATTGATAGGAGTGGTAACTCAAATGGCACCACCTTGTTAACGAGAAAATTCCTCTAACTAAAATTTTGATGCAAATGTTTTCATTGATTTGTGTCTTTGTCTTTCTTTCACGTCGGAGCGGACCATTTTTAATGATTTAATTCTGAAGATATTTAGGATAGTAGAGTAGTACAGATAGCATAATATTATACTACTAGTAGAGAGTAGGTACCATAGTCTACATTTTAAAGCGGTGAAACATCTCATTCCCAAGTGAATTTCTTTTGACTAAAATGCTTGAAAAATATCTCAATATTCAATTAATTTGAAGGCTAATTTTAGGAAACTGATACAATGAATAGATAATCTGAAATCTTTTACTTTATAAAATGACGGATATACATTTCTGTACAATATTTATGCGGCATTGCAAGGGCAGCCTAAAACGTAGAGCACACTTAAGTTTTCTTTATCGAGCAGTCAACTTGTGGACACAGCCTGCGCTCCACTGTTTACGCGCGTTTCGAGTTTTCTTACTCGCTGTAACAAAATCGAATTCAGTTACGTTCTATATTCAAATTCAGTAAATGTTATGAATGGAAATGGAAATAAAAGTGGATGTGGTTAGTATCAAAAAAGTTTAAGTCAATTTGGTTTGTAAATGTTTAAACAATTTTTTTGTGCATTACAATATTGTATCAAATTATTTTCTATATAAATTTTCATTTAGCATTTAAGTTTTTATGAACAATAATACTCGAATAGGTGATTTATATTTTATTAATGCATTTTAGAAGCAACAAAAAAAAAACAAAAATACAAAAAATACATACGCACCTAAATATTATTTTTAAAATCCAAGTTATTTCTAATCAGCATAATAAGTTAACGAATAAATTATTTAACGATGCCTTAGTGCAAGGAACATAATTATGAATTAGACTAGTCGTACAATTAGACGCTTTTAACTTAAGAGCTATCAGCTCAATGGCTCCAAAACACGCTATTTAATAAATCACAAATACGGTTTCTATGTAGACTATTGGTTGGACCACAGATAATATAATACTATGACATTATTGTTCTTTCTCAATCTCTCTTTCTTTCAAAATATCATAGCTAAACAAATTTTTAATAAAATTTGGTTGGTTACAGGCTATTAAATAGTTTAATAACGAGCTCAGATAATGTTACCAACATTCGATGATAATCAGGATTAAAAAACAATGAACCTACTTAATAATTGACAGTTTATATGCAGTAAAATAAGTAGGTATCAATTAATAATCAAAATATGCAAAAAAATGTTTTAGTAGATTAAAATAAAAAATGTATATGATAAGGATAAAAAAATGACACAACACGGAAGGTAAAAAGCTACCAATCGTAATTAAACTTAAACCTATGTTGGTACTATCTATTAGACTGATAAGTAATTGGGAACGCCCAGCGTGTTACAATTTGTTAGTTATGTTTGATTAGCAGCTGAGAAATTAATACGATATGATATTGATACATTTATAATATTTCATTTTTAGATTGTAAATTAAAACACTAGCTATAGAGTCGCGAGTTTGTTTGCGTGTGCGTAGATTAAATTCTTCAAATTAATTCTAGCGTATAATATGTTGTCTAGAACAAATAGCTATATAACAAGAAAGCTTCATTAGAATCCGTCCAATAGTTTTTACTTAAAGCTGGACAAGAGACAGGCAGACAATAATTTTTTTTGGCTTCTGTTAGGTAGATACATCTTTGAAGACCCTGGGATATGTTTTTGAGTTTATATTCAATATACAGAATTTAGTTTTTCTACAGTTTTATTGCTTGTGTTGTGTGTGTGTCAACGTAAATTATTAAAATCATAAGATTATAATCTCGCTGTATAGGTCCCCACGAAAAAAAATAATGCATTAATTTGCAAGCAACAACGTAACAGGTATTAAGTATTAGATAAGATTATTATAAAATTACAGTATGGTCACAGATTATAAACAATACCATACTACTAGGTTACAATACATTAAAATATAAGAAGTTATCAC
Source organism: Zerene cesonia (assembly GCF_012273895.1). Lineage (NCBI taxonomy): Eukaryota > Metazoa > Arthropoda > Insecta > Lepidoptera > Pieridae > Zerene > Zerene cesonia. Next base: position 2,622,958 of record NC_052102.1, on the reverse strand, counting down.
ATATTGGATAATATCGGACTCACAATGTGAACGTTTTAAATCCTCCTTCATGAATCGTAGCTTTATAGAGTTTTACCCGTGGACAAAACTGCAATAAAAAAATATACATATCCTATTCAAACCTTAACCCCGAGGTAGAAAAAGCCGCTATGACACCATAAATAATATTTTTTTGTATAATTTAGTTTGACCACGGGTCTTCAGCCAATGATTTTTATTCCAAATTTCATTCAAATCGGTGCTGAGGAGGTACAGACAGACAGACATTTCATTTAACTTTTACTTACATTTTTTACCTACCATTATTTACCCATAGTGGGACGGTATCAGTTTAAGAATTTTCAGATAATTTTTGATTTTATGATTATTAGAATTTTATAATTTACCCAAAAAATATGACGGTTATTTAATTGGGGATAAAAAATAGCATTCCAGAATATTTTTGAATATTTTAATATCATCAGAGTATTTTGTTGAGTAATGCGGGCAGGGACAAGGCCTTCCATTAGCCTCCATCGCGATGTGATTTGAATATCAAGAGTGCTCTCCTATTGAGGAATGAAAACAATACCAACAGCAGCTATGAATAATGTTGTGGGGAAATTTAATTGATAATGGCTTTCTATATACGGATGTAATGAGTTTTGTAAGCGCGCTACGGCACACGAGCAAATATAATATCAATAAATCACATGCGTTTATGCACATTATACAAATGGTTATTTTATTTCTATTTAATTTAACACCTGATATAAAGAATACGATAAGCCACCGTGACGTCTTAAAGCGGTAGGTACTAATTCCAGTGTGTCAAAGTTATGGCCTTAGACGATAACGTCTAAGGCCATAACTTTGACAGGTATGTAAAATAACATAGCTATAGATAACTATAGCTATGTTATTTTACATACTGGTCTTAGTACTTCTTTAAGAAGTTAAGATACCCCCCCCCCCCTCCCCACCACCTATAATTTTCCATTTACAGTCGACCCTATCAAAGAATATACTCTTTTTGTTTATCTATTCTCTTCAACTCAGTAGAGTAACTAGTACAATATACTGTTATATTATATTTAATTTTATACTTTATAGATAGATCTGAATGAGGCTATATTCAAGACTTGTGAGCTATTAAACATAGCCCAATTTCGCAAGCGTTCCGAATGACCACGGAGCATGTTTTACGTTCATTTTTATAGAAGTCATAAACTGACAAACGATGTCCACTCCTTGAATTTTCACGGTTGATACTTGTAATTTTATATTTTGCTGTTTATCGCGTATAGTTTTATAGCGTTTCAGTGGCATTGAATCAAAACTAAAAACATAATATTATTTATGTATAATATTAATTATTGAAAAATAAAATTAACATACACCGCTGCGTAACTAAACAATTGAATACGTAACTTTAAATACAAAATATAATGGCGCCAATCCGTTTTATAATTTTCCCATTCAATAACTGACACTAATTAAACAATACTTCTCAAGCTAGCCATGTAGGCAATGATTACATAGCTGCCTACATTATGTATTGGTACCTAGTTTCTCGAAATCGTAACATCAACTTAATTGAGTTGGGTAAAAAATTGAATATTATTACGATTAGACAAGACATCGAATTTATATTTAAAAAAAGAACTGTTTCGTTGTAAAAACAAAGTGGCTATCGATATCATCATTCGTAAGGTATTCTTAAAAAAAATTATAAGTATCAAACATACATATATTGATGAATTAACCCTGTGCTTGTAGTTGTCGATAATTCTATAGTAGGTCAGTATGTCAAAAATAGTGTGCGTAATATTTTAGTAAATTTTTTTTCAGCACACAGTGTACCCGTCGTCATCTAGAGCTGAGCCTGCCAATACCTCTGTTGCCAGAGATTCTTGTGGATCATGGGGAACACCGGATTCCACTCCAATACGCACAAGGTAATACACAATTTATTCTATATACGCACACTAATTTATGAATGTTTTGCATGTGTGAACTGAATACTTTGTGGGGAGTGCGAAATATGTTATTTGATGAAGGTATTAATTTGTATATAAAAAATTCAATAAAGTGTTAGTTTGTTTGTATTTCCTGAACTTGCTTTCTGAGGTTGAAGTTTGTCTCACTGTTTTAACTTAATTTCAATGACTTTACCAACAATTTTTATTATTTCAGATTAACAAAGACGGCATCTAACATTGAACCAAATTCTAATGTCCGTGATGAAGAAGTGAATAATAAAGGGTATATAAATAAAACCATTATGATTTTCTATTCATAAATTTTATTTAATACCACTAATCGACCCACTGTTTCAGATCAATATTTGTTATAGAAAAACGAGTGCGATTATTCGAAAGTAATTCTCCTAAAACTAAATCTGAGGATGAAGGGAAAGAAACATCAACAGAATTGACGATCTTTGAAAGGCATAATAATTCCAGAAGGTTAATAACATAATAATTAGAATACCTTTAAAACAATTCATGTTCAGAAATACTCGTCATGACGCTACATATTTAATGAAAGCTTTGTAAACCTTTGAATTTTATAAACTTACGTATTTTTATCATCAAAAAAATATATAAATTTCAGCTAGTTACTTACAAATAAAATAATCCTTTTCAAAAATCACATGTCGTAGATCTTCTGAAGATAAGATAGAAGCTATTGAATCACCACAAAGCCCAGTGCCAACTCCTTCTTGGAAAGATAAAAAATGCAGAGGCTTCAAATTGCCAACATTATTCGACCCCTACGTACCCATTGATCCTCAAGGTATAAAATGGTTAATTATTATCATTATTGAGATTTATTCGGAAATATGCCCGTAGGAGTAAAATGAGAAAACAGATTATTTTTATCTGTCTAACTTTTTTATTTACTAAGCAACAATTTAGCAACAATTGTATCGAAATTTAAAACTTTGTTTTATTCAAATGTGATATGCTTTAATTAATGACGTGATAATGCCATAAACTTCTGTGCTCGATTTAAACCTAAGTCTAATGTTCTATCTACCTATGCTACAATCATTGATTATATCATTAACATAAATTTCACACTCACATGCATTCACATTACATGGATCTCACATACATAGACAGACTAACAACGATCTCAGTTGGATATCAATTACGTAGTTATTAAACCTCCCTTTCCAATTAATACTCGATAAAGTCAATCATTTCTATGTGTTGTGGTTAATTCTAAATACAAAAAATACTGTGAAACGATCAAACAATATCATATTAAAATTAAAATGATTATTATAATAGATAATTGTGTATGAAATTATAATGACCGATGACTTGATCATAAATGTCACCTTATTTAAAATACAATTTCAATATTCGAAAAAAATAAAAAAAGGAAAATAACTATTATTTCTCAAAAATAATCAAAAGCTATAATAACTATAATTATAACTATAATTTCCTGTTCTTAGGGCGAGTGTACATAACCTGGCTATTCCTAGTAACGTTCTGCTATAGCTACAATGCTTGGGCAGTCGCCCTCCGCGCTACCTTCCCGTACCAAACGCCGGAAAATCTTCCGTTTTGGATTACGGCTGATTACTTCTGCGATATCATTTATATTCTTGACGTTGTGTTCGTGAAACCGAGATTAATGTTCTTGAACGAAGGCTTTTGGGTCACTGACCAGACTGAGACTAGAAAAAATTATAAGAAGAAGACCCAATATAAGGTAAATTATTGGAAAATCATGTCAATATCTGAATTGAAATGATTGTTATGAGTACGAAATTAATTATTTACAGTTTGATGTCATCTCTCTGCTTCCCTTGGATATTTTATACTTGTACTTCGGAACAAATATGGTGATACTACGATTCCCGAGAGTACTTAAATTGCAGACTTTTTGGGAATTTCACCAAGCTATGGACCGAGTACTCTCTTCTCCTTACGTGGTTCGTATTTTCTAGACGTTCTATATTTGAAAATTAACTGTCTCATTTATTTGCTGTTAAGTATTCATCCCAAATAATTATTAACCAATAAAAATATGGATATTTATAGAGGTAATTGTATATTTTCATTTACAGTAATAATAATTAATTTCACTTACATTACATTTATACAGAGGGGCATACATTATATTTGTTCATGATTATTCAATTTCAGGTGAGAATTGGCAAGACCCTATTCTATATATTTTACCTTATCCACCTCAACGCTTGCGCATACTATGCTATGAGCGACTACATCGGCCTCGGGACCAATAGCTGGGTGTATGATAACGTTGGAAACGCTTATATACGATGCTTTTACTTCGCCACCAAAACCGCTACGTCTATTGGTAAGGCTAACTTTTATTGCCAATTAACAGGTGCTTAAATATATACTCTTTCAATATTTAAAACATCCTAATAAGAAAATTTTTCATCATCACAAAATTTTCCAAATTTTGCATCAAAATTATTGTCAACGTTATGGCCTACATAACTTCGATTCTGTCACAGATAACATATTATAATAAATATTCTGTGATTATTCGCGAAATAGAATACTTATACTTTTTTTAATTTCTAGGTAAAAATCCAAAACCGGGAAATACTTGGGAGTACTTGTTCATGACTGCTGCTTGGCTCATGGGCGTCTTCGTGTTCGCCCTGCTCATTGGTCAAATCCGGGATATCATTGCTACAGCAACTAGACAGAAGGTAAGCTTCATTGATTTTTTTTTTTCTTTTTCTCTTTAACACTAAAGTACAAATTTACCTCATGTACTACTTTATTTTGTACAACAAATTTCAGACAACTTACACCAATACTTCACATTTTGTATAATTAAATAAATAAGTAATAAAAATCGTTTATTTAGCAAAAATACATAGATTCAACACAAATCAAACTATCTTCCCTATAAGTTATCTTCCCTAAACAAATCTTCCCAGTATGAACAATTCTATCGCACCCGAAACCTTTCCTAGTAACATTTTAAACCACTCAATAACATTCAACAGACAGAATACCGTAAGAAAGTTGACGGCTGCGTTCGGTACTTGCGCCGACTGAACATGCCGGTGACCCTCCAGCGGCGCGTCGCTTGCTGGTTCAACTACACCTGGAGCCAGCAGCGGTGTTTTGGTAACAATATCTTATTATACAAGTAATAAATACATTACTATTGCTTTATAGATAATCGTAGGTTTAGATCACAAATTCTTTGTATTGATGTGTAATTTATTTTTCAGATGAAGGAAGAATTCTTAATTCTTTACCATATAATATGAAACGCGATGTGGCCCTGGAAGTTCATATGTCTACCTTAAGTAAGGTAAGAAAAAATTTAACATAAAAAAGGTACCTTGGATACCTTTTAAATATTTATTACATAGAACACAGTGAATAGTTGTAGTAAGCTATATATAAAATATAAATTTTTAAATTGAATCCTTATATTGTTACTAACTGACCCGGCAAACGCTGTTTTGCCTTACTCTTATCATTTAGAGGTATGACAAATAGATGTTGACCGATTCTCAGACATACTCAATATGCACACAAAATTTCATAAGAATCGGTCCAGCCGTTTCGGAGAAGTTTAGGAACTAAAATTGTTTCACGGGAATTTAATATATAAGATTTATCACATAATCGTTATATATTATTAGTAGCGCTTACCATCCTTTCATCACGTCGGGGTCACCATGACCGCCTCCTTGGTACAGTGGTAAACGCGTGAGCGTAAAACCGAGAGGTCCTAGGTTCGATTCCCGGTGGGGACAATAAAAAAATGTCTCGGTCTGGCAGGACACAGAAGGCTGATCATCTACTTGTCCATAAAGAAAATCAATCAGTGAAACAGATGTATATCATCTGCCCCATACCCCAGTAGGGGACACGGGACTTCACTTACCATCCTTTGCCGGCTATGACAAAAAATTAATTCACCATCCAGGTGCAACTATTCCGCGACTGCTCCACATCCCTGCTGCGCGATCTGGTGCTGCAGCTACGGCCGGTGTCCGTGCTGCCCGGCGACCTGGTGGTGCGCCGCGGGGACGTGGGACACGAAATGTACATCGTTAAAACTGGGGAGTGTCTGGTGAGGATGAATTATTTAGGAACGGCTTATCTTCTGGATTTGTTCTATTTAGTTTAACAGATGGTTAAAGTCATAGATAATGTATGTACAGATACATTAATGTGTCAAACTATCAGGTAAACTAATATATGTATCCCCTTCCTGTAGAAGATAATCATTGTAAAACAATAGCAATGTTTTACTTACTGTTTGATCGTCCGCTAAGAGCACGTGGAAATGTGAAGACTATGTGAGTGTGTGGCCTGCCTTCTACACTGAGGTAAGATGAGATGTTTTTGGGAGTCGAGCACGCTTTGAATTAGGCCAGCTCGCACAGGGAAATGTACCATCACCACAGATGATCAGCGTAAAGCAATAACTCTCTAGGAAAGGTCTGGAAGACTTAGGAATTATGTTTTTTTTTACTTAAAATAATATTTTAAACTTTCTCGATTTCCAAGAACATTTAATAGTAAAACTCATTTGCATAATTTCCCTGCTATATCCCAACAAATTTGTTTAATTTAACAATTAAGTGTACGTGTATGATTACAATAAAAAATAACTGATGCTAAGATATTATAATGTTTGGTTTAGTCTTGTGAGAATGGACAACAATGACTCACCATTTCAAAATATGGTCAGCATTGATAATTATTTCCCAATGAGCATTTAGACATTACAATATTGTTTAAAAATCACTTGCAGGTAATGTCTCCAGACGAGAAAGAAGTTTTGGTAACTCTTGGTGAAGGCTCTGTCTTTGGCGAAATCAGCCTACTCGGCATAGATGGGTTGAGAAGACGTACCGCTACAGTACGGTAAGATGTAGTTCAATTGCCACTTATTACTTTTATATCTAAAGTCCAGTATCTATGGTTAGCTATTTAAAACCTCTACTATCCTAACGTTATGTTAATTTTAAAAGATTTAACTACAAATACGTCCATTAACAAAACTGTATTATTTTTCCACCACTTAGTGTGATCACTACACATATTTAGTTTAGTCCATAATATTTCTATCCTTCCCAGATCACGAGGTTATTCCACCCTCTTTGCATTATCCCGTAATGACCTAGACACAGCCTTAGACTACCATAAAGAAGCGGCTAAAATCCTGCGCCGCAGAGCCGATCAGATCATAAGAGAAAATGCGGCAAGACAGGCCAAGCAGAAGATGTCCGCTAAACATAGAGACGAAGGAGCCAGGAGGAGAAGAAGTGGAAGCAGCAATGACAGTAGCCTGACTGTAGATAAAAGGAATAGATCGGCGAGCGCGCAGTCCAAGAGGAAGTTGTCTATGGTATCAGAAGATAAGGTGAGGTGAAATTTTTTTTCAAATACTATGGCGTTAACTTTGTAAGTGCTTTCTTTCTTACGCCATATACGTAATAAAGTCACTTATGCTTCTTAGTGTAAATCTTTTTTCCTGTATATGTAAATCAAAGCATTATTTTATTTATTGCAAAGAAAAATATGCTATGATTAACACATATAGGGGAAAAAAGGCAAAATAGCCAAATAAGAAAAAAACAGATACACTTTTTTTGACCCATTAAATTGAAAAGCTCCAATTTACGAGAGAAATATAAATATAATAATGGCATTTTTTTAACAGCCAGCGGAATTGCGCCTCAATGCATCGCCCGTACCGCGTGCAGAAGTCCGAACACCGATACCAACTATCGTTCTTTCCAGCGAAATTAATTAATTATAACGTTATGCCAAAAAGACTAAGAACACATTTGAATATATTTATAATGAAAACAGAAATATTTAAATAAAAAGATTCCTCATAACTTAAAGGAAAAACAATTTAGTTTTATAATACTCATTATAGGTATGTAAGCTTAATATAATTGTGATAAAAACACGCTTGAGATTAGTATGAATACAGATTTGTATGTATTTTAATTAAAGTCATTCAAAATAATGATTATTGATAAAAGGCTTTAACCATAAGAACAGGTAACATAATACTAGTACCATTTTAGAAGTTTTTTGTTCATTCCTACAAAAATCTCCATCACAAATATCATCTAAATCGAAAGGATTTTAGAATGGAATGGATTGCCAAATTTTCGATGTCGTTTGTTAAAAAAAATCGTATCGTGTACCCTTTTTCCGTTTTACGATAAATTTTATATATATTGTTATAATTAAATGCTTTTTACACGCTTTTTATTAGCTTCACCTGTATGTTTGTTTGTTTGTATGTTTGTTTGTTTGTATGTTTGTTTGTTTGTAACTGACTTCTTTGGGCGCGATTTTGACCCACTTTAAACGGCCAGATTTCGTTCAAATACACTAATTTGATAAAATTATTCCAGTTTTCAATTTGCAAAATATGATTTTTGTTAAAGCGTGTTTTATAGTTTTTTTAAACTATTATATTTTATTTTGACCAATGATGCAATTAAATGACCAGATAGTTTTGGATACCGCCTATCACCAAATAATTTTAACCTATCTTGAACCCTTGGAACCTTTTTATAACTTAATGTATTGCACATATTAAACATATTGTTTACAAAGCTAAATCTTTATATGTTTATTTAGTTCTATGACTATATTTTACAAGTAAATAAATATTTTGATGTCAAATTGTCTTTTATTAACATGTATTTTTTCCTTTCGTTACACCTAACGTTATATTAAAGTAAAAATTTAATTTAGTATCAATGTTTATAACTTATAAACCTCCCCCTTGATCGTAATTCGTCATCCATAATTTAACAATAAACCTCATACCAAAATTTTAAATATATAAAGCACTAACATGTCTGTACTGTCTCGTTAATTTTGTTCAAAATATTTCATTTTCTGTATGACTAAGGAACACACAAAAACCTTTGTTTAATAGTACGCTACGAATCATTAAATATTCTCCCTAATGGGCCAATCCTTGCTAATACATTAATTTTTGTAATGGCTTTGTCAACATTGCGTGCAAAACATCGAATATTTAGGGCCAATACTTGTCATTGATTTAGGAATATAAACTTTATCTCCTCCCTGGTAAATACCATTCTACAGAAACACAGATGCACTTGAGGGCAAAATAATGTCGCATGATTATACGTTACAAATTAAACAGTTTGTAGCAGAGTAGCGATATCTAAAAATTAATAATATCGTTTTAGATATTACATATACAGTAATATATAAATAGTCATGTTATATTCATACGAATTTCAAAACCAGTGTTTTCAAAAAAACAAAGATAATTGTGTGAAATTCCAACGAAGTAACATTGCGTGTCGTCAATAATTTTATCTACATTAAAGGCGAAAAAAGAAAGGTTAAAAAAGAAAAGTAAATAAAACAGTAATTTGCAGTGACATTTTCTGTTGCCCTCCCATTAAATAATTTAAGGACTGATGTAAACATGGGGTATACAACGCAATATTAAAATGGCTCTTGATTAATTTTAAGCGTATTTTTTTTGTCTAAATTGTATTCTTTAATAAACAGATAATTAGATGTAAGTACAACCTACGACCACAGCCTAATGATCTTAAATATAATGCTCTATAGTAGATTATCACGTATTGCGTAAACCTACAATAGCTGGCATTTACCAAAAAATAAAATGTACATGAGTAAAAAGTAGACATTGATATTTTGATTATTTAAAGTATATATTTATATTCAATATGTAGGGGGTTTTGGGAACCGGAGGCCCTTTCCGTTTTCTCGCCTTTCCCAATCCACTCCCTCTTTCATCCTTTCCTTATATCTTACTCCTTAAAAGTGGGCAGCGCATTTGCAGAGACACTACCTCTGCGAATGTTAATAGGCGGTGGTGATCGCGTACCATCAGGCCAATCAGCTCAGTTGACCCCAATGACACAAAAAAGTTAAAAAATAAAAAATATCCATACATAACAAAACAAGATAAAATATATCAAAAGATAACGTTCTTATATTAAATGAAACTATATAAAGGTTTCCTCGTTGGCAGCCGCCCTTAAAAATAAAAGTAACCGACAGGCAAATCTAACCCCTTAAGACAGGGTAAGTCAAGTTTCAACTTTCAACTGGTTACTTAGTCGCTAATCAAACTTTGAGCGCATCGGGCCTCATTTAATTCCATTAGTATTTTTGTGTATCTTTTACTATTTTCATTAATTTAAGATTTATTTGGGAATGAGGTGAATTTAACGACATACATCGGCCCGTTTTAAGGTGGGTTTATGATACATATTATAATTAATTTTTAATCACATATTAGGCAATCAGTTGTAAAAAAACGTTGATTACGTTAGATGACATTATTCGTGCAATTTTTCGTTAATTACACCTAGTAGTGTTTATAAATGTATGTGTAACTGTTTCAAAATAAAAGTTATAGTCATAATGTCTTGTGAATTACAGCAGTTTAAAAAATTTTTTTTTTTATGTTGTATATAGAATGAGGACTTTTTTTCTCTAAATTGTTAGCGTAGAAATGAAATCACTTTAAGGTTTCAAGCGGACAATTTGTCAAGGATGTATTAGTTTATTTAAGACACTTTATTCATGCAAAATATTTTTTCCTAATGTTATTTAATACTTAAATACTTTCCTTCTTTAGGGAAGTTGTTATTATATAAATATTATATATATGTACACGGTACCTGTATCAAGATTTCAGTTTATCTTATAATCCTGATAAGGATCGCCAGGATTCAATAATTTCCTTTCGTATTATCTGTATAAGAGCAAGTGAGACAATATAGTTGATTATATGATCAAAGTATATTTTTGAGTTTTTTGAATTGCATTTCATCACCTCATCAACAGCCTATATATTTCCCCACTGCAGAGACCATAACTTTCTATAAGGGTTAAGGTCATAATCTACTGCGTTGGCCAAGTACGGGTTGTTAGATGTCATATATAGTATATAGTTGTCAAACTTTTTGATTCTTTACATGCCGGTTTCTTCACGATGCTTCCATGGCAAAAAATTGATACAATGTTTAATTAGATTAACATGGAGCATGGTGATCGTTAGCTGCAGATCTGTTATAACATTGAGATGTGGTGACCATTGAAGAAGCAAAAAATCAGTCATCCGAATTTAAAGTTTATACGATTACAAGTAACCTATTATCTTGAAGAAATTAATAAGTTCTAGGATAGTAAGTGGTAGATTCTACGTCTGCTAGTCACATAAATTTCATTTTATAACGTCAGCAACTTTTTTTAATTTTCGAATCAGAGAAAGAGACTTTTTTTAAGCCATTAACAAAGACAACAAGAAAAAGACTGCTTTTTGGGTTAATACGATCACTAAAAAAAATATTTTGAATCAACATCAAGTCAACATCAACAACTCTCATAATTCTCCTCATCATCCATTATCCCTCCTTACGCATACTTAAAAGGCTTTATTCAATTATCGATTCACAAATTGCGCACACCAATTTCTCAAATACTAAGTAATTCAATGTCAATACAAGATCAAATCACGTAATAAATAACGTATTGATACCGAAGTAACAACAACTGGAAATACGAGCGGATATCGTAAAAGCTTTACCGCTGAAATATCTAATTTCATTATTTTTGTGGTCGTAAGTCACGAACCTCGCGTGATTGAACCGAAGCGCAATTTATTGGGCTATGGTTATATTATGCACTGAAAAATGAAAATAGAAAGTATAAGTACCTACATAGAGTCAGTAAGCAATTAGTAGTAGCAGTATTTTTGTTAGTAACATTTAAATTTAGTAAGAAATGTAAAAAAGTAACGTAGGTAATTCATGTTCTAGATCATATCAGTTCTTCAATATTGTAAAAATTTTTAGCGCAAACAGATATATTAATTTCTTCTTTAATATAAACTACCTTCAAATTATAGCTACAGATAAAAAAATAATCATCGAAACCGATTTACCCAGCCGAAAGACAGAAAAACATAGAATCGAATTGAGGATCTCCTCCCTTTTTTGAAATCAGTTGAAATGTTACTCTTAATGAATGTAGATGGAAAAACGAAACTGATAATTATAACATACAGGCTGTAGATACATTTTTCTTTTGGAATGTTGTCAAAGTTTTAAAAAACGAACAGGTAACCCCAGGTAGCATAGCATAGCTACGATTATAGTTACGATAAGCGTACACTTCAATTTAAATCTATTTTCTACCGAAAATGACATGAATTCCACACATTCATGAAATTCTATTTCGCTTGTTTCAAATCTTGTACGATCTCACTGATAGTGTATTTAAGTTATTTGATTTACAATTCTTACAAGTTTATTTAGAATCAGGTAAAAATATACATTATTAAATAATAGACCATAATAGACCATAGACCGGCAGGGAGAATAGTATCTGTGGCCAGATACCATATTAATACATATAAGAACCTATTTTTGATGATTACTAGCTAAGACTGTAATACAAAATGTGTTTATGTATAAGTATTGTATAATTTCTTTAATTTAATTTTCGTAGACAGCTTACTGTTATACTAATTACTATAAGATAGTTATTCATATTTAAATTTTTGTTGTCATTTCATTAAAAACGCTTTTCTAAATGAATTTAAAAAAGAAGCGAATAAATGCAGTACAATTTCTGCATTATGATGAAAAATTGCAGCGATTTTTCATAAAGCAAATCGCAGTATTGCATGAATAATTTCGACTGTTAGTGGTTACTCCAAGTCGATACTAAAGTTATCTACAATTATTCCGAAACTTGCACTGAACTAAAGCTTCTTAGACGTGATTAACCTCAATGCCAATCCGTCGGGTGAAATTCTATACAGCATGTTTGATTTTATGAAAATAAATTATAGTTCTTTGTATCTTTGTACATTTTTTTTTGAAATTAATAGTAGGATTTACCTGTAATATCTACCTGGTATTATTACATATTAATAAGAAGCTAGCCTCTATAGGTATTCTATTAATTTCAGCTCTGTCGATCTTAATGGGTGTACTTACCTACATAAAGAAAACGTATTCACTGTACTATAACTTATGAGTACTAGTAATTTTCCAATTGGGAAGTATTTGATTGGTAATTTAATTTTTAAAGAAAACTTTATCAAATGATTGCAAAATGTTTATTGTACATTTGTATTACAAGTGTAATGTAGTGTGAAGATATTTTATTCCGACTTCATCATCCACTTTTCACCATCATTTCTTTAAACATAATGAAAAAAAAAATATGGATACGTTGTTGAACCTCTATAGTAACAAGATAATGTATCAAGTTTAATGGCATTTTGTAAGCACCGCTGACAAATATTTGGCCAACATTTTTCATGAACTAAGTGGATTTATATCAAAACAACAACCTAGGGTGGGTACAAAGCAATCAATCATCATAATGTTTAGGGGATTACGTACTTTGATATATAAGTAGAATGTAGGTAATTGCTCTATTTAAAAATGTGTTACATATTGATATAACATATTTTTAAATAAAAATAACATTACTATGCAAATTTTTCGCCTGAATAAAATGAAAATCCCTTTTTTTGATTCAATAAAAAAACTGGATTTTGTAATAAAATTAAGCTATTACTATTAGAAAAGTCTCGAAAAGTACTTTCGAATCGGTGTTAATTAATGGGAATTAATGATAATTAATGGTCGTTAAATGATTTAAAAGGTTTGCAAAAGTTTACATAAAGAAAAAAATTAAATAGGTAACATGTCATAAATTACCTAAACACACATATTCTTTTTTTTTAGTATAAAATGTAAAATAGGGTAATAAGGGCGATAACGTTGATTGATTTTATTCTTTCATATTTTTTGGTGGTTGTATTTAAGAGTTCCTATCGAAATGTTCAAATCCCTCATCATAATGAAATTACTACAATTTTTTTTTTAATTTTCAAGTATTTATAGCTTGCATTAAATGTTATAAAAATGAATATGAAAAAGTGAAAAAATCGTCATATCTTATTTGTAACAACTACGCGTACAGTCACATAATTAATTTAAATATGTCTGCTCTATCAAACACAGACTTAAAAGATGGGCCGTGGCAAGGAACCTGAGCTACCAACAAGCAACCCTGTAGAAGCAAAAAAGTACCGCGATGAATCCACCGGCCACACAAAGAACGGAAATTATGAACGTGCCTTAGCATCTCTTGATAAGGTAATTTGCATTCTCCACGTTTCAGTATACCTAAGATCTCAGATATAAAAGGACCTTCAACCGTATCTGCATTGGTGAGATGCCTAATTTTTCAACTGCAAAGGTTTGCAGTCTGAACTAAGTTTACCAGCAATTATAATATGTATTTTTTGTAAAGTACAATGGATTAGTAATGTTACCATATGATCTACTTTTCAAGAGAAGAGAAATAGATTGGTGAAGGTCGATCTTATTTGGGATACTGTACTATATTTATGCGGCACGCTAATGAAAGGTAACTTTAAACAAGTGACATTATGGCAGTTGTTTTTGTTTTTGAGTGGAGAATGAGTTTACGCATACTCACACAAAGCCATATAATGTATTATATTATAGCTAAATACGAACATGCGACAAAGTCATCATGAGACCCAAAGGACGTTCGTATACCAGTAGATATGTTACATGAATGTCAAGTAGGAAGGCTATAAGAGAGTGCGAAAACACATTCAGTCACCATGACGACCACAGCTCGGGCGTCGAAATCGATGCCTCTTCACACACCTACAATCTACATGTTGCATAACCACACAAGGTATTCGTAACTTGCATTATCACCTAAAACGATGGAAAGTGAAGATAACGCCAAAGCTCAAGTACGATCCATACTTGGACCAACTAAGGACGCCGAATTTCTACAAAGTTTTGTGAGAATTGGAGTGGGGGAAGACGATGAAGAGATTCCCATACCGAAAGCGTCGATCAGCAAAAGAGCTCCACCAACTGCTGAGAAGATCGAATCATTTGGCGAAGATGACAAACAATCTGCTGATAGAAAGGAATCGATTAAGCCCCAGAAGAAAAAGTTCCGCCGTAAGCCAAAACGGGAAAGACGAATTCGCCAAGAGGAACTGTATACCGACAAGGATCGTGCTGCGGCGGTAGTCATGGGATATAAGGACATTAAGCTGTCTCTTAACATGAAAGACAAAGCTGAAAGGAGCAGTGCATTGCAGATTCCAGCTGAGGCTGATGCCGGCACACTCTTAGCTCTCGCACGCGCTGAGATGATGAGGGAGAGATATCGCACGGCTTTAATGTTTGTTGATAAGGTATTCGTTTAGTGTAATTCGGATAGTGTAAGGATTTATGGATGTGATAGTGTAATCTATAGGACAAATATTACAACAACTTATAAAAATTGTAATTTGTTTCCAATTTGAATAATTGTTATTTATTTTTTCAGGCAATAGAGTTAGCTCCCGAAGAAAAAGCAGCTTATGTAGCCCGAAGTAAATGCTATTTACTTCTTGGGGAACCCCGGCGTGCACTGGAAGATGCGGAGACGGCGCTAAAACTCGACCCAAAGCACGCAAAGGCATTGCTTCAGAAAGCGGAAGCTCTGTACTATTGCGGGGAGTTTGAAATGAGTTTGGTGCATTACCATAGGGGTCTTCGGGCGCGGCCTGATTTAAGCGAATTCAGACTCGGAGTACAAAAAGCTCAGGTATAGAATAGAATATTCAACAATTACTTTAAAACAGTATTAATAATGAAGAAATCTTATTTTAATTTTGTATGAATTTTAATTTGTATTAGATTCAGCGTTCTTGCATTGATTTTTGAAATCCGCATTGTTTTACTTACCTACTATACTACGTATAAAAAGGTGAAAATGTTTCGTATATGTACATATCTCTTTAAAGGCTGTCAGTATTTCAATAGTAGTCTTCGGTGAACATTATTTTAATTTAATTTCATATTTTAATTTTGATGATTCAGGAAGCAATTGAAAATACAATTGGATCAGTAAAGCAGGTGAAGAAAGGAGGGAAACGCACCAGTTCAAAATCCCGTCCAGTTTTAGGGCAATTAATGTCTGATAAAATATATCTCGAGAATCTCCTTAAAAATCCTGATCTAGCTATAGCAGACAAGAAAAATGACGTAGTAATGAAACAAGCTGAAGAAGCTATCCGCTTTTTGGAAAATAGAGAAGAGTTTTGGCGGCAACAACAAACAGCGAAGCGACACTAAGAAATCTTTTTAATTATAAGAACATAATAATTTCTACTTATTAGTGTAGTTATAGTAGTCAGGATACATAATTTCATGCTAATATTAATTTAGGGTTACGTTAAATATTATTCTAATTTAAAGTTCGCAACTACAGGTACTAACTATCTTGTAGATTGTTATACCACAAATAAGGTTGTATTATTAAATTTAAATATTAGGCTGTTATCTACTTAAGTGTCAGACTTTGAATTTATATTAATTAAGAAAATAAAATCTGTTAAATAACTAAATTGTTTGTTTTTATTCCCATTTTTTTATTATTCTACCTACTCGTGCTATGATACCTACCTAAGTATTAATTTACATATTACTCTGTGATCATATACAATCATATACAAGTTACAACATACTCGGTGATTTGTGCCTGCAAATGAAATATATTAACCTAATAACGTCGCGGAATGGGTAGTGCATAGGTTTCGTGTATGCTATAAAATCGTACAAGTGGACCCTGAGACTCAATAAGACTCCACGGAGGTCTACATCGAAAAAGAGGAAGATTTTTTCAGGCCCAAGCGCAATTTTTTTTAGTTTTGAGAATATAGTAGGCGTGCAGCGGGGATACATAAAGTTGAGACCGTGATGTACCTAAAATGAGGATAATAAGGGGTCGAAATAAAGGAAACCACAATTTCATCGCTGTAATAACCAGAAATCGTTTAGTGTTAATTAAATTTATCTACTGCAATCTGATTTTACATAAAAGCGGAAGGTCGCAGCATAATCGCGATGTGTCAATGAATAATCTTCATCAGAAAGATTATCATAATTATGCCGCAATCTCATCATGATTATTTCCTCTTTTGTTAGACTTTATATAAAATGTACAATGTAAACAAAAACCTTTGAATAACGTCCTGTGCTAACGTGAAAATGGTCCATTATCTCAATTTATTTTTTATTCTGACATTTGCATTTAACATCCATTTACAGGTAGGTACTTAAATGGTAGGTAATAATGTGTGATTTTTCGAAAATCATTTAACTCAAATATGCCTTTTTCATCTGCTTTTAGATAAATTTATCTAGTTCTACGCACTTATTTTTACTGATGATATTGACGTCATGATGTATCTTATGTTATTATTATTATTGATTTTGTAGGTGTTTGCAAGTGAGAAACATCTCGATGAAATTCAACCTTGCGTAGACTTGTTTAGTGATGAGGTAAGTACTTCCTGAATATTTCATTCTCAAAAGTATCGAGATAGTTACCGTATGTTAAAAAATAATTAATATACGGAATCTCTCTGAAAAAAGAAAAAACTTGAAGACGAAATGCGAACCATTGTTTATAAATTTAAATTTAAATATGTTTCAGAATGAAGACGAGTGTTGTGAATCGTTCGAAATATTCAAGTCAGTTGATGACGCTTTAGAAGACTGCGTCAAAAAGGATTCTATTGACCTTACTGTAAGGAATATTAAATTTATATTTACTCTACTGCACCTTCAACATCTTGTACAGAAACATTACCAAAAGAAATCTATAGGTATTATACTATTTTATTGTTTATTATTTTCTTCATTTTTAGTGTGACGATTACAATTGCGTGTTAAACAAAATTGGTATAATGAAAGATGGCAAAATAAACGAAGATGCCGGCAAAAACTATTTGAAAAGTTTAGCCGATGAATATCCAGAGCAACAAAGGCTCATAGACAAAATGGGTGCGTTATGTGTGAATGGAAAATATAATGACTACGATAGCAACGTAGATAATTGCCCGGCGAGTAACTTCTACATTTGCATCTATACAAACGCTGTTTTAGTAAGTTCTTTTTTTAATATATATGTATATTTCATCTGTGAGAGACTATTACTTTTCTATAAAAGCATAATTAGATATCAGAAAAAAACAATTCAACAGCTTGTTTATGAAAGTACAACAAACGTACATAAAATATATCTAAGGATCTTGTCAAAATCTATTCAGTAATGTTCATGTGAGAGATGAACAAACATCAAATCCATTCAAATTCATTTATGCCGTTAATAAAGCTGGAATTCACCACTTATTGAAACGCATAATAATCAGTAGGTACTGAAATATTAAAACGATATATTACTTGTATGACCTTTATCTGTATGTATTAATAAATTGATGACCATTTTAATATTCACTTAATATCCTTTCTTTTATTTATTTCAGGGATGTGAAAAATGGAAACAAACTGCTGAATGTAAAAAAATGTCTGAAAGCGCCGAAGCATGCCGATCCATCCTGCATAACTCCAAAATATAAACCGACCTATACTTCGTCCGTACTGCACCATTTATGTAGAATAAAACAAAGATATATTAAAAGAAATAACTTTTTAATTGTTCATACGGCTTCATTTCAGTTCCACATTACGCCGATCATCGCCTAAACTTACAAGAAAAATAGTCACTTTATAAACAAATCGAAAATCACATCTTTATATACAGTATTTACACGGCTCAAATACTACATGCTTAAATACTACCAATTTATACAAAACTACTTTCGTTTAAGCGATCAGAATTCACATCAGAGCGTCACAATACATACATTGCTTCTTGTGTTAACATAAAAAAGTACACAGGATGACAATGATTGCTCAGAATTAAAAAAAATACACCAGAAATTCGATGTACTTTTTTAAAATTCGAACTAGCGAATGTGCACTAATACATAGACAATTGACTCTTTATTTATTTATTTTTTTACAAAACCCAAGTTTTCGAGCAATGACATATCTATATATTTCATAATTTTACGTCAAAAGCGATAAATTTTGTATCGTAGCGACATGGTATAATATCAATGGGTTACTTTTATTTTAAATAGAACTCTGTTTAAATAAATAAATGCGTCATTTTTGAAGTTGCACAATTCAGAACAAAAGTTTTCGTCCAATCAGCGATGCCGAAACTATTAAAGTTCATCAATGTCTATGCGGGTATACATATAGATAAATATAATGATATATCATGTGTATATATTATGTTAGTTTTTTAATAAAATGAGCATCAGATTTATCTAAGACATATACGATGCACTGTAGAATCCATAGAAAAATCTTTGGACAATCGTTTTCCTAAATAATACTGTACTTAAAAACTTATATTCATGACATATTCGAGTAAAAATATTTCTCATAATCCCAGTTGCAGAGATCAATATTAAATAAATCGTTTATTTATCAATCGCAATCTAGAAAATTGCTCGATTTTCTCGCAGATTATAATAAATTTTATACTAAATGAGGCTTGTTTTAAAAACTTAATTCATATATTTACAAAACCATTGTCTTAGTTTAAACTAAAATCTAGTTATACTTAATCGATTGTCAAAATCGATACATAATATGTGAATAAATATATCGAATCATTAAATATTCTAATCAGATTACAATTTCGAATTTTGGTCAATCTTATGTTGCAAAAATCATTGAGACCATGCATGTGCTGTCTTCTCATATTTTAGTTTTAATATTATACTTTGAATTCATAAAGTAAAAAAAGTTTTTTCTTATTTGTCGAATAGATTTTCAAAATGATATTTTTGAGTCAAAATAAACAATACTAAAGAAAAACAGAATATCCAAATATTTAAAAATAACTCATCGACATTCTTATAAGTTAAACAAGATTTCAACCCCAAAATATGCCGAACCATAATCTCATATACATTGTGGAAAATAACCACACAAAAAATTTCATTCACACTCACATTTCATAACTTTAACATATGTTAAAGTAACTTACTCGATGCTTAATCGGAAAAGGAACACATTTCTATGCTACCACTTCAAAATATTATCTAAAACAGTATTATATTCTATCTCCTATGCATACAGATATCATTTATACAATTTCTTAAACACCGAATAACAGTTTAATTTAACGTCATTTTAAAAGTCAATCTCACTACACTAAGGTTCATCACTTTTGTATTGTCTTTAAACTGGGGGCTCTCCTTGAGGAATTTTGGTGGCACCAGGGCTGAGGTACAATAATAGGACAAATATATAAAAAAAAACAGCAAAGAAATAAGAAATAAATTTCCATTAAGAAAATCTGGAAATCATAGCATAGCCATTTATGTATTTTGTTTCAGAAACAAACTCCCTATAAATATTTGACGTAATAGAAAATTATTAAAGTTTTAAACATAATCTGTGCTAATAAATAATTTAATAGGTCTCATTTAATTGTTTTTAATTATTTGCCTTAGTAATAACTTCATATATGGATCAAAATAGTTGTGAATATGTGACACACATAATTAGTTTGTATTTGATCCCTTTTTATGAAGTTGCAAAACAAGTTCAACAAGGCAGGGCTACACATATATTAATGGTTGCTATTTTTGTGTGTATGAACGGCCAATGATTCGTCTTAAGTTATATATATTGTTTTTTAATAAGCAAACAGCCACATGCGTCCCGTACCACCGCTAAGCGCAAAATGCGAATCACATTCGAAATTCGAATGATTCAAACATTTGCAGCGCCACCTAGTGCCAACTTCCTCAATTCGCCCCCGCACTGTCACTTCAGTATGTTAAGCCTATGCTAGTCGGCTTCTTCGGGCGGCCTCTTGTACACAGGCCCGAACTTGGCCATGTACTTCTTGACGAACATTTTCGCCTTGGATCGCACTGAGTCCGTCACCACTAACTCCTCGACGGAGCGGCAATGCTTCAACTCTTTTAACATCACAAAGTGCGTTAGCTGAAAGGATGGAAAATAAATTTATTATGAATCGTAATATGTCTATTTGTAATAAATAACAATATACTGGGAATGTTATTTCCTATAATATATTAATTGGCAATAATAATAGTTAAAAAAACATATTAATTTATGTATTATATTTATGATTCATTATCAATAATGACTAATTATTAATTGTTTATTATTATTATTATTTTATTTAAGCACACTAGCAGCTAAAAAGCTGATGCGTGTGTATTTTATGATTTGAAGAAAA
>NC_052102.1:2598963-2600770 GCF_012273895.1 Zerene cesonia | reverse complement strand
TATTCCTTTTCCTCGTAATTTGTGTTACTAATTGATTTAAGTTTGTATTGTTGTACATATTTAGAAAGCATTCACTTATTTTGTCGGGTTTATTTAATTGGTCAAGTGGCCATTTGATTTTTGGTAAATTAAAATCACCAGCAATGATGACTGTGTGTTCTGAGGAGGCTTTTTCGATAATATCAAAAAGTGCTATATCAGACTCTTGTACTATGTTTGATGGGGGACGGTATACACATGCCAATAAAAAGTGTAATCCTTTAAAATGTGTGTCTAGCCATAGAGCCTCCACCCGAGCATCGTAGTAATGGTTTATCACTTTGGTATTAATTTTTGTGTTATTGATTTCACAAGCAGCATATATTAGTACACCACCTCCCGGTTTACACATTCTATCTTGTCTATAAAGCGTATAGCCTGGTACATGAATTAAACTGTCGTTTATTTTATTGTGTAAATGTGTCTCTGTTATCATTATAAATGCCGGCTGATATATTTTAACTTCAATGAGGAATGAATCGAATTTTGCCATTATGGAAGCCAGGTTCGTATAAAATATTTTCAGCTCGGTTAAGGAAGCGGAGGTCGTCAGTTTTTTGTTGCGCTTATAATTTTAGGTATATTATTGATATACTTTATGGTAAGGTCTTTTTCACCTTTATCGATCCTCACTGATAATTCTTCTCGCAGTTTTTTCAATTGATCGCGTTGGTATGGGGTCATATCGGAATATATTCTGACAGGCTTAGATACCTTATTCTTATTCTTTAGTATATTTGTTGCACAGCGCTTGTTATCAAGGACAAGTTTGATTGGTCGTGGTTTTTGAAAGTCACTGTGGTTAGGTTTACCGAGGCGGATTATTGTAACTATCTCAGGCTCAGGAATCGGTATTGTGGCGAAAGTTTGAGTTATCAGCTTTTTATCATGAGCTTTCCTTTCTTCTGGAGAAGTTGCTTTTGATTCTGGTATTCCATAAAGAATGACATTACTACTTCGTTTCTTCCTTTCTTGAATTTCACCGATTACAGTATCTAAGTTAAGCACGTTTGATTGAGAAGTCTTCAGTTCCTCCACCTGCTGTTGCAAATCCGTTACCATTTTACGTAGTTCAGGAACTTGCCTTAAGCCCATTTCACAGTCATCACATAGATAAGATAACTTTGGTGCCTGAAGTCCAAAAACACGCAGTTCGGTAGCCGATAAATTGCTGCATTTATTGCATATAAGCCGCTTGCAACCTTTACAGGGAACTTTAACGCTTTTTTCATCAATCTTGGCATGACATTTAAAACACTGTGGCATGTTTTATTTTTTTCTTCTTAGAATTGGTAAAATTTATTAGATGTTGCAACACTAATATAGTAATGGCAACTCGATACTAAATATGGCAATCCAGTATTGTCTATGCTTCTAACTTCCGGTGGAGTGGTACGCTATTGACAACCAATGTCACAATTGAATATGAGTAAAAATGTAGGTAGTTAAGAAATATATTTTACAAATTTGTCAGCTTATTTTCAAGCACTTTTCACACTGTTTACTGTATTTTAGGCACAAAGTTTCACTTCTCGTTGATTTTTATTGTTATGTCCGTTAATATAATGTTTATCTCCAAATCCAAAACACTTTTAACTTCGATCGATCACTATTACGCACAGAAATTTATTTATTGTCGGGAACTTCGAAATACGATGATTCTCAAGTGACAACCGATGACATATGTCCTCTGTCTATGTGTTTGTATGCTTTATAACCAATAATGCATACATCCTGAAGTGTATCAAAGATTTTTGTATCAAAGCAT
>NC_052102.1:2582053-2597963 GCF_012273895.1 Zerene cesonia | reverse complement strand
CCGGCGACAGCCGCCGCTCCTCCGCCTCCGACTCGTCCGTTTCCGTCTCCGTATCATCCAGCTCCACAAACTGCGGGCGCACGTTCGATTATTCATACTAATATTGATACGTGATACGTGAAGCAAAGACATATCTACTCCTTTTTGTGTAAATTACGTGAACCGAAGACTGTGAAATTTGTCACCATTCGTTTATATGGAGGAAACAGTATACAGAATGCTAATTAGTAAAAATTAATCATCGACAATTATTTTGTTCACAAAAGGTCACCGACGTCCTTGGGGCTTAGTTATAAACCAATTTTGTAGTCCACGCAAGCGAAGCAAAGCAAAGCAGAGCGAACACAATGTTTAATTAAAGTAATCGACAACTTCGTGAATGGAACAAGTATATGCCTAAGTTTATGATTACATCAGCAAATGCTAACAAAAAGTCTTTATTCTTTTATTACAATATAATAATTAATTTATAGTTTAAACAGCCTCTCTTAATGACAACACAAAAACCAAATTCTTCCGAACGCCAAATTTGAATCTACAACACCCCGCCTGAATCTTAATTTTACAGACAACCTAACAAATTTCCACCCACCTTCAACTCCTTGAGGTCCTTGTGCGTGAGCTCCTTGCCCTTCCTCTGCTTGGCGGCGGCGAGCAACCGCACCTTCTGCAGCAACTTTTCACGTCGCCGCCGCAGCTTCTCCTTCGTCTGTTTGTACCTCTTCACCTCCATACGACCCGCTAGCTTGTCTTCTTCTGTGCGGGGCTGATGAACGATTGATATGTATAGATATTCTATGCTTTTGAATTTTTTCGGATTAGTATTTCGGTTAATATCTACATATTTAAGAAAGCCTAAATGTTCCAGTACCTTGTGTATCGAAAATTTGTAAATATTGGATTTAAAATAGATTTACACCTGAGGAACTTCGATTAAAAATGTATTTTCAGTAGATTTTATTAATAAACACAGGGAAAACTTACACTAATCGGCCTTTCAGTAACGAGTCCCGGCCGCCGCTTCCTCGGCTTCTCCGTGAGTAGCGCGTGGTCGGGGATCAAACCGTTTTGTGTGTCCGCTTTTATCACTAGAACAGTACAATCTTAATTAAGTTTTGAAAATACAGACTGTTTTGAAAATATTATTTTTAATTTATTTGTGTAATGAACAATTTTACTATTTTATTTGCATGGTACAATATAAACACTATCCATATTTCATCCTTATAGCAGGAATAATAAGCTGTCACTGTTTAAGTTTAATCACTGTCGAATATTGTTAATTGTTGAAGACTTACAATGTAAAGAGGGGGAATACTCTATATGACCTTAAACAACCTTGTCATTCGTCTCACAAATATATTTTTATGAAAATTACCTTCATATATGCCATCAACCCCTTCCACCAGCTTGCCCTTGACAGCCGCTCGTCTCACCACAGCTGTTTCTATCGCACTCATTGGCTCTATTTCGTCCTCTGATGAACTCTCGTCTGCAAAAAAATATGAAACAAACAACATTAACAACTGTTTTGCTTGTTAAATGGACTGTTAGGCATTATAAACAATGAATTATTAATTTACAGAAACAATAATCAACGAGAAAAAATGCCCGTCTTTCCTTACTTCAGTTAATGCACCCGTTAAAAATTCGACTTTATAAGCCATTTGTTATATCTGTAATGGAAATGTGTGAGCAAAAGCGAGTACTTGTCTGCCTTTCAAAAATTTCTATAACCTTTAAAATAGTGCTTTTTTAAGTCTGATATGTATGAGAGGATTTTATCCCTCAACACATTGGTAACAATTTACCTTATGTAACATGCATTGTTTATTCCTGCATAGTGTTATATCAACGATAGTCGTCTAAATTCGTTCACAGAACTAAGATGCAAAAAATTATTCAGATCAGTAGTTTTTTATAGAAAAAAGGAATCTTACCAGGCGTGGGTGGTGGCGGTGTGGGCGGTAACCACTGCGGCTGGCGCAGCTTGACGTGGTAATAGTAACGTCGCCCACGGTTATCCAGCGCACTTCGCCACATAGATGGCAGCACTGGCTCGGCATCCGGATCCACTCTGGCCGGCTGTGGAAAATTATTGGTTGGTTAAATAATTTATTGAAATATGACGTGTTTATATTATTCACTCGGGTACAAAATGGGTATAGGTAGTAAATTTATATTAAAGGGAATTGTAAGATATACATTAAGTTCTCTAATATATTTTAAGTTCTTATCAAAGTTAAGGAACAACACTTGTATTTAAAATAGATACAAAACAAGAGTCGGTCTAATTTTGTTTTATTAATTAATTATATAAGCTGACCCGGCAAACGCTGTTTCGCCTTACTCTAATCATTTAGGGGTATCAAAAATAGATATTGGCCGATTCTCAGACCTAACCGATATGCACACAAAATTTCATGGGAATCAGTCCAACTCTTTCGGAGGAGTATGGTAACTAACATCGTGACACGAAAATTTTATATATATAGAGATAGAGATAAGATAACAGACAAATCTGATGTACATAATACATATATTTAGAATAAAAGTAGGAAAATTTTCACACCGGGTTCGTTTGTAAATTTTGTCATCCGTAATCCGAAAAGAATTTCTAAGTAAATCGTGTTTTTCAAATGAGTGTGTGTGTAAGCGAGCTCACCTCGCTAGCGGCCGGTATGTGCTGCGCGGGCGGGGGCGGGCGCGCGTGCGGCGCGTGCGGCGCGTGCGGCGCGCGCGGCTGCGGCGGGAACGCGCCCAGCGCGCCCTGCCCGAACACGAAGCCGGGCACGCCGAACCCGCTCATACCCATCATACTGCATACAACAAACGTACTTGGTTTAATTTTTTTTTTTAACAACATTCACGCAAATTGTGGAGAGTGCAAAGTAAATGCAACCCCATGAAGCATTTTCTATCCAACCGTGTTGTCACAGAGTGCAATAGGCTACCCGAGAGTGTAATAATGGCACCCATGTTGAATAGTTTTAAAAATAAATTGGATGAACTAAATGTTTTCTTCAAATCATAAAATACACACGCATCAGCTTTTTAGCCGCTAGTGTGCTTAAATAAAATAATAATAATAATAATAAGCTACAAAACCGCCTTCAAATTATAAGAACTAGGTAACATTGAAATAGGACCACACGGGAGGCGCCTATTCAATATCATTATGTTAAAAATACAATCATATACAAACAACTTACTTGGGCTGTGGCATACAGAAAGGCTGTCCAGGGAATGTAGGGCAAAATCCAGGAGGTCCTTGAAACTCCCCATTGGGTCCAATCCATTCTGGGGGTATATCAGTTGGCATCATTCCTGGCATCATAGTTGGCATCATTAAATTAGGACCACCCATTATATTTTGAGGTCCACCCATCATATTCTGTGGCCCTGGTAACATATTTGGCGGACCACCCATAATGTTGGGCGCATTGGGCATCATGTTTGGCCCGTTTGGTATCATGTTTGAACCATTTGGCATCATATTCGGCCCATTGGGCATTATATTTGGTCCATTTGGTAGCATGTTAGGTCCGTTGGGCATCATATGTGGACCATTTTGCATCATATTCGGCTGGCCAGGAATAATGCCTTGCGGGAACATCTAAAAATTGATAATTTAATGAAATAATGCTGTTTATTTTTATATTGAGATATATATATATTTTTTAACTCATTGAAGTTGTTGGTAAAACCGCACCAAGAAATAATAACTAGGAAACCAGTCCAGGTCAGAATAAACTCCTTGGACTGATTTTGTTTTTTTTTTTTACATTCAATTCAATTGACATCCCATTTCGCATTTACAAATTCTTTTTATTTAAATTTTAAGTCATAATTCGAAAATACGAAACATGTCAACCGTTAAATGAGTAACCAGTTAATCTGCAGTAGACACAAATATGGACGAACTAATTGCCGCAATAGTAATTGTTACACCACTTCCTATATGATAATTCAATTTGCTCAAAGAGGATGATACAAACCTGCGCAAAAGAGTCCTGCGGCCAGAACGGCACGAACTGCTGCGTCTCCCGCTGCCGCCGGCTCTCGTCAGCGGCAGCTGCAGCTTCGGCAAATGCGCGCCTCCGTTCTTCCTTGCTCATGGGAGGTACCGCGGCTAACACGCGGTCTGACAGCCTGTATGTATTTAATGGTGTTGTAACGTCAACAGCAAACACATTGAGAAATTTTGAAAGAATAGAAAAAATTTGATCACGAGGCAGGATTCGAACCTGCGTATCTTGCCTAACCGTAGCAACGCCTAGCCTCTCGGCCACCCGTGATCCTGCCACAGTAATCGAATTTCTTCTACTCTTTCGGTTTCATGTGCCTAAGGGGCACCCCACGCCATCTATTGAGATGATTAAGAACCATCACAACCAATACAAAATATTATTTAAAATGATTACAATATTGTATCGATGGAACGCGGCCTTTGTTAAAATTAAGTTTTAGTTTTATAGCATTGAAATGCTTTATAAATCCTGCCTTGTGATCAAATTTTTTCTATTCTTTCAAAATTTCTCATTTATAAAGCATTTCAATGCTATAAAACTAAAAATTAAGCAAACACATTGTTTAAGACATTCAGATGATAATGTATCTACTAATCCTTACTAGTCGTTATTGCAATAGTAGGTGTTTACAACTTATTTTGTAAGATAAAACTATGATCATTATTAATATAAAAGCATAATTTTGAGGGAGTAGCTTATTTCATTCTATTGTTTTTAAAAAGATTTTGTTTTGCCTGTATTTAGAATCAAATGTTTAATAAACTGTACAATGTTTAAGGACACAAAAAAAAATATTTAGTATTAACCTTATACTTCGCCTTCCCTCCGGACTCCCTCTTCTTTTTCTCCTATCCCTGTCATCTCTTTCTCTATCTCTTTCACGGTCACGATCCCGCTCCCTATATCTATCCCTTTCCCTCTCCTTATCCCGCTCGCGTTCCCGTTCTCTGTCCCTTTCTCTTTCACGGTCACGGTCACGATCACGGTCACGATCTCGATCTCGATCTCGATCTCGATCACGGTCACGGTCCCGTTCTCGGTCACGGTCACGGTCACGCGACCCGCTGGAATCAGCAGCGCGTCTCTCGACATTCGCTTGACGCTCGTGCTCTTTCATTTGTTGTATGCGCTCTTTCTTGGGAATTTTAAATACTTCCTACAAATATAATATAAAACAGAGATTTAAAATTTAAAATTACACTAAGTATGACAATTAATTGTTCATTAGTAAAAATTAACTACAAAAAACAGGTGAAAATTATATAAAAATTGCATAATCTATTAACTTAGTAGTAAATAACTCACTTTTAAACTTGACCACCGCTCTAGCAGCTGTGTTGAGAGATCCTTAACTTTTTCGAGCATTGCTGCATTTTCCTTAATTTTATCACCATCTGAGGCAGGTCTATTCGCCAATTCTATTGGTAGCCCTATAAAAAAATATATTTCATTCATGTTACAATTTGTAAAGAATTATTTGCAAGAAACTTATTAGACATCCAGAAGAATATGAATACATGGTCTATAATAAAAAAGCAAAAAAAAATTATTACCTGTAGCTTCATCTATAAACACAGGTGGTTCAGGTGGCACTTCTGATGAGCTGAGCCACCTTTCTATGATGGTGAAGAAGCGCGTCTCTTGTACCATTGTCTTGTTCGGGATTGGTAGCCTGTCTACTGTTTGCAGCATTTCAAGCCTGTTTCAAAATTTTTTTGTTGGAATATTAAAAAGTCAACTTGTGGCATGACCTGTTCAGGTGTATACCTGTACAGGACATCTTCAAAGTGTATACTTTGAAGACATCATTGCTATATGTAAATTAATTTCTAATTTATGTTAACATCAAAAGAGATTATACAAAGTTTTGAATTACAGGCTTGTCTTCACGCTAATGCTGAGGACGGCGTTCACATGGGAATGTAGCGTTCGTCCGGGAATGTGGACACAATCGTTGACTCACTTGAAGTCGAGCGGCGCGTCCGCGCACCAGGGCGCGAGCAGGCGCAGCCCGCGGTAGTCGAGGAACAGCCGGCGGCACGGCAGGTCCGCGTCGCGCAGCAGCCGCAGCAGCGCCGCCTGCGCGCGCCGCGTCTTCGCGCGGACCACCGTGCGCGACAGCCGCAGCGTGTGGCTCTGGTTCTTCACGCCCGTGCGACTGAGCGCCTCGAGGTCCTCTTCGATCTGTGGATTTTGTGATCGTATTGATTATTATGCTTATTAAATATTATTAGAACATGGGCAAACAATAAATTTTACTAAATAACAGTGAAAAAGTATATATTATTAGACAATATGATATGAGAAGAAATTCGATAATTAATGATACTAAATAATAATATCAAAATCCATGCATGGTTTCTTTAGAAGATAGCCTAGATAGACAATGGGCAGGGGCATAGATCGACTTATACAATGCACTGATGATTATTTATTTGTTTAATTATGCTTTTGGCATATGGCCTATTGAAGTCTCATGTTTGTGAATAATTAATACTAATAATTCTTTATTACATAAGTTATAAGTGTCAGAAAAAAGGAATTGTTTAATAATCAAAATATTATAATAAGAGAGGCATTTTTTAAATATCGCTTCGTATTAAATATGATAACAATTAATATCAACATCAACTTACATCTGCATCTTGCACCAAGTCGGGTGCTTTGGGCTTGTATTTCCTTTCCCGTCGGGGTTTCCGTACTCGAGCCCGCGGCTGCTCCGCGTTCGCTTCCGTCGCCTGGGACTCTTCAGATTCTGTCGTGCCCGATTTAGAAGTTGATACATCTTCCTCCTGTAGATAGTGAAACACACAATTAATACTTTTCTATGGAAATAATAAGAAATATTAAAATAGTCCCGAATTTATAAAAGATTATTTTTTTACATCATTATTAGACATTTCAACATTAACATTAATGACAATAAATTATTTTTCTTACTGAACTAATTATGAAAATTAAATTAAACAAGATAATTGCTACAATAATCATAGGTAATGTAAAAAGAAAAATGTAATTTACCTTTAATCAATTTTGATTTTTCCCTTACTAATGATTTTTATGATTATTGAAACCTATCTTATAACCCATAAAACAATTCCTTAATCCACAAATGTAGAGAATGCCCCCTAATTTCTATTGAATTCTTAAAATATAACCCTTCCTGAATCATATACACCCAAAATACCGACCTCCTCATAATCCTCATCCTCCGAGTCCGGCTCCGCACCGATCCAGCCGCGGCAGTTGTCCGCGCCGCAGTAGCAGCGCTGCGCCACCTTGCTGCGTGCAAACAATATACCGTTACCACCACACCATACACACTGGAAACGTTTCACTTGTACTTATGAATACTAAACTATATTGATGTGGCAGACAAAGTCAGAACGAACTCATACAGAGTTCGTTCTGACTTTTCTATATCTAATCTTGAATGTTAGACAAGAATATTCATTTTTTTTTAATTAATTGAATGTAGACATATTTTTTATAAATTTAGAAAGTTCTTTTTAAAATATGTACCAGTATCCTATCAACAGTGTTATTTATAAAATAAACATAAACATAACAATAAAGAAAATCTATTATTATTTCAGTAAAATTCCAACTGCTACATGTAATTTTAAGCATTAGAAATAAACAAAAACATCATAACAAAAAAAAGACTAAATACAAGAAATGCTTACCCAAATCTCTGAAACTGATAGTCAAACGTAATTTCCTCGCCCACTGCAATGTCTCTTTTACTGAAGAACCCTATCCTAAGTTCGCCATTAACAGTCCATTTCTGAGTTTCAGCATTTGGATCACAGGAATGGTTGATGAATCTCGATATATTGCCTTTTAACGTCGCGTCGATCACCGTGTCTCCTTTTAACGACATGAAGTAGTGATGAAGATTGTTCTCGTCTGAGTAAGTTTGAGCTCTTTTGTAGAATTGCTCATAATCAAGCACTTCTCCCACATACTCCATAAGAAATTCGCCCCTATAAACATAGAGAAAAAACTAATAAGAAACAGGTTATAAAACAATTTTTTAAACTGAAGCTGTTCCAGAGACAAAAATTTACATATTATAAATTCCAGAAAAAATCTGCTATGAAATATAAAAATCTTTAAGTTATCTGTGTAAATTATTTAAAATCAATGCATTTATTTTTTATGGTACAATAATCAATTAAATATTTATTAAGAACTTGAAGACTTTAATTTTAGATTTTATAGCATTCAAATGCATTATAAATCATTTCTTTTTAGGGATAGATGGAAAGTCCCTTAGGCACATAAAATAAAGAATAGAAGAAATTCGATTGCTAAGGCGGGACAGTGGGTGGCCGA
Organism: Zerene cesonia; assembly: GCF_012273895.1. Classification (NCBI taxonomy): domain Eukaryota; kingdom Metazoa; phylum Arthropoda; class Insecta; order Lepidoptera; family Pieridae; genus Zerene; species Zerene cesonia. Next base: position 2,589,594 of record NC_052102.1, on the reverse strand, counting down.
GAGGTTCGGTATTGCTCCTATGCCGCTGGCGTAAAAATTTTCTAATAGAAGACTCTTAACAAGTTTTAAAAGCAATTCATTCATTATAATAATTATGAAAAAAGTGTTTAAAGTAAACACTTTGTAATATTAATTATAATTATTACAAAGGGTTTACTTTAAACACTTTTTGAGCTTGGTTACGGAGAGGCTCAACTGTGAACTGGTGTTAAAACAGTCAGACTCTTTGCTATTTGTTTCTTATGAAATCATGTTATCCATTAATGGGTAAAATAGAGATATGTGAATATAATAAATAATTAGAATGTTAAATCAGTTCATATAAAAAAAAATTTGGTTTTCTATGAATATAGTTTGCTATTATATCCAGTTATAGTTCAGTATAAATAAATTAAGATACATTTATTTCAATTCGCATTGCCATATTTTATCAAATGCATGGGCATCACCAAAGATAAGATTGAATGTAGTATTTTTTATAATATGTTCTTCTGACAACTGCATTTATAAGCATAAATTATGTAGTCGAGTTAATTTTTAATTAAAAGGAACAAACTTACGATGGAATGTCTGCACTGGCCTCAACACCACAGCCCTTTTTATCTGCATAAAATACTTTTAGGGGTCCATTTTGCCTCTTCTGAAACCTTCTATTTGTACATCTATCTCCTACTGGACATCTTGAATTACTACAAAAGAAAATATTAAACTAAATAATAACTATTTTAATATATGTTATCACATCAACACAAAAGCATATATTATAAAAGCCCAGAGTAATTTAGAAATTTCATGTATAAAAATAGATAGATACCATTCAATCATAAGTAGTCTATTCAAACAGTCTTCTCCACAAGCAAGTTCACCACGCTCCAACTCCTCTTTGGTCATAAAACAGTCACAAATCATTTTCTTTGTATCCTTACTTATCATACGCTCACACATATACTCATTTTCCTCTAAATGCTGATATTGATTCATTCTTTCTTCTATAATTTTGTCATATGCCTCTTTGCTTAGTGTAACTGAACATTGTTCATCTTCTAATGACTTTTGATTTTCATCTACAGGAGGTAAACGTGGTAAACTTGGGCTGGCTAGTGGAGATATTGCAGGGGAATTGGCTCCCATTTCTAATTCACTTGATCTCCGCCATCTAGACTTTACTTTCACAGGCATTTCTGATGGTACTGGAAAAGTTGAAGGATTACTAGTGTTAGTTGGATTATTAACATCTGACGACTTATCTTGGCTTTCAGAACCCATTTCTTCTAGTTTCAATTTGGTCTGTGTTATCAAAGCTTTCTTCAAAGGTGTCTTAACTAAACCATAGCCTTTCGTCTTTTGCTTCATTGTACTTATTGTTTTAATTCTGCTTGACCTTCGCACACCAGATGGAGATGACTCAGCAGAGTCATTAGAATTGGTCTGAATTTGATCTGTTGCTCTTGAAGAATTGCTATCGTCAGATATGGTGGAACTTGGAGTCAAACTAGGATCAGGTCTCAGTAAAACTTCTGTATTGTCTTTGGAAAACTGCAGATCAGGTGTGCTACAAGGTGGAGTTTGATTTTCAGTACTATCTGAACAATCCATGGGTGAGTAGGGCTCTGATATTGGATGGGTGAGGTTAAGATTTTCAAAATCTTTCTGAAATTGGGTATCCTCTTTTTCATTTTTCTCATTTTCAGTATTTTCATCTTTTGGACTAGCAATATTAATGTTATAATATGCTTCTTGATTATCATCTTCTACTATTTGGACTATAGTTATTACTTCCTCCTCATCATCTCCATAAAGATGTTCATTTAATGTTTGCATCTGTTCAAGACTAGGTTGATCATTTTGAATAAATTCAGTCACATTTTGTTCTTGTTGTTGGTTTTCTAGATTATCAGTAACATTGTCAACATGATTGTCAGTGTTGTCACATGGTGGGTTCGCATCTTTAGGATTATTATCATTTTCAGGATATTCCTCAATTGGCAATGGAATATCCAAACTCTCAACGGATGGCAGAGGTGAGGCATCTCGAGAATTTAAGCTGTGTAGTGCTCTGTCTGGAATATTTAAAGGACTAGGACATGCCCCACTGTTAGTATCAGACTGTGTATCCACAGCAGCATTAGAGTCAGATTCCGAACTTACACTTGGATCTACAACTCTTATTTCAATGCTACTGTTTGTTTCGCTATCACTACCTAGGTCATACTTCTTTGTAAATGTATCATCATTGTTAAACAAACATCTATATTTGCCAAATTTCTTGTGTAAAACGATTGTTGGTACTGTCTCAGTAGTAGATGGTTTCACTGTGTTATCTGCGGAGGACTGTGTTTGTATTTCTGATTCTGTAGCTTCAGTACTAGCCGTGGCAGAGGGTGGTTCTTCTGTAGTAGGTGCCGTTGAGACAGCTTCAGCCGCAGTGGATGATTCGCCTTCGGTCAAAGTGTTCTGTGCGGCCTGTTTCCCGCGTCGGGCAGATCGACGTGAGGCGACGGTTGTAGCTGGTCTCCTTTTCTTAGCCATTTTTGGCAATCAACCTATAAAATTAACAGATATATGAACAGCGTGAAAGAAACATGCACACCACATCGCGTTAACAGTGACCTCCTTAGATACATGTTGACAATTGCATTATGTTGTTGCTATCTTAACAAAGCAAAAAAACAAAACTACATAAAAATAGTGCTGTTTGTTTGTTTGATAGTATACTCAAACACACGCCCAACGTTTACTAGTTAGAGCTATTGATATAGCGTAACCACCGGTCTAAATCGCCAATCGAGTCTCTTAGACAAAATTGTGATAATATAGCATTTATACATACCATAACTCTGTATACCACAATAGTTTTCTAAACTTATTTGGAACCTAAAAACGGAGTTAAATGTGTAAAATTATGTCACAATTGTAATAAATTTAATAATATTTTAATAAATACTTCATTTTTACAATCCATAACTTTTTTTAGTATCCATCATTAAAGTTGCCAGTAACAACAGTAATATTTTACATAGGTATCAAAAAAATCTTTTCAGTTATTAATAATTCTGTTTAATTACCAAATACGCAATTCGCATAATGTTTTTATAATAAATAACTTATACTAATACAATACATTTATATCTCAATATACTATTAATCTTAATAATTATTATCAATATATTATATATATATATATTTATACAATTTTAATATTTGCACACAGATTGTGACTTCTTCAATACGTTAGATGATTTCTGACTAATTTAATTATAAACTAAGCCAAATGTAAACGTATTTAGAAAAGCTTAATTACTTTTAATTAATAAACTGATTTAAAATCATTTACTTGACTTTTATGAGTAACTCAACATTTTTAAGGGATTGCATTTTTGTCAGCAGAATCTGAGTAAAAGAAGTGAATTTGAAACCTTAACTGTTTAATATTTCGTACAATAGTATTTTGCTTTTGAATAAACGGAGTTACCTAATTGAAATAATATAAAAAACGATCTCAAATCGTAAATAATTCCTGAATAAGTTGGTTCTGAATCACTTGTAATGTCCATTATCAAATTTAGTACATAAATATGGAACAGTGTGAGCATCAAAAGGCCAGAAGCCTCTAATTATCACAATTGCTTCTAAATTTACATATTAACTTCTGTGCAAGAAGCATAGAGCAGTTTGCTAACAATAAAAATCAAGTTGTCAAATGAGAATTGTCATTTGTCAAATTATAAAGCGTGAAACTGGAAAGCGGCTCAAAATACGTTCATATTGCTTTTTACGAAGTTTTATTAAATAAAATATCACATAAATATTCTTTTGAACTAAGTAAAAATGGTTGAATCTACGGAGGTAATATATTGCTTGCAATTTTCGCGTTTATTTGCAAAACACGACACTATAATATTTATGGAGTATGGACACGTCACTGTTTTTGTACTTGAATACAATTTTGGTTTATATTTTATCGAATACTATTACCATTATATTCTATATTTTATTAATTGACAGGAAATCCATTTCATTAGTTAACTTTCCTAATTATAATTGCCGGATTGCTTTACTTGTCTTTCAGCCAGTAAAAATAAACAAATGGGATGGAGCAGCAGCAAAGAATGCCATTGATGATGCGATAAGAGAGGTATAATCTAATAAATAATCGTTTAAATATCAATTGTAAATTTATGGTTTCAATAAGTCTACCTTCACAATCATCACAATATAAGAAATGAAAAAGTTATATTTAATTAAATTTTTAATGTGTCTATGTTGATTAAGTTCTCTCTATTGTAGGTTTTAACTGGAGATCTGAAATGTAAGGAGAGTTTTGCTCTTATTGATGGAAGGCTGTTCCTATGTGCATTGGCAGTGGGTGTAGCTTTGTATGCTTTGCTATGGGATTATCTGTATCCTTTCCCTCAGTCGAGGTAAGATCTTATTTTAAATAATTAAAATTTGTTAAAGAATCATACCATATTAGATTAATGCTATATGATGTACCATTAACTGTTTAATAGGTATAATAAAAATAATAAAATAATTGAAGTAAATGGTATCTTATGCAAGTCAATGAAGAATAGGATTGATTCTTTTTTATGTCAAGAAATATTGTTTGTATTTACATTTTGATGTAAGAGTCAGGTAATAAACCAAAAATTAAATGCATGAAGTAATACACATGATATTTGACATAAAATTTAGATGTAAAGGGTTTTGCAAAAAAAAAAAACAGGCATTGGTATACCATTTTGTATGTTTATTCACCAATTTATTATGTTTCAGACTGGTACTCATTATCTGTGTGTCCTCTTACTTTATCCTGATGAGTATTTTAACACTGTACACTACATTTAAGGAAAAGGGAATTTTTGTTGTTGCCAAGGAAAAGGTTGGCAACAATATCAGAGTTTGGGAAGCAAGTTCTTATGTAAAAAAGTAAGTATCAAGATATTTGTGAAATGCAGATACTTTGATACACACAAGGACAAAGAATTTATCTCATAAATGCAAAAAAAAAACCTGGGTCCATTTAACTTTTAGGAAGCTAGAAAGCTAGGTATTTATATCACTGAAATTATAAGTGCAACCAAGATAGTGTTGGGCACTGGAAGTGTATAAATCAAGTCAGTTTCACGCTCCATTAGGTTTGAATTATTGATTTATTGTATGACTTGTGTTTATCTATATGTTTGCTTTCATCAGAATTTGTTTATTTTTATACTCTATTTTCTGTACTCTACAATACTGAGAATGATATTTAAATTCTTAGAATTTTTATAAGAATAAAAAAAATTAAGAAATATTATTAAAAAATCCTTAGGTTCATAAAACGAAATTTCATTCTTTTTGTATTCTTTAATGTTATTAGTGTTTTTCTGGATGTGAAATTGAGTTTATCAATTTATAAAGGTGGTAAGTTCATGGATTTTTATTGATGAACTATATTAAATTCAATTTCTATTCCAACCAATAATTATGTACCAAATTTCTAAAATACTTCTTGTTATGTATGAATAACAATTCTAAAATATTTTCACTTTTACTTGCATATTTTTTTATATTAAACATACGCTTTTTTTGTTAACAGACATGACGACAAATATAACTTGGTGATTTTAATGCGCGACTCTACCGGTAAGAGCCGTGAGGCCTCTATCAACAAATCGTTCGCCAATTTCATCGACACAAACGGCACAGTGGTACAAAGTGTTGTTGCGAATGAAATCTCAAAACTCTACAACTCTCTCTCCTCTGAGAAGAAGGAAAAGTGATCTCATTCGCTCTCTTGCACGCATTTATTGTTCTTAAAAATGTTTAGTGAACCAAACATTTACTTGTAATGAGAAAAATAAAGTATGAAACAACTGTAGAGTTTTTACTTAATTTCCTATTATTGTACGAATAAAAATAAATTATTAATAGTTCAATATTGAATAGATGATGAGTGTATCCATACTCACATATGACTTGACCCTGAAAACTTTTATATACAACGATAAATTATGATTGCATAGAACTCTATAAAAAAGGTAGAGACAAAATTTAATGTCGTTGTTTCTTATACGAACAACTAGATGGCATTGCTAGCGAAGTGTGGAACGCTTTGTTCATGAGTCACAGCGGCGAAAGATCGAACGCATTACGCGACCATAGATAATCACTGTAGCTACAACCTCGCCGTAGGTGGGTCGGCTCAATGGCATTGTAATGCCTCGCCGCGATTCCACGATTAGCTAACATGTTACTATAGTTAGAAAATCATCAATAGTGTTGACATAAAGTAACTTCGTAATTAGAACTAGTGATGTGTTAATTGGATCTGTGTACACCTTGAAGAATCTGGATCTGATTTAAACTAGACCCTTAGTGTCCTTGTATAAATTTATTTATTTGTATATTTTAATGTACTGCTGATCAGCTGTTTGGAATATAACTTAAAAGGTAATTGCATAATATATTATATGATGCTCTTATGGTATAGGTAGGTTTATAAGAGCAAAGGGAAGACGTAATTGTAATCATTACTCTTAATGGCATATTTATAAAGAATAAAATAAATATGTGCTTTGATTATATTTTTTATTTTAATTATTTTGCAGATTTAGAAAAGATTATTGTTACATCAACTTAAACTAAAGAAATTTTATTTATTTTTTATAGAGGTCAGAGATCTATGTCCAATTAAATATTAATTTCAAATTTATTAACAAAAAAATCATAACTCTTTTTGTAAAATTTCTAATTAGGGAACTACGTTTATAATTCTGAAAATATTATATTCCTGATAAAATAATAAAAAATTGGTTCATTTAATACCCCTGTCCCGGTGTTATGACATCATACCTGCGCTCTACGGTACTTGAAGGTCAGACCTACGGTTATAATGACTCGCTTTTGTAAACTCAAAACTGTTCTTTAACAATTATTACCGCAAATAATATTTTATATAACCATTCACAATGCATTTAGATATAAATTTCGCGATAACACCAAATAACTGAGGTTTAAAAACAGTGGTTTAACATGTCAGTGTTAAGGTAAAGTTCACATAAACAGTCTATTGTATATTTTTATACGTTAGTCGTTTTGTGTGTAAAACAGCACAATCTTATAAAAAATCTCAAACTCACCGGGGTTCTTATTTTAATAACTGTAGTACCTATGACAAGCATTATCTGGCTAGCTGATTCTATTTCAGTTTTGGCCCCGATATAACATATTGTAGTTATAATATACACGGTAACAAGCTTCTTAGAATAGAATTAAAATTTTATTGGAAGCAATGCCATCCTTGTGTTACATTGTCATTACTTTGAGATATTTAGACATATTTCCTCATAGTGTTATGTATTTGATAATGATGTTTAATATTGTGTTATTGCCACATCTAACATCCTAATCATCGACGGTTTTTGAATTTTAGTTTCTTTATGTATTCACATTTCTACAATTATTATATCTAGGGACAACACAGCATTTCAATGCTCATATAAATTATTATAAATTGATAATACCAATTAATTAATGCTGTATTAATGACTAGATAA
>NC_052102.1:2563786-2581053 GCF_012273895.1 Zerene cesonia | reverse complement strand
TAGTAGGTATCTATTAAATAGAAAAAAAAAACAATTGTAAAGCAATACTTATACAACAAAATATTTTTTTTTTCCAAATAAAATTATTTTCTTTGAAATGATAAGCATAACAGGATGAATACAATTCTTTAGCGTATTTAGAAGTAAATTAAAACCATTTTTTATTATTCCTTTATTGAAAATTACTTATTTTACTAAATCATCATAATATGAACCATAAGCTACCAACGTTTCAAAGACGATTTCTATAAACCGGTCTATTCTATATTCTTATTTATAGACGTCGGACGATGATGTACTTTTTTTGTTTAAAACTTATTTTATATTTAATCATTAAGTATTAAGTATGTGTGAACAGCCAGAATTTATTAGATTTTTCGTATCTTTTTACGATGTTAACATTAACGACTGATCAGTGTAATCGAATTAATAATCCACCACATAAATTATACCGACCAATACATCGGGCAGATAACAATGGATAAGAAGATTTGGACTCGTTAAGAGTATGATTTCGACATACAAAAGGTAGAAAGTGTTTGGTATTTGGCAGCTATCCAAGTACAAACAATACAGCGTAATACCTTCGTAGGTAGATATATAGTCAAGAACATATTGTAAATATAGGCCTGAATATTTTGTACCTGCGCTGTACCTCAAGTACATATTTAAAACATCTTTTGTATCGTTGGCACTCAGTACTTCAAAGAATAAGTAACTACTAAGTATTTATTGTCAAATTATTTCTGCATACGTTTATAATATTGTGTAAATATTCTCTTACTATTTACCCAGATTCTTTTATACGTAAATTTACTAAATTATGGAAGTATAACATACTAAAATTCAATAATTTAAAGATTGTGCATTAAATATCTAAATGATACTCGTTTTATGTTAAAAAATAAATCATGATGAGAAAAGAAATTAAAGCTGAGTTTATAGATTTTAACAATAGCTTTCATAGCATTCGGGTCTTTGTACCGATGCAGATGTCTGGCATATGTAACTAACACCTCCTCCGCAGATGTAGTCATTGTATAATGGGGAATCTCAGAGCATGTTTTGTGTTTTTTGTTTTTTGTTGATACACCTAGGCGATTCATTAATATGTCCTACTGATAAGATACATACAATTATACATAAACATAGTACCAAGACGTGCACCAAGAAATAGGCTTATGTAGTAACTATGATATAGTGATACTCATTTTTAATGAATTCAATCTTAATATTCTCTATGGGTACATAAATTGTTCTCCCGTTATTTATTATTATAATGTTTTGATATTTTACTAATAACTAGATTGTGCTTTAAACAGATGTTCCCGTAAACGGAGGAGCTTCTCAAATGAACTGATTTTTTTTTGTTTTGTTCCTTGCTATCTTCGTTAGTTTAAACACGATTGTGGTAATTATTTTTATGTTTGATAAGAAATTGTTGTCATTTGATCCCATATTTCAATCTGGAGTGGTACCGCCCTCTCCAAATTACTTTAACTTATTCATGTCGGATAGGTACTTCGATGAAATTATCAATATTTAATTTTTTTTCTTTACTATATCTGTTATTTTTGTGAAGCTCATATTCGAATACTTCAAAATACCTAAACGAGTAGCTAACAAAGGAAAGTACCTATTATGTTACATGAGATTCCGTTAAATCGACACACGTATCGTATTCACTATTCACAACATAGTTATGTTCTCATATCAGCTCTTCCTATGAATATAACTAACCCTAAAATCATGCCACCATCCCTGATGCATCGTCACCTTATCGCGTCTGTTGCTGGAACGGTGGACAATAGAATTAGATTTAGTTAGTCTTAAGAGAATAGTGTATTCAAATACACATGTATAATAAATAATAGCCGTAAAATCCGAATTAAAAGTTTCTTTTCAAATCAATCGGCAACCGCTCCCGAAAGTTGTCTAAGTACCCGTCAATAAATAAGTTTATTCTGATAAATGAATAAGTATATATGAAAAAAAAAACATGTATATAAATAGGTGGATAGTCTTCACTCTTTTAAAATATTCCAACCTAATTTAAGAGACTCCTCATATATATGAAGTTTTTGAACATTTCCAGACAATGTCACGAAGAAGGTTACTTGTTGGATGTACGGCGGGATTGACGGGTGCAGTTCTTGCATCATGGGCACTGTCAGCAGACGATTCTCCCGCGGTATGATATTTGACTTTTGCGTAACATACCTAAATATTACATATTGAGCTCTTGAGATTTGGGACAAAAGTTTCAAAATATGGCATTGACTATGGATCAAACTATTCATATTCGTAAACCAGTTTTTGCTCGTAAATCGTAAACAATTTTAACGTAATAATTTTTTTTATCTTTTTTTTATGCAATAAAAAGTTTGTTTATCGTATACTATTTTAAATCACTATCGTACTCTCAGCATTGGTACAAGCCTGCAACAGTATCAGCAAAAACAGAACGCAAGAAGCGCCCTCTGCCATCGCGGACGGACCAAATCAAAAATCTTCAAGCGGGTCATACTTATGACATCCTCATTATTGGAGGTGGTGCTACTGGGGCTGGGTGCGCCCTGGATGCTACAACACGAGGTATACAATTAACCTAAAATTGTATCTAATTAAATCTGTACAACACTTGATTCGTAAACTACTATTTCTATTTTACTCTTTTATTTCCTAACGTTTCCAGGCCTCCGAACGGCGTTAGTAGAGTCCGATGACTTCGCCAGTGGAACATCCAGCAGAAGCACAAAGCTGATCCACGGTGGAGTGCGATACTTACAGAAGGCGATAATGCAGCTCGACTATGAGCAGTACAAAATGGTCAAAGAGGCGTTACACGAACGTGCTAACATGCTGGAAGTGGCCCCACATCTGACGAGACCTTTGCCCATCTTACTACCAGTATATAAGTAAGCCGTTAATGAACAACATGATTTAACTTTTGCCTCTTTACCTACCACGACCTTACTTTGATGCAATGATTCAATTACTCAGCATAAATTTTATCAGCTGATGTAATTTGATATTATGTTAGGAAATATAACTGAATTAGGTAATGAGCAAACTGATATATTTAGTAACTGACTCATTGTAGTTTCATCATTATGTATATCTGATATAATTATCAGATCAAACCGAAAATATTAAGGAAAATTGAGCAACGACACAATATTCAACAGATAGAATATTCTCTCAACGCGGTTCATAACGAAGATTTGGATGTAATGAGTTTTCCGTAAACTTAACAATAAGCAGTTATATATAATTATTATATAGGGTGTAGTGTCCTTACCTTAGCCTAATATTCCGATTAACAGTGTCCCCTTGACTGCTTTACAATTATGTATATTTTATTGTAGATGGTGGCAAGTACCCTATTACTGGTTCGGTATCAAAATGTACGATATAGTTGCGGGAGACAGAAACTTGAAAAGCTCATATTATTTATCCAAAAAGAACACTCTAGAACTGTTCCCCATGTTAAAGTCGGACAATTTGTGCGGAGGCATCGTATATTATGATGGTAATATATTTTATGATAATAATAAATAATAAATAAATGGATTAACTCCCAAAGTATTTCAATAAAGTTTGCGATGTTGTACAAAAAATATGCGACTTATAATTTACTGTATTTATTACTAAAGGTCAGCAAGACGACGCTCGAATGAATTTAGCTATAGCGTTGACTGCAGCGAGGCATGGCGCAACAATCGCAAATCATGTCCGCGTTCTGAAATTGCACAAAACGGCGGGAAAATTGAGCGGGGCCAGAGTTCGGGTGAGTAAAAAGATTTTGATGTAATGCACCATCTTATGGGAATCTCTTTTTTAATATAATAAACTCACCACTGAGCCAATTTGAAAGAATTTTGGTACAAAGATAGTCTGAGATAATATAATAGATAGTGATTCCCACAGAAACTCAAACAATGCGAGGATATCTCCGGGACTGTCTTTATTTTGTTTTGACACGTGGGCGAAGCTACGACAGCTAGTTGTATACTATAATTAAAACCAAGTGAATAAAAAGATATGTTATTGATAGATTTAATTGTGGGAGATTTATATATATTTCTCAATAATAGATATATCAGATAATTAATTATTAATTGGTTATAAGTAGTATACTAGACTAGAATCACGAGCAAATCGTTATATAATTGCTGTCATGATATCGTTATGACTCACTTTTGCTTATTAAAACAAAAAAAAAACACACACACAGCGCTTATTAATTAGTATAAATATTATCACCATTTATTTATATATATTTTTTTTTCCATAGGATGAGCTTACAGGAAAAGAGTGGGATGTAAAAGCTAAAAGCATCATCAATGCAACTGGACCCTTCACGGATTCTATCAGAAAGATGGATGACCAAACTATCAAAGAGATTTGCTGTCCATCATCTGGCGTGCATATTGTATTGCCTGGATATTATAGGTATAAACTAACCATAATTTTTATATAATTTGCTACTTTATGGTTATATAAGTTTTTTTTATATCCAGGAACTTTGATCCGTAAACTAAAGAGGAAAAATTAAAGTCGTCCCTTTTTCGTTGACTAATAGTTTATGTTTTTAAGTAGGTATATTTTTTTGGTGTTCATATGGGATAAATAGATAAATTCATGAATATTGTATTGACAACGATCCGTGATAAGTGTACAAAGATTGGAATGTATCTGTCAGTTTGAAACAGATTATCTATTATAAAGGAGTCAACATACAGATAAAGCAAATAAAAGCGTGTTAATAAAAATGGTCACAATACATGGTTCCAATCGCGCAATCCACACATTTAACCAGATGACGAGATTTACACAGTAATACAATAAATTAACATATGAAATGACATATATCAATATGAATAAATATAATATTCGTGACAATTTCTAAGTGAAACATGAGACTTCCTCATGGAAGTCGTAAGTACTGAGTACAACTTATTTTCATGGCCCTTACTAAACATACCAAGATGTTCAAAAAATATTTGCATTCTAATTAGCATCGATAAATTTGACGCAATCGAAACCTTTTTGAGTGTGATTAACGACAACAAATTTTTGTGATAGTGTTTTTCTAGTTTTCTGGGCTGAAAGCTCTAGATATCATGTATTAAAGGGTGGATATGATATGGGGGGGATATGATATCCTATATCGATGTTCGTATATCGGCTAGTTCTAAAATAGAGTTGGTAATTCCAGCCCCGAGCATATGGGTCTTCTAGATCCTTCAACGTCAGATGGTCGCGTGATCTTCTTCTTGCCGTGGCTGAAGGGAACCATCGCCGGTACCACTGACCTGCCCTGTGAGGTCACCCACAACCCCAAACCTACAGAAGACGAGATCCAGTTCATCCTTACTGAAGTCAGAAATTATCTTAATCCTGATGTTGAAGGTAGGATTTAAACAATTTTTATTATTATGCTTAACATCCTACTTATATTATAAATGCGAAAGTTTGTAAGAATGTGTGTGTGTTTGTTGCTCTTTCCCGCAAAAACTACTAAACCGATTGCAATGAAATTTGGTACGTAGACAGCTGGACAACTGGAATAACATATAGGCAACTGACTGAACCGATATTCCTACGGGATACGGACTTACGCGGGTGAAACCGCGGGGCGCAGCTAGTTATGTATAAAAAGAATTAATCTTTTTGAACTATATGGTCAAGAAAATCTTGTTAAAAATATTTTATCTACGAACTCAGTCTCTCACTTATCATCATCATCAGCCCATATATGTTCCCACTGCTGGGACATAGGCCTCCTATGAGGGTTCAGGCCATAATCCACCACGCTGGCAAAGTGCGGGTTGGCAGATGTCACATGTCGTCGAACTTTTAATTCTTGGACATGCCGGTTTCCTCACGATGTTTTCCTTCACCGTTTAAGCAGTGGTGATGTTATCCACATGCGCAGATAAATTGAAAAATCAATTTATTTACTGCACGCTCGCCCAGTCTCGAACCCCGACTTATCGATTTTGAAGTCCGAGATTCTCACCACTGAGCCACCACTGCTTATACTAGGTGTTTGCTCTCACTTATACTAGGTTTTAATCATCCGTGTTTTATGATCTACCAACTACACGCCCCGGCACCGCTCGGATAGCCATTTATCGTAATTGAAATATTATATAAACAATTGGATGTGCAAATTTGATTAAAATCGGTAGAATAGTTCAGGAGTCCATCAGGGACAAACAATTTGAACCGTAATTTATATATATTAAGATGATATTTAATGGATCTAACGAGCTGACTAATTTGATTTCTATAAAGTTTGTCTCTATTATACTAACTCTCCCACCCAGTCCGTCGCGGCGACGTGCTATCTGCGTGGTCTGGTATCAGACCGCTAGTGTCGGACCCCAACAAGCCAGACACGCAATCGCTCGCCCGTAACCACATCGTGCACGTGTCGCCGTCTGGTCTGGTCACCATCGCCGGCGGCAAGTGGACCACCTATCGCGCTATGGCCGCTGAGACTGTGGACGCAGCTATTGAGAGTGAGTATATGTGTGTATAAAAGAGCAAGGAATCGTGAAAATCTAAATGTAATTATAGATATTATAAATTTTAGATTACTCTGCAAGGGTCTTGCAGTTATTAAAAATATTTAAAAATGATAAATATGTTTATGATTAAAAAACTGTGTTTGACACACAGTTACAAACCAAACTTGTTACAAACCAATAAAGATTATACTCGTTATAATATGCACTATTATTATTAGCTAGATACAATAAGTAAATTATATTTTTAAAAACATATTTTTCATAAATTTTTATTAACACCTTTTAATGTGAAGTATAGGATAAATACACTTTTTTATTTATACATTAAATTATACTGCAATTGTTATAGAGTTCATTTTCTTAAAGGTGCTAGCTTGAAGCCTCTCTTCCGTGAATGCCAGACTGATGGATTCTTAATTGAGGGTGCCCACGGTTGGACTCCCACTATGTATATCCGACTTGTACAAGATTTCGGCCTTGAAATGGAGGTAAGATATGGTTAATACATTTAAACTGTATTCTCTTAAATATAGAGTAATTTTTTTTAATTAGGAACATTCTGGACTATTCCGATCCAAATCGAGTTCGTTTAACACATCCCACATTTTTATATTGATATTAAATGTAATATATTCATATTATCAATAAAAACGAAACAAGAGTTTAAAAATGTATTTTTTGTTTGAATAAATAGTTTAGGAGATAGACGCATCTAAAGTCATAAAAAATGTTATCCATCCAGTCGTGGGTGGAAAGCTAGTATTATATATTTCTAAACATATCTTTATTATTTCAGGTCGCACATCATTTGGCTAAATCCTATGGAGATCGTGCGTTTGCTGTTGCAAAAATGGCAGCAATGACAGGCCAAAGGTGGCCAGTTATTGGCAAGAAAGTTCACCCTGAGTTCCCCTACATTGATGCTGAAATTAGGTAAGAGTACGAGTAGAAAAGGAGAAATTTATGGTTTTGGTGCATGGGAACGAGCAGATGCATAGATTTTATCTACTTAGTGGTGAAACTGTTTAGCAGGTGTATTCTACCTAATAAAAACGTTCCAAAATGAATTGACCCGCGGTTTAACTTGGTTCATATAAACTAAAGTGTCTACTCCATTCTCATAGTCATAACGAAAGTCGGACGTACGTACAAACGACGGACGAACGACGGACTTCAGTAGCCCGTAAACAAGTTAAATGACAGAATAACGATGAAGGTAGACAGTTCCAATTTTAATTTTAAAATTATCTTCTAGGTATGGTGTCCGCGAATACGCCTGCACGGCAATCGACATGATCGCCCGCCGGCTGCGTCTCGCCTTCCTCAACGTACAAGCAGCTGCTGAAGCTTTGCCCACCATTGTGGACATCATGGCGGAGGAGCTCAAGTGGAATGAGGCTGAGAAACAGGTGATTGGCTAAAATTTTTGAAGCTTTTTTGATACATTGTCCAAAACTATATAATGAGCTTTTTGGGTTATACTAATGACGGCATCATATTGGTAAATTGGATGCTGCTATTTTAATTTTAGTATTTAAGTAGTAACAATGCTTTCCTTATTATTCAGAAAAACCTTTTCATGAACCTATCATATTTCCAGCGACAAATCAAAATGGCGCAAGATTTCCTGGCAAACGAGATGGGCCAGATGGTGAACAGGGCCAGCCGCGACAAGATCCCGATCAACCTAAGCAAGGACGAGATCCAGACTTACATCAAACGGTTCCAAATTATCGACAAAGACAAGAAAGGATATGTCTCTATTAATGATATTAGGAGAAGTCTTAAGGTATCGCAGAGAATCGAGTCTTGAGTGTTACATTTTAAATGCAAAGTAGAATTTGCATTTAAAATGTAATTATATAACACTTAAGACTTTTATTTCTACTTTAATTTCTGCTTTGTTCTCTTAAAATGATAAGCTGGATTTATTAGTCCTAACCTAAACTGTGTTGTGTTATCTTATATTTATTAAATATAACAATGATCTATGATGGTATGAAAGGAACAGAAGGTTCTTTTAATTAAAAATTGGAGACCGAAGGAAGAACCTTTAACTTTAAAAACAAAGTTTTGGCAACAATCAAGCTATCACCAGTTTGTAAAACTGTGTTCAGTAAATTGTACAAACATGAATTTTATATAACTTTTCTAACGAAAAATTTTAGAGTATGGGAGTGAAACCATCGGACGCTGAAATAAGTGCAATTTTATCAGAAATTGACGTCACATATCACGGCCAATTGGAAATACAAGATTATCTTCAGGTAGAAATATAGCACAAATGTCCGTCATCATGGAGGGATCAGGATTTATAAGCCGTGTTTAGAATTAGATATGCTTGGGATGGGATAAATATGGTTTTGATGTTCTAGAAATGTGTATTTAAAAAAAGGAATTTAGGGTTGAAACTTCTAAGTAATTATTAAATTTTATTTTTTTAGCCTATGGTCGAGAAAATATTCCATATTCAAAATGTAATCTACATTTCTAGAACAAATCGAAATATGGTATATATGTATGATTTGAATTCTATTCAAATCGAACATATCACTTTGTGTTGTCCATGCTTTGTATGAACGTCGGAGCTTATTTCACAGAACTACGGCGAGGAAGTTACCGGAGAGCAATTGCACGAAATATTGCGAGAAATCGACACTAACATGAACGGACAAGTCGAACTCGACGAATATCTGCAGGTTCATATCACATAGTTTAATGACCTGATCTTTATTTACCTATATACTAATACCTCTTTTATTTAATGTGACATTAAATACACAGTTAATCATAAATAAAGAATTGTAAATTGCGGCTAAACTAAGGTTTCCTCGCCACATTGTTTGTCTTTTTTTCATAACTTAAGAAAGGATAGGAGGAAATGAGGAGAAGCAATTTATATTTTTTTTTACTGGTAACACGCATATGACCTAAGAATTATACGCATACTCTTGAGTATTTTGGATTACATTTCCATTGACCACATAAATGAACCTCGTCTTCAATCCAGAACATCCTTTCCAAAGTTTCTTCTTAAAAAACACATAACCACAAAATAGAAGCATGTCGATAACATTGAAAAGCAACGGTGTTTTGTTTGTGCATGGATTTAATTAACACGCTTATTTTAAACTTATGATTAGATTGCTTGCTTACTAACAAAATGTCTAACCCTATTTAAAACCTTTAGCTCTTAATTATCCACAATCGAATATTAATCAATTCAATGTGATAGCGAATTCAATATTCTATGAATATCACTAGATGAATATATAATTAATAATGATAATAACAATAAATAAAGACTGTTGAAAAAAAAACAAAAGATTGTTGATTTTAGTTAAATTATTATTATTTATTTTTATGTATGAGTTACTTCTATATCCTTAAATTATTACCACATATTAGAGTATTATTTATTATTTATACTTGAATACAAGTTAATTAATTGTTACTTAATATGTACCAATACAGTAAATTGAAATATTAAGCCAACCAAATCACAAATAACTTAAAATATACTATGAATAACGTAAATAGAAATCCTTAAAAAGAATACACATGAATTTACCTATATCAATAAAAATACTTGATCTATCAGATGATGTCGGCCATCAAATCTGGTCACGTGTCGTATTCCCGGTTCGCGAGGATGGCTGAAATGGAGGAAGAGCATCACGAGAAGGAAATGCTTAAGAAACAAATCAGCGTTGAGAGGAGCGGCGGTGGCTTGTAGACATAAGTCTACAAAATCTTTGCAGGTAATTATGATATGTGCTTTATGTATAAAGCCCTGGATTCGTAGTAAATAAATGTTAAGTAACTGAGTTGAAGAGTTGCTGTCAACATCTTGCTGGCAGAACTGCGTGTTGCAGAATTGATAATGTTTGAAAAGATCTCACTCAAAGAGCACCAACACATAAACAAAGTTTCCATTAAAATTGTTGATCAGCTGTTGCTCAACAAATGTTTACCAAGCATACAAGGCTTTATAATGCAGGTCATGTTAAGAATATATATACCATAGTAAGAGTAGAATACAACATCACCATTCCTCGAATCGTTGAAAGAAAACAAATCGTGAGGACACAAGCATGTTCTCAAAAGATTGACGAATTGTGGCCTGAACCCTCATAGGAGTTCTATGTCCCAGCACTGGGAATATAATATATGGGCTTATAATGATGATCTACAGATCATTATTATCATGTTGTGTACAACACACAATATCAAATTTTATTGCTTCCTTCAAATTTACGGTTAATAATTTGTTATGAAATTTAATTTTTATTAAAATTTGGATAATTTTATACTAGCGCCATCTATTGCTTTTCCGTTAAATTACGATTGGATGTTGTTTATAAGACATGTAAGTTAAGGCTTACACAGAAAAAATGCCACTAATCGTTAATAGAGGTCTCTGAAACTAAAATAAATTTGTATCAGTATTTCATTCTCACATAATATTATTCTTAACATTATTATTTTTATTGTTGCAGATAGCAAAGTTAACAACACATCGAGTAAGATTTTATTGAATAGACATTTCTCCAAAAGTATTAATATAAATCAGAATTAGTATACCTTCCCTTTAATATTCACTTTATAAATTTTGCAATGTTATTTTGTGTAGGTATGATTTTAAATCTTGTTTTATAAATTCTTATTAAATAGACATTATGTATTAAATGTAGCAATAGTACATAATTTGTAAATTATACTTTATGTTAGTTTTTGAATTTTTTTTTCAAATAGAGGTTATTGATAAAATCGCAGAAAAACGCTTAATATAATTATTGATCAAAGATCACTATATTTTAAGTTACAAAATCACAAAAGTGTATGCAATATTTGAACTTCACTACCTACCTATTTATTTTTCACGTTAGTATCATTATTACATTACTTATGACCCACCTACAAAGAATAATGAAGAATATCTGCAATTGTTAACATCGTTTGTTTTTCAAAGTTTTACACATATTTAATGTTAGAATTATATTTGTTAAAGACATTTTTCGAATACCATTAATGCAATAAAAGTATTACAAAACGAAGTTATTTGTTTTATTAATTATAACCCAACCTCACTTAATAAAACTTCAAAGAACTACAGTATACTAGATAAAAAATTGGAAGTGTTTATTAGTTATGTTTGCAGTTTGCACTTAGCAAGATGGACCATGGATGATGAACCGGAAGTTAAGCTGAATGAGTGAATGATATATGCATAGGGATGTGTTAGTGCAACGAATATAATAAATCTATGACCAAAATTATAAAATTCCTAGATTTTGATATCATTTTAAATCAACTGATTATTATTAAGTATACCAAAGTACGAAAGCACACTTGGATATAAAATAATAGAAGAAAATTTGGTGGGAAAAGTTGTTGTTATTCCGGATGTAGGGCGGTGGATACGCCCCCGTGGGCCGCTTTCGGGCGGTGGGTGGTCGCTCTACCGTGTGTTTATGAATTTTTCAAACGCGGGAAACAAGGGTGTCTGCCACTTAAGTGTTCTTGACAGATGAGGACTGAAAGGAATTAATTGGTTATTTTGAATTGACTAATGATTTCACATACGTCTAGGTTGGCACACGATCTATTTGTAGATGTATGTTGTCCTAAGCATGAATAACTTTATTTTGAAGGTCATAAACATCTACATAAAGAAATAAACATCACAATACTCCTGTATCTTGGACTATTCACTTTTCTGCAATTACGATAGTCCTTTGAGCCACTAATGGTATATTTCCCTTAAAAATATAGAAAATTTACATTCATATAAAAATAATGGTTTGAAGTTTAATCATAATGTTCTAGCTAGACTCGTATCAATAAACATATTCTGATGTAATAATATTAGAGTTTTAAATGCTCGGGACTATAATCTCACTAATATTATGTCTCAACATTAACTTTGTTATAAAACAATGCATTCCTTGCATTGCCTTTTATGTAAACTTATTGAATAGTTTATTATAATGTTATAGTGATCTGGTTTACTATAAGTCAATTCAAATTTGTCAAGTTCGTGTTTAATTTAGAACTAAGGGTTGGCTCGAAAAAGATTGAGTCAGAGCCGATGGATGTTGTACAGTATAGTTATTGGTCCTCGTCACAAGGGTTCATAGGTACAAATCTATGATTGATGTTAGTAGCTAATGTGATAATTAGTGTGATGCAATGTCTCGAGAGCAAGGGCGTGTCGGGAGGGGGCGGGTGGCGCGGTCCGGCCCGCCCACGCACTCTTCCGCTTCCGATCGTCTCAGCTGTATCCAGCAGGTCAGGTTACCTTCCTGCTTGAAGCGAAACCTTATCCTATAATGCGCCATTCATCTAGAAGAGTAGCTCTACTTATCCTCAAAATACAGCCAGGAAACGTGTCCTTATGAAGCACACATGATGATGATATTTAGACACATGTAAGTAAGTACATATATTTAGTTACGGACCAATCATGAAGTAATGGAAGATGAAGGAACACAAATTTTATATCAAGAATGTCAGTTTTGTATCTGTAGACCAAATTTTTAATACTTTTTAAAATTTATTTTCATGGGAGCGTTTAATAAAACACGAGTATAACAAAATCTAGTATTCGACTTCAACCTCCAAAATATGTCATACTTTAGGAAACAGTAGTTCCAAAATGTGGAGGATGGGCTAAATATGGTGAGACTTAAGGACAGCACTGCCTAAACGATCCTCCCCCCACTTCCTATGTAACGCCTATTTTAGTTTGTACCTTACATATTACAGTAATCTTAATATTAAACAAAACTGTAATGTGTAGTTTTAAGTTCATCAAAATTTGCCTTAACTTATTCAAGTATCCACTATATACTTCGACGGACTAATAAAAGACTTACAGTTGGAACAACGAAACAAAAATGAATACACGTAACTATAAATACCACATATATACATTTCAAGAATAGTGGTAATTTTTTTTTTTGAAAAATGTACAATTAAGTATCAAAATGCAGTGGTTATTTCAAAACAATAAATTATTTATTGTACTTTAAATTCTTTGTACTACGGATTTAAAATTGGAAATAGAGGAAGCATCTTAAATTCGCCCAGAAGAAACGGAACCGGTTTCGTTTAAAGGTACGAATAATACTTTGCATTATAATAAGAAAGTATACTTATTTATTAACACAAACCCAAACTGTGCACCTGAGTATTTACTGATTAAAACTTAATAACAATTCTTTAATCAGGAGACCATAGACTCGATATTTCCCCTACAGTTATCATCAGAATTTTCTCCTCTTTATATCGCCAAGCAATATAAAGGCCATTGCAGTTATTCTTTAATGACGAATTTCAATACGTTCTTTCGTTTTTCAATCTACATTCACTTTGCAAACACGGCGTCTACGTAGCACTCGAACATGACCACCTTGGCGGGAAGCGATTAATTTGATTACGACTTGTATTGAGGGTTATGCGATACACGTAGTACATTATCATACTTTAATGTCATCGTAAGTCTGATTCATTAACTTGAATTGCATAAGGGCTCTATACATCGATTAAAAAAACTGATGATAAACACATTTTTGGAATTTAACTACTATCGAATGTGTAATACTTTCAAATACTTAGGTAAATATTTACTTGAAATTATTAATAACAATATACGACTTAGAGAATTGTTATATGAGAATATGTTAATGGAAGAGAAATATGTAGTATATTTTGCCAGTAAGGACAATATTAAGGATCTATTTATTTATTTGAAATTTTTTTTTTATTTATTTTGATTTGAAAACGGTCTCTACACTTTTCTTTCCAAAATTCAAATGGAACGTGGTTAAGAAATCAGGACACCGTTGGGTGTGAGCTGTGCAAAACAATGCGATGATTTCATCACTACTGTTCGTCTATTAATTAAGTATACGCAAACACTATCACGTCACTCGACTACCGCATGCCACGCCAAGGTACACCCATAATAGAGTTATTCATTTGTCAATAATGACGTAAAATCAATTCCACTAGCGTCCCAATATAAACTGTATGTGTTCTGCGTTAGAGTTCCGTTTTACATGCTGCGATGGATACATTTATTTTCCTCAGAAATACGTGATCCACTTTTTGTGTAGATCAAATATTGAGCTTTATCTCAAGGCAATAAAGTTAAAATTTATTTAGCGATATGTGCGATAATTAAGTCCGGGATACATGCTCTCACGGGGCGGCTGCTCATTCGTGCATAATGGACTTGGGGCTACAGCAACAGACGCTTGACAAAACGTGGAACGACTTTCACTTTCATTTTAAGGCTGCTTGAACTACTAAATATTACTGTCTTAAATGGAGAAATGTTGCAATGAGATATTGGTGAATACTTATTTAGATGACACAGAAAACATAAAAATACAAACCATTGATTAAATCATTAACATTTATAAAGATATTTAGTCTTTATTTGTCACGCATAGACGTCAACTTCTTTTTTAATCGACAATTTATATCAGATTTATTGTATATTGTAATACCAAATAACAGCATAAATTCACTGCATGAGAGAATTCTGTATGCAGTACTCTGCGATAAGTACAAGTGTTATTATTTGATTTATGACTGGAATCTCATTTGATTAAGGACAATGCCACGCTAAATAATGCAACCCGCGCACCAAAAACATGACATGTGTGCATTTTTTGCCCGCCCAAGGAGGCCGCGGGCGCGAGGTTATACACCCATTATTACGTCCTTCCTACTTTCAATTATTATTATCGGGCGGCGGCGGCACCGCACCCGCGACGGGGAGGAGAAGAGAGGCGCAGCTGCTGCCTACCAATAATCAAGACCTGTCTCTAATAGAACGAGATAGCGATACTGGCCTTTATATCGTTTTTAGTAATTCAAACAATAGTATAAAAATGTAAAGTATTTTCAATTAAAGACAGAGTTACTTTATAAACTTTATAGTCATAATGCAGTTTCGTTATCTCTTTACTCGGTTCCATAGTGATACAAACAAAGTTAAAACTTGGAAATTACGAACGCGATAGGAGGCGGTTCTCCGAATACAACCGACGCCGATCGTTGCCTTTCGTCACTAGTTCGCTCGCCGCAGCTTGGCGGCCGGTCGTGAGAATGGTGCGTTTCTTAAGTGAACAAAGAAATTTAATCGTTTTTAAGTTGAAAGTAGATAATGTCTTCTGAGCCTACTAAAGTGGAGGTGGAATACATTAGTGAGGATAAAATCATAAAGGTAAATATTTAAAAGTGAAAGGATTCGGTGTTATTGTGTAACACATTGGACGCTAGCGGGCAGCGGTCTCGTATGTCGTTCAGTGCAGGGGGAGGGCGGGGCGAGTGCAGCCCCGGCCGTGTGGGTCTCGCCAGGCCACACGCAGGAGGTTGTGACCGCTTTGTGTGCGACTCCCTTACCGAAATACTGTTAGCAACGTCCTCGTGGTAACTTTATCACTTTTATGTCTAATGCATCATTAATGACTAAACATCTGTAGATACCTTATTACACCTTAAAATAGATATAAATGCTGCATAGCAATTGTATTATCCACAAGCATTCTAACAATCATGCTTCCGACTTTATCAAATACATAAAACCGTAATCATAAAGCCATAGTCTCAAACTTAAATGACACATTTCAATTGTGATTCTCATTTCTAACCTAGTTATAAGTGCGTAAAAATCAAAGTCACGCGATCTAAGGTGGGTGGATCAAAGGGCGGCGGCGGCCTTGAATGCGACGACTCCCGGCTCCCGGCACTTGTTAGGAAAAGGCGTGTCGACTGTAACTACATAGTTGTTACAAATACTTTCCTCACTGTTTTCAGAAAGTTGGATGACATGTTTACTCGTGCCTCTTCGGTGCACTGTATGCAATTTAATGTCCGTCTAAGATAATAAACATTACCTTTATAAGATACCATTTTTAACGAGTGAGGCTTATTTTGCAAGTAATTACTAAATCGCTTACGTACATTTACACTGCACATAAACATCAAATTGTTGATGAAGTAATTTGTTGAACGTAATAATTATTATTAACTAATCGTTAAATTTCGAATCTACAATCCATTCGTTCAATTTATATCAGACGTAACATCCCTATTTTTTTTAAGTTTGGCATGACATGATGTGATTTCTCATGACAGAACATAACAATTTAGACCTACCTTTATAATTTAGTCTATTAATTTTTTTAAATAGCCTTGAATATTTTAGCCTGATAATTGTGCACCCTTTAAAAGAAAGTTTTTGTGTGAAGGATATTCAGTTTCAAATAATGCTAACGTATGGTGTGGTAATGTCAAACGTCAATATGCTAAGTATTTTATAAACATTTAAAAAATGTATGTTTAATAACTTACATTTATTGTTTCCTGTGCTATAAGTTCATTTTAGTAAATAAGTCTAAAGTTGCTTTGATTTTGGAATTAATAATAAATAAGCAAAACTTTCGACATCGTAATTGACTGAATCAATCAGCGCTCCTTTTTTCGCGCCATATCTATTATCCATTCAAAATAATAAAAAAAATTTCTAGTCAAATGTTGATACTATTCTACAAATTATTGTTGAGTGTGGGTGAAAGTACAAGATTGTAAAACAATTGAAAATATTAGATATTGTGATCTATCTAAATGGCAAAATAAATATTCATATTATAATCTCAGAATTGTAGTTCCTACAAAACTTCACACCAAGATAAGACATCTGCTATCAGTATG
>NC_052102.1:2494651-2562786 GCF_012273895.1 Zerene cesonia | reverse complement strand
ATGACATAGGGATCACATTATTTCATTAAAAAACAACCAGACATTGGCAAAATTGTGGCTCATATTACTGCCATTATTTTTATTATTGAATTAAATATTATACAGATGATTGAATTCTATGGCATTTTTAGAATATAGTGAAACAGCATCTAATTACCTCCTATTTATTATAATTTATAAAAATGTTTCAACGAATCCAATTATATCTTTATGGCACTGTGGATAGTTTCTTCTTAAATAGTATTGTTTATGTCACTTCCATTTGTTATAATTATATAATAACATATATTAATTATACCCACATGATAATAAAATGTCATTGTTATCATAAGATTTATTGATACTAAAATTTTCAATGTTATTGAGATGCTTATTAAATTAATTTATATTAGACAACCAGAAATAAAACTTGCAGTTGAACAACGAACAATGCCTAATGTGGCTGTAGGCCTCTATCAAAATATTAATGCCCATGTATCTGGTCCAAATGGACCAATTTGAATATCGCTGATGTAAACCAGTTAATAAAATAATGTTGACTTAAAAATTGTTTTGTAGTTATACAAAAATATGCATTTTCACCCAAAAGTAGCTGTGATTGTTTGGCTGTTGAGCATAAACATGTTTTATAACTGAAATCTCATTTCCAAATCATTTGGAATACTATTAAACTCTTAATTAAAACTAACATATGCATACATTAATTGACTATCATTAATGTGAAACAATTTACAAGGTATAACAATAAAATTTTATGAAAATAAGTTACGGTCCAGTTTTGTGGCTTGCTGATATAATATTCAGTTATAATCTTTGATTTCATTTTTCATATATTGAACTGTTTGTTATTTAACTTATAAATAAATTAAACAGAATATATCAAGAGGTTGTGAAGTGGGGTATAATATTGCCAATCAAAATAAAGCTCCTGTGCAATCATGATTTGCCCATATCAAAATTTCTTATATTTCACATGTATACATTTTAATTTTTGCAAGCAAGTATATGATCACACATGCACACAGTACAAGGTCTTTTTCTTTCAAGGTCCCTACTATCTTGTTTCAAAATTTTGAACTATTCTAGAAAAGTTCGGCTAATTTCATGCTATTTCTCTTTTCTATATTACTAACTGGCATTTGTAGGTCCCACTGGTTCATATGGTAATAGTCCTATACGGAAAGTTTTGTTGAACATACACATGGAGTTGGAATTTATTTGTGTATTCAAATGATTATAGGAAGGTAACGGCGGCCAATCGCCTCTAGCGCTCCTCGCGGCGACGTGCAGCCGGCTCGGCCCCGCCAACATGGGGCCCGACCAGCAGGATAAGGAACAGCAACACTATAGTTAGTATATCTTGTTATTATATTGGTGGTACCCATCTATCTTGCTATTTATTAAATTCTGTCTTTTTCATAATAATTTTTACTCAAATTAGTGCTGGTTTCTGGTATGGTTTAAAATATTGAATAATTTTTTCAAAATTGCAGGCCCACAACAACAGCAACAAGCGCAGCAACAGCAACAGCAGCAGCAACAACAGCAACAACAGCAGCAGCAGCAACAGCAACAACAGCAGCAGCAAGTGCAGCAACAACAACAGGTCCAAGCACAGCTCGTACAACAACAAGTGCAAGGCGAAACGGTTACGCTCGCTGCGATGCAGCAACACTATCTGCAGCAACAGCAACAACAGCCGCAACTGAGAGTCATCAGCACGGCTGTTGTGCAACAGCTCAGAGCGCAAGGGCTGTCGGTGAGTTAGGCAGGGCAATAGATAGACATCATAATGAAACATCATTATCTTCATGGCATGAATTATTCATGATTGTTTTAGCATTAAACATTGACTTTTACATATTTTCTGCCTTCGTTTTGTAAGTTAACTATACATGCTACTACATAACTATGGTTAAAGAATTTTAAAATGCAGTGTATTTTATTCGTTTTTTCAAATAAAGGGTCAATTTTGCATGGTAAATATGTGTCATTATAGAAAGTACTTTAAACCATTCTATATGAATCCCTATTTAATTTTTAAGAGACCAGCCTTGACAGTGGACAATAAAACTGTCCCGATAATCATAATAAATAATATCAAATCTTTCAATCTTTCCTGCCATGAAGATAACAATGTTTAGTATAACATCGCACTCATAATCCGCAATTAACTAATATATTTAGCTCTTGCACTCTGAGCTGTGCTCGAGTTGCCATGGGCTTTTAACAAACTAGTCTCCAGCCACGTAAGTACAGCATGCATTCGTATTGCATGGTTTGATGTTTGGACGGCCAGGTCACATATGGTAAGTATGAAATGATTGCACATGGACTTTACAACAAATCTAGAATTTGTGTATGAATTATGAACTATATGATTGTGTATTTTACAGGTCTTGTATATTTTGTACGAATAACAATTTATTAAAGTAGCTTTACACTTGGGAGGGTAATAATTTTCAAAGTTTTGGGAGATACAGAGTCATTGATTTGCGACATTGACAATAGTGTCTGTTATTAACAAAAAATTGCACATTTCAGGGCAACGAACTATCGGCAGCCATAGTGAATGCAGCAAGCACAGTGCCTAATGGTATCCAGGTTCAACAACCGCAGGTTTGTTTCAGTGCTTTTTTAGTGATTGATTTTTTTATCCTATTTATGTTTTAATATCTATTTGGTAAGAAATTGTCAGGTTAGGTATGTAGAAATTGCTGACAATTTGTTGGTAACAAATTGTCAGCAATTTCTACATACCTAATGTAGAAATTGCTGACAATTTGTTACTGTGTATATATTATTAATCAATTCTATTAATTTAAATATTGAAATCACATATTATATAAGCATCTGTCTTAATGTCTGCAAATACCATAGAAGATGTAGATGATCACTATAAAAATACATATCAATTAAACCACATCTTTGATACCTATCTAGATACTGTTAGCAAGTTAACTTTTCCTTTGAACTTAATAACTAAATTAAAATACCATCCGTTTACAAAAAAAAGTAAAGTATGTGTTAATAAGAAATTTAGTAGTAAATTTTAATAATAAATATTGTAATTTTCAGGTGATATCTATGCAACAGCTGCAATCGTTGTTGGGTGGTGGAGTGGTGACGAGTTCGGATGGTGCAACATATCAAAACACATCGCAACCACTGTTGCAAATACATCCACAATTACTGCAGGTATGCAACATTTGAATTTTAAATGAAACCCTATTTTAAAATGCAAATACAGTACTGAACATACCGTGTGTGATTTATTATATAGAAAGTTTTATATTTAAGAAAGAGTTACATATAATAACACAGCTGAATTGATGATTATATTTGGGGATGGTTTTTAATTATTTATTTAAAATCAATTCAATAAATCAAAACATAATGAACCAAAAAAAAGCACTTAAAAGCACTTTCAATGCAACAACAGATATCATCTCAATGTTTCTATTCAGAAGTATTTACTATATAATATGTACTCTCTACTATTACTCAAAAGTTTAATACTAAATGTAACAATTGATAAATTTCAAACACAGATAAACAGTAGGTTTTTATATGCATAAATTATGTAACGCAGTATAACATGGGTGTAGTTTTTATTAATATGGTTTATTTTAATGTTTTCAGCAACAAGCCGGTAGCGTATACGGGGGTTGCCTAGTGGGGGGTGTCGGAGGGGTGGGGGGTGTGGCTCCCATGCAAGCGGTCACCGTTGATGGACAAGAGGCCCTGTTTATACCTGCACAGCATGCACAGGTGTGTGATTGTGTTGATTCATATAATTATAGATTCTATTTTTTTCTTTTCGCTGATAAGTTAATTTTTTTTAACAGTTTTGTAGTGCATTTACAATAAAAAAGATACTAGGTGTTAATGAGTTTCTTGTTTGATACTTTGTTTTTTACTAAATTTATGCTTTTACTTTAGTTAAATAAAAATCGAACACCTTCTCAAGAATAGTGCAAAAAGTATTACATGCGCTTAAACAACATAATTGTATATCTTTGTAAAAAATCCATGTATAAGATTAATATTATACCTAATTAACAACATTTACAAAATGCTTTTCCAATCTTGACTAAATTCCTACCAAGATTAAGTCTGTAGATGTCAAACGGAAAAAAACAGATAGAATTTATAATATATTTTCATATGTATATGTAAAACCTAAAATTGCGTTTCAGAATTTCTCAGGCATGGGCCAAGTCAGTCTAGTGAACGGGCAGCTAGTTAGAACGCCGGTGTTGCCAGCCGGCTTCCTGCAGAACGTCATGCATTTGCCCACAGGTAAGTCATAGACAATAACCGCTATAACCTCGCGCTTGCAACACTGATCTATCGTCTTTACTTTAACGCTTTGTTTATTTGCTTTGCTATCGTAACATACCTTGAGTGTAACATAGATAAAGTTCTCATAAAAGCTGACGATTTAAATTGCCTTTAAAAAGTAACAAAGAAGATTACTTGTACGTACAAAATCACCAGTTTCGATGAGATTTCATTCTGCTGAACCCCATTTGATAACATCATAAATCAATAGATGAACCATTACATCACAGCTCCACAGTTAGCGGGCAGGTCATTGGCTATTGGCTTCCGCTTGTCTCTATTCTCATACTAATGAATGTTTCACGGCAGAGCAACAGGCAAGCATCACTATACCCGGTACTAACATTAGCATCCCCTTGGGCGCGATCGGGAACCAATCGATGATAATCCCGGGCACGAATATCGCGTTCCCGTCCGGGATACAGATCCCGAACTCGGTACAGTTGCCCGCGAGCGTGCCCGGGGGGGACAAGAGTAAGGAGCCTAAGTCGCCGAGCGAGCAAGGTTGGTGCCGGTATACGATTCATTGACAGTATTCAGAGAGAAAAACTAAACAAAATTTACTTTAATAAATAAAATAATGGATTTACAAATGCTTTAATAATTCGTGAGTTATTTTGAACGGTAACACCATTGATATATAAAAGACTCAAGATGTGCACTCAACTTTTAAAAAATCTGCGCAGTATTGTAAATTGTATCCTTATTTTAGATAGTGTCGAGTCACTCGCGTCTACTTTCAATCATACGTACATTTTATAAAAACCAATTTAACTAATTCACGTAAGGTTCAATTTTTAAAAGCATAACTATAATTTGGTAGAAATAATTGGTTTTTTAGCGAATCTTCGAGTTTTACTTTTGTATAAGTCTGTGCGTCTTGGGTTTTGTTATATATAAATGGTTAACACGGTTCATTTGTTATTTTATTTCGATGTTTACAGGCGTGACATGGTTTTAATTGAAATAAAATTATTGATAAATTGTTTCTGTTTAATTTACTTGCGGGGTTTGGAACACAAGATGAATTCCCATTAGGCGTTGGAAAGATGTGACAATAAATATAAAAGAAGACTATGAAAAATTTATATTCTGGAAATTTTACGGCGGGGAAACACTGTAAATGAATGAATAATATTGAAATAACAACCTAAAATCCTAAATCATAGCGAGTCTGAGGTGATTGAAATATACTTAACAATTAATGGTCATGAATAAATACATATAAATTATGTTTCCATAGCATTATTGAATAATATACAACATTAAATAAATTTTGTTATAAGTCTTCAAAAACCTCAAACCCAAATATAACATTAAATCCTCCAGCTTATTTATTGCCGTCTATGTTTCTTTGCTTGGTGTTTTCATTTCGGGCACTCACTGTCATACATGCACTGTCGTATTCAATGTATTTAATTTCGATATCCATCTGTATTTGATGTTCATTAAAACTTAATTTCATTTCCTGTAAAGGCTTTGGCTGTTTCTCATTGTATTATATTACTTTTAGAAATTGCAAAGCGTATGTGTACTTCTCATACTATTTGTAGTTGGGTGTCGTAGATATATATTATTTAATGATAACATGTTTTTTTTTTGTTTTTATTGGATTGTGATTTGATCTAGAGCCAGTCAGTGTCAGATAAGTAAGTAAAAGAACATAGCAAATTTTAGAAACAATATTATGCAATTTACAATTATCAAGGCTGTCCTTTAAAAAAAGTAATTCTCATGACCAAGTGTTTTTAGAAATTTTAAATTTGGAAACGCAAAAAGAAAGAAAAAAAAATTAAAAGTAACTTTTCATTTGTTCGATTATGTGTTCAAAACTAACAAGTTCTATTCCCACCAGGTGGAGGAGTGGCGGTCCGCGGTGGGATGGGTGGGAGCGTGGGCGTAGGCGGCATGGTGCCCGTTCAGGTGCCCGTGCAAGTGCCCGTGAGCGTGGGCAACGGGCACACCGTGTACCAGACCGTACACGTGCCCGTACATGCGCCGCACCTACAGATTATACCGCAGTTGCAGCAGGTGAGGCTTTACTCTTTTTTATCTTTACTCGTATTATAAAGCTGAAGAGTTTAGTTCTTTGTTTGAACGCGTGAATCTCAGGAACTACTGGTCCGATTTTAAAAATTATTTCAGTGCTAGATTGCTCATTTATTGAGGAAGTCTATAGCCTATATATATCCGGGTCGGACCGCTAGTAATAGTCATGATATGAGTGGGAGCGTGGGCGTGGGCTGTATTGCAACAAGCGAGTGTCTGGTAACTAGCTTACAAAAGGGTCATGTTGATTGTAGGGAATGCCTTCTTCAGGAATAATAGTACATAGTCTTTCAATGAATCAATACATAATGATAAATTAATCTTAAAATAAGTAATAACTGAAGTATAGTAAGTTGCACTGCAAACTTTTCTATTTTCCATAAATAATTTTTTTAGCCTTTCTTGAACAAGCATTGGCTGTTTGACAACATATTTAAGTAAAAATGGTCTTGTTATATTTCAAGACATAGTAGTATTTCAATTTAATTTCATGATAATCTTATTTACTACGAAGGTTAACAATGACTTGAGTAATTGTAGCATTTATATTTTTCCCGAAATTTCCAGATGCAACATCAACCGCAAGTCGCAAATGTGTTGACACCCTCTGGACAAATTCAGCAGATACAAATTGCTTCGCTTGGAAACGTGCAGGTAAATTATCATATCATTTCATTATTGTTTTAGGGATATATTTATGATGTAAATATTGCCAGTACACTAATTATAGTAGGGAATTTCTCGCACTGATTTCGTTGTATTTATTTTCCTATATACACTTGTGGCTTTACTTTGGGGTTTTGCAAATAAAATATAGTTTTTTTTAATAAATAAATAGTCCTAAATCAGAGTATTCGTAAATTATTAGTAGTGATTCTTTGTGTTGTTAATTAATGTCAAAAATATGAAAAAATAGTGCATTGAAATGCTTTATAAAAATTTCCCAAACATTAAGTAGATAATTTTTTCGATGTATATATGATATGATACTTAATATAGTTCAGAGAAAAGTTATTGTCCTTAAACCTTGGGATTAGGCTTTTTTCTTTATACTTTTGTCTATCCGTTTCTAAATCCCACTAAAAAAAAAAATAAACATACACTTTATAATATTTAATATATTCGTCTCTTGGATTTTATGTCTTGGGTTAGTTTAAATTTGGTAACCGCTTGGTTTTGTATACATTGAGCTTGGTTTGGTGCAGCAAAATGGAGGAGCACAAAATGCAGTCAGCGCTTCACAAACGCCAGCGACTATAACTCTACAGGTAACCTATTTGGTATTGTGCTTTCGGGGTATAAAATGCGACGGATACATAATTTGACATATTATTTAATGCTGTATTTTATCTATAGTATATCGTAGTATGTTATTTTAAGAAAGGCTTGGGTAATGGAATACAGTGACATATAAACTAATATGGAACTTCAAGGACATTTCACTATACTTATAATCATATATGCTTATAATAACACTTAATATATGTAACACATTATGTATGTATATAATCTAACACAAAATGCCCATTAACGCTGCTCGGACGAAGGCGGTTGCGAACCAAATGCAAGCTGACTCGAGCGGCATACAGCAGCAACCGACACAGACTATAATAACAAGCACGCCGAACGGACAGCAAGTGACTGTGATACCGGCGTGCAATAATGTGAGGAGTGCTAACGTCGTACAGGTATTGTGGGGCGGATGGTGTCTGATTTCCCCACTTAAAATCGGGTGGGGGGATGGTGTCTGATTTCCTCATTTTAAACGGGGGGGGGGGATAGTGTCTGATTTCCCCCACTTAAAACAGAGGGAGACAGCGTCTGATTTCCCCATTTAAATAAGGTAGTATCTGATTTCACCACTGAAAATGGAGAGGATAATGTCTTTTTGGATTGCTTTAGAGATTTAGTGATCTACATGATCCGTTGTATATAGAATTTAGTTGTTTGAGCTGAAATCTTGGTGTCATTCAACGATAGGAACGATACTTTTTTCATACAACATATTTTATACAGAAAGTTGGAAGAGGTTATTTAAAGTGTCATTAAACGATAAAAATTATTCAAATTTTCTTCTATTGATCTCATTAAAGATTTTAAAATGTACACTATTTATACATATTTTATACGATGGATCCCAAATCGTAATTGGTCCATAATAAATAGAAAGCTTATAATAAATTGTATTCTCTTTAACACAGATGCCAACACTGGGCGTGGGCGGACTGGGCGGTGCGGTACAACTGGTCCCAGCGGTGGGACTGCCCGGTGCGGTGCAGTTGGCACAGATACCGCAGGCCCAGCCCCAGCAGCAGCAACAGGCTGTTACGATTGGTGAGATTTTTTTTTATCAATTTTATTTTATGTGTGTTACTCAACATTTTTTTTTATTCACACTTATAAATGATTTTAGAGTATAGTTAAAATATTCTAAAAATAAATGCCGGATACACATTATACTAGAACTACCTGGTGATATAATAAAAAAAATAATTGGGCATATTTCACCTTCATTAATAGTTTTTTCTAAATGATATTAAAATATTATGTTCTAGGTCAACAAATCCAACAAGACCCCAACGAACCCGGCAAGTGGCAAGTGGTCACAGTGAGTTCCGGGAACAACGGGGGCGCGGGTCAAGCGACGACCCCCGGGGGCGAGTGCGAAGCGAGCAAGCAACGGGCCATGAGCCCGAATGGGGGTAAACGTCTGGTCAAGCGAGTGGCTTGTACTTGCCCCAACTGTGATCAGGGAGAAAAGTGAGTATTTGATATTGAGTTTGTTGGTAACATAAAAAAATATTTTGTTTACTTATAAAATAATACTAAGGTGAACTCTTGTTGCTCAAATACAATTCGAAGTGTTTGATGAGTTTTTAATATTTTTGTGATATGAGATTTTTCTATATGTTGGCTCGGTAGGTCGATCGATAACGCATATTGGGGCGAAGACATGGATGTCAGTGTCAGAACTAGACCATAATACATGGGAGCACTCGATAAACATCACCTATCGATTAAACAAAGGATCATCAAAATCGGATCACCCAAGTCGTAAAATGTAGACGAGCCTATTACGTGCCAATACATGATCTTTTAGCACGTCAAATCTACAAGAATCTCAGCGCGCTAATATGGCATAACAGATTAAATGTCTCTAACTCCCTATATAATATAATTAAATTAATTTGAATTTCATTGAATGAATGAATGAATCAATCAATCAATCAATTAATTAATTAATCAATGAAAGCGCTTTATTTTACACTAACATGCAGAATTGGCGGCCTTTTGTCTACTAAGCCATCTCTTCCATACAAAATGTAAATAACATCAAGACAGATTATTTTAAATCAAAATATACATAAAATATATTGTATCCTCCATAGCTTTATAAATATTAGATCTTTTTTATTTATTATTATTAATTTTTATCCAAAAACCGCTATCCACCCCTCCCAGCCGGCTAGTGGACCGCAAGAAGCAGCACGTGTGCCACATACCGGGCTGCAACAAGGTGTACGGCAAGACCTCCCACCTGCGAGCTCACCTCCGCTGGCACTCCGGCGAGCGGCCCTTCCTCTGCAACTGGCTGTTCTGCGGCAAGAGGTGAGCCCTCACTGTGTATACCACTGCCGTACTAACTATTCATCATCGTCATCATCATCAGTCATCTGTGGAAATACTCGTCGCTTTATTTCCGGAGTAACTATTTAGTCATCTGTGGGAATACTCTTCGCTTTATTTCCGGAGTAATTATTCAGTAATCTGTGGAAATGCTCGTCGTTTAATTTCCAGAGTAACTATTTAGTCATCTGTGGAAATACTCTTTACTTTATGGCCGGGCTGAAGTTAGCCGCGAGTCAGCGCGTAGAATCGAAAATTTAGACTGCACTATGCGCAAGATGACAGAAGGAACAACTTCGACCGTGAAGTTTGGGAATTACTTCACTCGATACTGACCCAGAATGTACGGTGGAAACCATTGGTTACCATGAAACTTATTTCATCATTGCCTAGTCTTTGGTCGATACAAAAGCAAGCACCATGCAAACTATGTTATAATTGTTTCTAAACAAATATGACATATAATAATTTTCATACATATGTTTTTTTATGGTTTCGCCTAACTGTATAAAAATGAGACAATTTAATTGTTTGTATAATCAAAAAAAGAATAAGGGTTCTAAATTCGATTGTATTTTTTGGGCTGTGATACCCTTTTATCCCGATATTCCTACGGGATATGGACATAAGCGGGTGAAACTATCAAATATTTCTAAAATTCTCATATTGTGTATCAAATATTTATAGAGATTGATACAAAATTCCAGATTCACCCGGTCCGACGAGCTGCAGCGGCACCGGCGCACGCACACCGGCGAGAAGCGGTTCGAGTGCCCCGAGTGCAGCAAGCGCTTCATGCGCTCCGACCACCTCGCCAAGCACGTGCGGATACACACTAAGAACAGGATCACGGTTAGTCCTAAACTTGACTATAGATATGACCATAGATAGTTTTAGAATTGAATGTAGATAGTATTAAATGGTTTGTGACTAATAGATCACGGTCGTTCTCCACTTTTGAACCGGATAAATATGGATAGTATTAGAATTGGATATAGATAGTATTGAATGGTTTGTGACTAACAGATTAAAGTTAGTCGTAGATAGTATAATGTAGATAGAAAAAAATATAGATAATATTAAGGCGTTTGTCAGGGTTTACACTAACAGCACAATGCATAAGTGAACTGTTGGTCCGATTTTGCTTATAATTTTTATGTTGTTTTCTTTATTCGTAATAAACAATTTAAAATGGACTAATGTCTTGCCGGTAGTACTATCATAAATTAATATTGATAATTTATGGTAGTACTATGTTAAATGAGTAATACAATAAATAAATTAGAACTCCCACCTTTACAGGCAATTTTCATTTTCATTTGTGATAGTTTTTAGAGATTGTAATATATAAGTATAACGACGCTAATGTATAAAGAAGCTATACATTATCTATATACTGGTAGTTCGCCCCCAGTTCGACCGTGGTACATATATAGCCTAAGTTACTCAGCGAAGTTGCAGCTTCTAAATTTGGTCGAGTAGTTTTCAAATTTATCCATTAAAAACAAACAAACAAAAATACAAATGCTTCCCCTTTATAATATTAGTGTAGATATCACTTGTGACATGAGTTGTATAATCACTTGTTACTTCTTGTAAAAATGTTTTACATAAGTCCTTATGTTTAATTCAAAATTCCAGGAGGTGGCGACATCCACACAGTCCGTATATTCTGACTCCGGTGATGACAGCTGCGACGAAAAAATGATGCTCACCATAGAAACCATACATTCGGGCAAAGATGATGAGAAGCTGGTGATGATCCGACCTGGCAATAAGATGGAGCCAGACCGTGTGGACAGTTAGGACTCGCCAGACTCCCAATGAGGGAGTTAGTGTTTGTGACAGTGAATTTTAAATACTTGGGTATCAGAAGTGACAATTTTAGAGATGAGTCCAATAGTGTTTCATTTGTTCAATAAAGAATTGGGGAAAGGATGATGGAAACATATGGCAGCTACCTACTCTTTATATGCATGTGAGTTTATTTCTGTGCCTAGACATTAATTAACGCACATATCTGTGTGCCTTAATAAGGCGCATGATAAGAAGGTTGTATATCCTGTTATTGGTAAGGGATAAATCATGGTATACTGTGGTAGAAGGTAACAACTTACACCATAATGCTTCAATAATTTAATACATGTATCGTTTTATTCTATTCAGTATGAAGGGTGAAGAAATAGTATAAATTACCTTTCTCGTAAAAAAAAATGGAGAAAACTGGTTCAAATGCTTGGATTGAGTTACATTTTGCTCGGTAATCTCTTACTTAATTACTCTAGGTATCTTAAAACAGTTCCATAGTGCTATTTATCTTGCAGACTATTTAGTATTTGATTGCAGAAGTTGATTATAAAACTTATGGTTATTCTAAAAATATACAGATCTATCCAAAACATTTGTTATAGTATAGTTATAAAGTCCACACTACTAGTGCCTTAATAGGCTGAATGCACAGTTCAATATGCAATATTTCAAGTTAAATAGCAATAGAAAGTAATTTAAAATTAGTAGATAACACATTCGAGACCAATTATTGTTATATTTATATAAATATTGATACACAATACCACACATTAATATCATTTCCTAATAGTAGTGATGCTTTAAATAATTTTATGCATAAAGTTTTAATTTTTGTATACAAGTTATAATGTCAACTGATTTATAAACAAATTGTAATTAAAAGAACCTGATAATAGGCCTGAAAATAAGAAGCAATTTAATTCTCGATATAACCTCGCCATGGATTTTTTAAATAGATTTCAATATAAGTAATTATTAGGTGAGGAAGTTTTATACAAACAATATAAACTAAGTAATTATACAACGAAACCGCCTTTATGATAAGTTTGTGTTTGTAAAAATAATAATAATTTCAGTATATTATGTAAAAATGTAGTTTTAATGTTGTATTGTCCTAATATTAAATTGTGTTTTATTAAATCATTATAATCCGCACAAGCTAACTGAAGCTTATTAAAAATATTTTTTAACAGTAATAAAACTTTTCTTATTGTAATTGCTTTAATATTTATGGCATTTGTTTTGATAAGTTTCAATGTATATTTTTATTAAAGTAAATCGTAATTCAAGTCTTTTATTATAGAATAGAAATATTTTTTCTATGATTTTAAAGTAAATAACGCAATCACTATGCTAGAGAATTATTTATTATTTCATTTCAGCTTAAAATTTAATATATTATGATAACATTTTTTATTTATGTTTATTATATGTAAGACTAAATAATTATTAATGATTAGTTCATGTAGTAAATGTGATAAAGTTGTGCATAGATTTGTACTTATCTGTTTATTGAATTAATCAATTGAGAAATATGTGATCTGTGATCGGCACTATTGTAAAAATGTAATGTATTTTGTAAAATTGAGAAATTATGCCATGTGGTAAAAATTGTGTACTGTATTTTAATTTCAGGCTTTATCGAAAAACGGTTTCGTTTGACGTGATTTAAAAAAAAACATTTATAGTGGAAATAGGTTCGTCTTTTTGAATTTACAGAACAATTTAGTGAGTAGGTACTGAAATATGTAGAACCAAGCATTGTTACATTATTATTTATGCTATATATACAATTATTACATAATTATATTCCATACATGCAGACGCACCATTAAATATATGCAAATATAATATATCATGTTATAAAAAAGATTTTTTCATGAGTATTTTGTATTATACAAGTTTTCTTTGCTATGTCTTTTGAAAGAAATGCAGATTTTTATCATGATAATATGTACAAATGGAGATAGAATATTATGGGTCCAAATAGACTCTTGTAAATAAGATATAAATACTGTACAGTGTATGAATATAAGTCTGTATATAATTTTATTGTTGACAGTTAAATAAAATATTTTAATACATTAAATCTCTTTATTTAAAAGTTCCTGAAGATAAAGTATTCACTCCTTCCTGAATAGTTAACATCATAAACATATATGTTATACTAGCGCTTCGCCTCGGCTTCGTCCGTGGTACATGTACAATTTATATATATGTTATAGCGTCATGTTATAGTCTATACACAGACCACCTGGATCACGTACAAATCCAACGATGATAGAATTTTTGAAATCGGACAAACAGTTCCTGAGATAGCGCTTTCTTACAAACATAAACTATTAGTTTTATTACTGTTCGTGTTTATGGCTATTGTTCGAGATAAATTAAAAAATAAATATAAAAGATGAACAAGCATTATATATAAAGTATAAGGTATATCAGCCCCTGTATTATATTTTAGTCATTACACTCTCTTATTACTACATACTCAGATTTTTGGATTTTTTTGGATGTCATGACTCCAAACCAAAATGTTATGCAGAAGTGTCTTATTAACTTCGAAATTCTAAAAAGTCAATAACGATATTCTGCTTTTGAATAAATTGGGTTTATGAATCCACTTGTTTCATCCGCGTAAGTCCGTATCCCGTAGGAATATCGGGATAAAAAGTTGCCTATATGTTACTCCAGTTGCCCAGCTGTCTACGTACCAAATTT
Organism: Zerene cesonia; assembly: GCF_012273895.1. Taxonomy (NCBI): domain Eukaryota; kingdom Metazoa; phylum Arthropoda; class Insecta; order Lepidoptera; family Pieridae; genus Zerene; species Zerene cesonia. Next base: position 2,548,236 of record NC_052102.1, on the reverse strand, counting down.
CATTCAAACGGATCAGTAGTTTTTGCGTGAAAGAGTGACAAACACACACATCCTTACAATTTTCGCATTTATAATATTAGTAGGATAGGATATTATCACTAGTTGCTATTATTGATCGAAATATTAAGCAAATACTTAGAACGTATTTTTATACATTTAAAACTAATTAAGTAATATTAGAACGTAATTTTCCCTAGAGATCAGGAGCTTCGCCACCGAAATTGATTCGATCTTGATATTGTTTTCAATTGGATTATGTTTATGATTTTGTTGAATTCATTTGTAACCAATTCTAGTTTCATATCTACACCGAATGGTATAGCCGAAATAGATCCAAATTTTTGATGGAGATTTATCTATTTTTAAACCACAGCACGATCGTGCGCTACCATAGTTTTCAAATTTCAACAGTACCAATTCAGTGTTGATTCAATTCAATTAAATACACCTCGATGTTGTCGAGAGTTAACCCCCCTGATTCAAGGATAATGATGTAAAGGATATTCCCATACAAAATGGATAAAAAAATTCTTCATTTGTTTCAATTTTTTTTTACATAATATAGATATATTGCATTGAACCCCACACTAGGATCCCCTGTGTTGTGAGGCTTAATCTCTTTCATATATATTCATATATATTCATACATATTCATATATATATATATATATATATATATATATATATATACCTAATGAATCCCTAGCCTTTATCTGAAAGCGTTCAAAATTCAAGGGAAAAATTTGCGTTATCGTGTGCGGTGTTAATTCATAGTTAGAGCTGTAGAACCGATGTAATGCGGGTTGATGCCCTTGATTTACCAAGTCGCTCCATTCGCGGCTATTACAGTGCTGTGAAATCGTGAAGTGACCACAAAATGTTTCAACAAAAATTTTAATTGCGTCTTTTGTGATAAGATGGATTCACACGATGGATTTTATGACAAAGATTTAATGGGTCGAACAGTTAAGTATTTATGTTGTGATGTTTGTATGTATCTCGAAAATTTAATGATGTGTAAATTATGTAAAAAAATGATTTGGAAAAAAGAACATGATTCAACTTATTTTTAAATAAAATTCTGATACACGATACTTAAGTATCGGCCATATCATTATTTCTTTTCGTTAAATGGAACAGTATAGTTCAGAGCTCATGATAACGATCAAATAAAGCAAGAAAGCAAGGCTCGCATCGCTGCTCGCTACGGAGCATAGCCTTTAAGACCAAAACTAATTATTGTTAAAGGTTCCGGTGTGATTATCATTACAAAGCATAATACACTGCATAATACGCAATCGCTACATAATTTCATTCTATGCAAAACAGCAATGTATTATATACATCACCCTGAAACCGCTTACCTTACGTTTGAGTCTTTAATGAAAGATAGACGATAAATTTTAATTACATCTAACAACTTGACTAATTACGTAGCTTTTACAGTATATGCTACGTTTCTTTGAGCTTGTTATGGTCAATTTCATCGATTTTTCTATAGGCACATGCTGTTGGGCGCATATTTGCATAGATAATAATATGTAAAGTGTAACGGCTATGTGGAAAAATTATACACCTGATGTTTTCTTTGCATTTTGTTTATAAGTATTTGAATTTCAATAACCATAAAAGGAATTCAGCAATTTTGAAATGATCATCTATAACTATAAACTAACAGCGGTATGGAATATTGAGGCATACGACACACTTGAAAAATATTTTTTTATCTCTAATGAGATGATTTATATTTATAGAGTTAATTCTTTGAGAGACGTTCGTGAAAACTGAGCAGATGAACTTTATTACACTATTATCACAGTTTTCTTTAGTAATTGGATGGATTATCACATTCTTCAAAGAACTTAAGTAAGGAGTAAAGTTACCACTATGGGACTTTTTATTATTATTGTATTTTATATACAATAAACCCAATTTTATTACGTACTATTTTATTTTCAACTCTACCGTATGTAGAAGAAAATGACAGAAACAAATAATTTCTTATTCTCATTGAAAATAACTGACCTCTCTTTGGCCTTTATAAAAATATGTTGTTTGTGTTTCGGTGCCAAAGATACAGAAGAAAATTAATGGTTAACGCTTTTAAGATTAGGTGGCCACCTTTTTTTTAAATTCCTACTACACACGTTTTAGTTTCGCTGCCATACATAGGGTTAGGAGAGAGTGAAAATGTTTGAGTAACGAGCAATAAACGAATGACATAATCCATCGTTTAATATGGAAAGGTTAGCGGTCTGCAGGTGGCCTGTCACCTGCGGGCTGCGAGTCATGCACCTCGTATTTTCCACGGGCGGTGCGCGCGCGCCGACGCGTGGCAGGACAGGTCGACGGCTTCTTCACGCGCTGCGGATGATTATCACAAGATGCACGGCTGGTGGAATGCTTGGGGATCAATTATCTTGATATCTGAAGCATTTTAACAAAATCTACGCAACAGGATCTGTAGAGCAATTTGTAGATTAAAAATATTAGACGCTAATGCAAATGATCATAAAATTTGTATCCTAAGAAAGATGAAACTTATAGAATAGAATTTATCTATACTATTACACATACTTGCACACATAGCCTAATTTTTTTTAAATTTATTATTATTATTATTTATCATAACACACAACTAATCTAGATAAAACTTAAAACAATTTTAACAATACTAAATATGTACACGCCATCTATAATTATTGTGTACACTCATATCAACTATAAAAATGTTTATTAGCAGTAATATAACGGTGTATCCTGGCGTTTAAAGAATAACGTTGTATTTAGATTTTGTGTAAGAAATATGAGGTTTTTTAATTTTAGGCATAGATAACTATAGTACTGACATGAAACTTATTCGGTATTCCCTGGAGAAATATATTTCGGTCTAGACGCTACAGTCGCCTGTATTCGACAAACTTACAAAGCAACGTTAATTGATTTTGAACATGCTTTCGCCATTTATTTTCATAAATATTTACTGTCTGGGAAAGTTACACGAATTGTTTATCATAGAAGTGCACCTGCAAGTATAAAAAGTTATAGCATTTGACGTTAAATGGCAATAGCCTGCAGGGAATGAGGATAGAAGATTGTAGAAACAGCATTAACCGTCGGCCGTCACGGTATACGTTCATTATGCACCCTTCTTTGATTCCAAATAACCTTAATGAAATCTGTAAGAAAAAGGATAATAATTATAACTGAATAAGCATAACCTGTTGCCAGCTACGCTCTTGTAAAGGAAACGATAACTTATCTGAAGCGTTTCATATGAAGACTTTTGAATAACAATTTCTTTTGCTCAGTCTAAATACATTTTATAATAATGATCTTTTTAATAATCATATTGACCTTTAAAAAGTGTATACTTACGTAATATATCTAATAGTTAATATTAGTGAAGATATAATGATAGCAATGTTGTAGGTAGCTAGGTATTGATTATAAAGTTATTCGCATATTTCGTGTGTTAAAGCATCGACTTGTCTATTGTTATACGAATTCAATAGAAAATGCCCTCATTGGTTTATATTTTAAATAGTTCACCTTTTCATTCTACAAACTACTTTTTGAAATCGCTTCAATAGTTTTGAGTTAAATCATTACAAACATATTAAATGTTTCCTGTTCCAGTTTGTTCATAATTTTTCAGTAAAATTTTACGCTACAGTAATCTGAAAAATGATCTATCACTGTCGTTCATTACAGTTCCTAGTTATGTTTGCATTGCTCGAATGCTTCTGGAAATTGTTTCATAAAATACTTGAAATTGATATTTAATTCATTGTATTATTAATGTATTTGTTTTCCAAGCTCTAATTTGAGATATCATATCATAACAATTATAAATGTAATCGAACATATTCATACCATTTTAATTGATTTAATAATGTTGATAGAGTCTATTGATGCTCAAGTCTTTTTACTTAATGAAATATCTTATACATTAGGAACAATCTTAATATATAAACGTTGCTATCAAAATTATAATATTGCATAGTGTGGAAATACACACAATATATACAGGTAGGTACAATTTAATTGTTAAAATTGTCCCCATACTGAAAAACAATTTTAACGAATTAAAAAAAATGTCAAATAATTAAAATCCTACACATTCCCATCACGTAACATCAAAGCAACGTCGAGGTCTGAAAAGTATTTTATCGGTTCGGAAAGAATTTCAACTGGACGAATTTTAAATTATTATCGTTTAAACTTCACAGTGGTATGAAGATTTGATTCGGACTTTGGTGGTTGTCGGTCAACAACCGGCTTCGTCATGCGCCAGCGAGCTGCCTTACCTACTGCTTCTTGGGAACTTTATAGCTTAGTTTTTGTGAACGATGTTCAGAAATGCTACTGACGAATGCAAGTTGGGGATTAGTTACATTATCTTAATTTCGATGTTGGACAATGGACACCTGTCAAATACTAATTATATATAACTATACGATTATTTTAAAGGAAATAGTTTCCTATTTATCTAATATTTACGTATAACCTACATTTGTGTTTTTGGTAAAGCATATTTTGAATTTTACATGTATCTAAACTCTTACTCAAATTGGCGCAAATAATATATGGCATACATACATGCCTATACTATTGTGCCTATAGATTATTATTGTAAGTCTCCATAAAATGATGGAGCAAAAATTTAGATACATATTTTCAAGAAAAGAGGAAACTTTCTTATGCTGATTCTGAAAGATACTTTTTGAGACAGTATATAGATTATAGAGTAATAGTGAAGTAGGTACAAACTAACAAAAATCGAGCATAATAAATGTTTAGAAACATGAATGTTTTGTGCGGGAAATCACGACCAAATAAAAGAAATGTCATTTGTAGCTCGGTAATAACGTGACGACAAAAAAAGAATACAAAAGGAGAAAGTTAAGTATTAAACATCAACTTTCTAAATAATTATTCTCAAAATTGTCGCGGCTTTGGATTTCGCTACTTTGTTAGTAGTGAAATTACGTAGTTTAGTTACTGTTAAATTTCCATAATTTTCGAGATCACAGAACTAAAGGCAATACCCAGAAAACTATTGCGTCATTCGTCATTTAACAGTATATCTTATAGAATACAAATGGATTTATTTTAGAATTAGTATCTGTATATAACTATATAGTGTTATATTATCTGTGGGATTATGTTATCTGTGCTATACTGAAGGTACCTAATTTTTAACAACACGAAATTTCGTGTTTCATAAGACAGTTTCTTTTGCTCTAAAAAGAAGTAAACGAAGTCACTGGATAGTTTAGCAAAATAACGGTTGAAAGTAAGACAAAAACTGCAATTGTGAACGATTTTTCTTGTCAGTTGGTATCAATAGCAGTTTTTTGGTAAACTGTTGCTCAGGTGATATAATGAAATTTTAAGTTGTTTTGCTTGGCAATAGACTGGGTGTCGTTTTTAGAAGATTCAATAATTTGTAAGCATTAATTTTTATAAATGTTACATGTGATGTTTGTAGAATATACACTTTATGCGTAGTATAATAATAAGAAAAAGAAAGAAAAAATTGAACAATACTTTTATGGAAACCACAAATAGTTTAGTGGACTTCCCAAATGAGGTAATTTGTGTTGTACCGACAATGACATCTATATCAAGCAGGAATCGGTAGTTCACTCGCGTGGTACCCGGGCATATAGTAACATAAGTACTAATCTAGATTATAATCTATGTAGAAAATTCATTACAAATCCCATTACCTGCTTTTGTGTGAAAGTCCAAATATCCACACATCCATACATTATTATAAACTTTGGCAGTTATAAGGAAAGTAGGATGAAGACACGAAGATCGACGACTAAGATATTTTGCTTTGTCGATTGTTTATACTTTGTGCTGTATCATTGTATTGATCCTTACTAATATTATAAATGCGAAAGTAACTCTGTCTGGCTGTCTATCTCTTCTGCATTGAACTGTATTTCCTAAAAAATGCACTTGCATTAACCATTTGGTACAGAAAGAAATATTTTGTGTATAGAAATATCCCTTTTATATAGCGTGATTATGTAGTTTTTAACACTGGGCAGTTCGAGAAATCACCACTGTTGTTATTTAGATAGCATCTCTATCTTCTAAGATGGACGCCCGTCACGCTCTACACTCTGTAGTCACTTTTTACTCAAATTGCATATGAATTGTTACGAACATACATGATAAATACATGACCAACATGATAAATAACTATAATTATGGCAGAACGCAGGTACCGGCCTTGTTTAAAGACTTTTTGTTAAGAAAATATGTTGATTTATTTATGATAGATACCTACTTGTTCTTTAATTTCTATGAATTGAGCCGTGTTGCATTGGCTAACACAGAGAGGAATATAATATAGCTGTGAACATTTTAATAAATATAGAAATAAAATATTTTTAAAGTCATTTAGAAATGTCTTAACAACATTTAATATGCGACGAAATATAAGCAACAATTATTTGTTAACACTCGAAACAGACAAAATGTGTCTCAAGTTGCAATCATACTTTTTGACCGTTTAAGTGTCAATATATAGATTCAATAGACTTAAAGCTAGACTGAAAATAGTTAGGTTTTGTGTCCGAGTATAATCGGGTTGAATGAACCATCGATAGCGCATTGACATCGCATCGAATTGATTGATAGGTACGCTAGTGGAGCCGATTCGAAGCGAATTGGGATTATCCCGAAAATTCTTGCATTAAAAGATAATAGAAGAATGAGACTGGTCAACTGGATGAGTCGATTTTCATTATTAGGAATATTAAAACTAATTTAAAAGACGTTCAGTTGAGAGCGACAATGAATTATTTGTTAACTCGTCGTCAGAAAATTGTACGAAAAATTGTAGAATAGTCTATAAATTTTTAACAAAAATAATTGTTTCAGCTCTTTATATAATAACTAGCATACCCGGCGATGCGTTGCTGTGGCTGAGTAATAATTAAAAATATTAAGATTATAAATTATTGCGATAATTAATCGAAATAAAAACTATCCTATATCTTAAGTTGGACCAAATTACACATAAAATGACAAATTTCATCAAAATCGGTTGAGTTGGCGAAGAGTTCATTGGGAACATATATCATGACACTGGATTTTTATACATTATATTAAGATGTTATGAAACGTGATTCTGCTTTTACAACTATAAAATTCAGGGGCCGCGGGCTACGGTAATCACTACATAAAGCAAAGTCGCTTCCCGCGTCCATCCCTATGTATGAATGTACGTATCCTAGATCTTTATAACTACTCAACGGATTTTGATGGGGGTTTTCTTAATACAAAGAGTGATTCGACAGGAAGGGTTTATACGTATAATAACATCTATTAAACTACGCCGAATTTGACGTGTACAGAGCTGTGGAGAAAAGCTAGTATTATAGAAACAGTATTACCGTATCCAGCGTTGCCGGCCTGCAAAAAGAAAAACAAGCCTGTTACTTTCTATTTTTTACGTTTCTTATTACTAAATTCCTATATTTAACAAAAGTTCTCTTGTGACTTTTGATACAGTACCTTTTGTATTAAAATAATTTTACATCCAAATACTCAACATCCAATTAAGACTCTTCTTTTCTAGGTTAAAATCCTACTAATATTATAAATGCGAAAGCTTTTATTGTGGGAGTCGAGCACGCTTCGGCACGAATTGGGCCAGCTCGCACCGGGGAAGTACCACACCCCCACAGAAAACCGGCGTGAAATAGTGGCATGCCACTGTGTTTCGTACGGTGAGTGGGGGAGCCGGAGGCCTATTTCCTTTTCCTCACCCGTCGCAGTCCATTCCTTCTTTCCTGTCATGAATTCGTTCCTTTTCCCTTACCCACTAAAAGCGGGCAGCGCATTCGCAGAGGCACTACCTTTGCGAATGTTCATGGGCGGTGGTGATCGTTTACCATCAGGCGAACCACCAGCTCAGTTGCCCGCTATGACATAAAAAAAAAAGCTTGTAAGGAATAACATATAGGCAACTTTTTACCCCGATATTCATAAGGGACACAGACTTACGCGGATGAAACCGCGGGGCGCAGCTAGTTGTTTATAAAAATTTTAGCCCTCTGTACCATATTAACGAACACTTACATTACTTATTCTATGATGTCATTGAGTTTAGGAATATCATTTAAAATGTGTGATCCGTATTATGAAAAATTCTGTATCCCGTAGCAATATAGAGATAAAAAGTTGCCTATGTGTTATTCCAGTTGTCCAGGTTAGCTAGCTAGCAACCTACCCAATTTCATTGCAATCGATTCACTAGTTTTTGCGTGAAAGAAACAAACATACACATACATCCATCCTCACAAACTTTCGCATTTAGAATACTAGTAGGATAGGATAGTAGGATGATGTTAATATCTCAAGAAGTAAGTCATATATTGGCATGTCGTAATGGCCACTGTAATCGGTGGCATCACTTGCTAACACTTGTCGTTCAACGGTGACGGCATCATCCATCTAGCTGATGTATTGACCACTTCATAGCGTTGTTTTGCGTGGCCACAAAGCTATTTATTATATATTATTCTTTAAGTTTACTAGAAAGTTCCTGTAATCTATACTAATCTTATAAAGCTGAAGAGTTTGTTTGTTTGTTTGAACGCACTAATTTCAGGAGCTACTGGTCCGATTTGAAAAATTATTTCAGTGTTAGATAGTCCCTTTATTGAGGAAGGCTATAGGCAATATATATACCACGGGCGAAGCTAGGGCATGTAACTACTGAGAGTATAAGTGTGTACTTGGGTACTTGGGTGATAATCGACACACGTATTTGGCAGGAGAAGAGATCATAATGAAATAATAGTACCTTTTTATTCAACTTTGTTGGAACGAATTGATTTTAAATTAACGTGTCTTTTGCATTTGTGCCTTATGAATGGGGTATTTATCGGTAAAAAATGCTTGAAGCCTTGTCAAAAATAAGGCAACCAATAACCTTTTTGCGTTATGAAATATTGATCAAAAATTTTCTTTCTCATTATTAATTAGTATGGATATTCAGTATTGACTTTATGCATTATTGAAAGTACAATATTAATTAAAGTACATCAAATAAACATAATCTACAAGCAAAAATCGAGTTTCATAGCCACGCCGCAATGTCGCATGGCATGCGCGAGCACATGTTGTGATCTATGAGCCAATGACACTGAATATGAGTGCATGGCGGAAGCTTGGATCATTATGATTGGATTTGAACTACACATATTATGCAAGTATTACTAGACTATTATTTTTCTGCACGCTGAGGTTTTGTGACCTCCTTTTCGATTATTAATCCTGATATTAAAGGACTGGAATTTAATGATTCTCCTCAACATTTTCAAAAACTCACATACCTCTCTTGGTTATATATCTAGGTTAGCATTCGATCATTCTAGGTGTGTGGATTTGCTTGTCTTACATTTGCGGAACCACCAAAGTATTTGTACTTGGGTATACATTTAAAAAATACTGTTCATCCAATATACAATGTCATCCAGAATTACACATAAACATCCGATCTACACACGTCACAATCTAAACAACATGTTACCTCAGACAAAAATGTTCTAGTTACCAATCTAGATTTCACCGCTTTCATATGAACGTAAATTGCAGTCCCACGAGCGCGCTCACGTAGAATAATCTTCAAAAGCCATTTGTGAGTGGACACCACACTTAAGTGACCGTTTTCACACGACCATAGTTATGTGTGGTTTATAATAGTTTGGAGGTGGTATAGTGCGGAAATTTGATCATGTATTGGGAACTACCGGATTTTTATAGTTCATCCCTATTGGATGTGGAGACGTCAGAGTCTACGTATACCGCTTTTGTATCTTTCTGATCGTCAATGATAAAGTGCCTGTAGGAAACCTACAAAAATCCTACGCTTATGAAGACACTGAGTATGGGGACTACGCATGTTTTTAGTTTGAAGTTTAGGTGGTGAACATTAAATAGTAGGAATGTTAATATATTTCTGTTGTTTGATACAGTTACTATTTGAATTACTTTGTTACATAGTACAGATGTATTAAACTATATCTTAATTTTGAAATAACTGTCTGAATTTACTACTAGTAGTTTAGCAATTTTATTTAAATCCATAACTTCTAAAAATCGCTTTTTTTTACAAACAGACTACTTATTATATGAACAAAACAGTATAGACTAATATCATTCAATAAGTCATCACAAAATTGCCCCGATCTCGCAAAACACTATAAACATGTGAAAGATATAGCAATAAATAGTTAATCATTATAAGAAGCCATAATAAAAGACACGAGCTACAACACTGTACAAAAAGATAGTACTTAACACACAAGACCTCATGATCTGAGTAGCCGAGCTATTGGCATTAAAATGTGTTTATCAGATGAAGGAATCTCTTCATCTCGACGAAAGCCTCTACAGATTCCAGCGGTGATTGGTTAAGCCAATATTTATCTTAGGGCTGCTCGTGTTTTGAAAAAGTGGCAGCTTTTGTATAATTACGTACGTTTACTAATCACGTTTAATAATATTTTTATAGGAGTTAAAAATGAAAATACGTTTATTCAGATGAAATCCCGTATATATAAAATATACTCGTCTGTACGACAGTAAATTATAAGACAATCGCCTTTTAAATATGGAGCTTTTATGCTTTACAGCTATAATTCATTGGTCGGTAAAGACTTCTAATGCATTAAATTTTCCTATATTTGATAATTTATATGAACACATAGTTTATGTTATTAGTATAATGTGTAATAGGATAATTTTTAATTCAATGTACTAACATAGTTTTTAAGCATATTGTTACTAACAAAATGAGTCTTGATAGTTGCTCGAATAAATGAAATTATTATTATTATTATTAATGTGATATAGAATATTTACAAGTCTTAGAAGATTATATTTACCTAGATACTAAAATATTCACTCGACAACCCTAGCTGCAAACGATTGTTCACACTGCGATCTAGTAAATGACATTCTTGGTTTTTTGGTCGAACCGAGTGGAACGGATCCGCGGTATTCCATCCAGACCTAATGAAGAATGGTGGAGGAATTTACTTCAATGGAGAACCCCTCTTCCGGTGTTGCGGCATTTTAATCGATCAAACGTTGACCTAAATGAAGTATTCTTAGTTATTTTTCTCGTGCCATGTTCCTCAATTTTTTGAGAATTAAGAAGCCTCTAAAAACTTTAATCCCATTGATAAGAAGAGATAAGAAGAGTTTTGGTGATGGTCATAGATCAAAAAATTTGCATAGTCCAAATGTAGGGATATTAACAATACTTTACAAAACAATGAGGTCAACGTATATAATTATTACTACAAAAATGTGATACATTATTGCCTATATACATACTGTATGATCTTTATATTAAAGAAGAAGAAAGAAAGATTAGAGTAGCTCATTATATTGAGAGATAATATTTCCCATTAGACAAAGAGTTAGTTTCACTAAACTCACTGTTTCTTTATATAGGAAGAGCAAGAAAGGTTTCATAGGTCATTATGAACAAATCTCCGGCCGATGCGCTAGAAAGCTATTTGCATACTAAAGGATATCCGTCAGAAATAAACGGCATTCAAGAATATTGCCCAGAAAAACAAGTTTTATATCCAGGATGAGGTGATGTCTACAATAATTAAAAGGTTAAAACAGTTTTACTGATTGCTATTTTGTCTTCGGAGAAGTAATTGATAAATAGAGTAAAAGGATAATACAAAGTTAATTAAGATTAACAAGGATAGAGTTTATTTCAAATCGCCTGAAAGAATAATAATTATAAGAGGAAGTATTTCTTAAATGTTGGTCACTTACTTTGTCATTTCCTAAAATTTATTGAAATTATATCAATTTTGAATTGCTTACCTTATCTTTTTATGTAAACCTGTGTAAAAATATAAAGAACAAAATAAGTTGATTTATTGAAACAATGGTAAAATGTCTCAAAACAATCACATCCAAATAACTGTTTAATTATAGATATAACTATTCGCATACAGTCAGATCTCTCAAATGCCTTCAATGAAAATATTTCAAGTTGTTTCATGATTATATTCAGACCAAGCTATTCCCCTAACTGCCGTGGGAAACCCGCATTGGGGTAATTAATGAAGGCCAACAGAAAGACGGATTACTGTTGACATTAAGAAATTTGTGTGACCTTCCTTTGAACTTGTTACTTGGAATTGCCTCGTGTTAAGATTGTAAACTACCATGATTGAGGTTAAAAATGTATTTATCTTGGTGCGTAAGCATTATTTTTGGACGAGTCTGTTCAATACAAAACATTTCATTAAAGTAACCGTTGTTATATTATTTCTGTAACTCGTAGAAAACAACCAATAAGTACCTAATATTCAATTATTTTCCCAATGTAGCATTCAAAATCTTTCAAATAATAACAACAAAGCATATTTTTAATTAATATAAATAAGCAAGAAAAAATAATTCATCATCTAAGTGCATTGACCGTTCAGACAATCTTTTACGCTACATTTTATAGTGACTGCGTTTCGGCACGAAATGCAAGATTGATACGTTTTTGAACGATTCGTGACGCCATTTTGTGAGCAATGCCGTGTCTGTGTTTCATTTTGAATGGTGAAAACAATTATCGTTTCACTAAAGAGTTGATATATAAAACCAGTTTAATATAAAATAATTACAAATGAACAAGGTTCGATGTTTTATTCAAAGTGTCCAGTTTAATGAGGCATTAAGGGGTTGTTTAGAAAATAGATGGAGCTAGGAGCTTTGGTATTTATGTCTTGGGCTATAATGTGGCGAATATAATATTCACGAAGACTTAATTAGCGTGTCTGATGTATTTGATGATGTGGTTATAATTACTATAAAAACGTTAGAACCATTGTAAGTTGTTTTAGTCATCATAACAATGAAAAATATAATTGTGCTACAATAATCCGAAGGTGAGATTATGTTTCTGTTGCGAGCAAGATACATTTTGCATCGAAGCATCAACTGCCACTGTTAAATTACCTATTACTATGCCTCCGACTCGGTTGAGCGCTAAATCCTGGAAATAAACTGTTTAAACTGGAATCTTCTTCACACAGTAAATATAATGTTACAAGAATGTTTAGGAGCTCGATCGTTATACAGTAATTGTCTAAAACTGCATTACTTTAACGAAAACCTGCACGAATAAAATTACGTAGAAGTGTGACAACCTCATTTCAAATTCAAGTATTTTGGTAATGAGTTCTTGTTATATGGAGCACTCGGAAATAAGGTCTGGTTGATGTTATTTAAGGCTACCTAGGATTCCACTTCTTTATAGATATTTATAACTTATAGTATTAGTAACATATATTACATGTGTCACTTTTAGGTTGTAGGAATATTAGAAATAAGTATCCAACATACCGTTCTATAGGTTATGGTTTTTTTACAGTTCAAAGTAGATCATATGTGCTTTAAAATAGTCTTACATAGTGTCTTTTTCGACAAACTATTAAAAAGATTTTAATATTATGAATGGAATAACTCACTGAACTAAGCACATAAGTTTTGTATACTTTTCAATAACTGAATACTTTCTCCTACGTATTTTGTGTGGTTGCAGCCACTCAACTATTGTACTACTTACAATTTCTTCTTTTGTTCCATTATGATCGTTTTGAACATAGTTTGTATTCATTTTACTCTACAACATTATCAATGTTAGTATTATTTAGTGGATTATATATAAGAAACATGTTGAAATATATATAAGCTAATAAAACTGATAACTAATTACTGTTATAATGACTAATTTTTTGGTAGTATTCTACATGTGATACAAAATATTTAAACATGCAAAACTTCAATTTAACTTGTTAAAATTTTATTGCTTTATAAGAAAAAGCATGTATAATCTTGAAATGTATGTAAATGCAATTAAAGACTTCCGACAGATCTAAAGCAGGGCTGATAGGATTTATAAGGATATCTGTAATTACATCCTCTCCAAATGTCTTGCTGATTTTATTATGAAACATACTTTTTGTCCAGGTCACTACGGTCTAGTTTTTAAATCTGGTTTGTTAATGTTGAATGAGACCTATAAAGAAAACAATTTTATACGGCATACGTATTAAATTGTTGCCTTAATTTACTTAATGCGAAATGAATATCGCGATGACATTATATGTGAAGTTATATATTAATTTCTAAGAATTGTACAACGAATGATGAAAAACTAAACTCGTAAATAATGAGAACAGAGTTGTGCAGGACACGATAGACGGCTGGTTTAGAGTTTTATAGAACTGGTTGTCATACACAGTGAAGTTAGGTCGGTAGTTCCTCACCATGTTCTCAGTTCTCACCATGGTAGTGGAAGGGCAGTGCAACCCAAGGCCTCTCTTCCCGGTGTCCCTGGATGTACGTAAATATCATCTCCACGTTAGAACAAAGAATTGCAGTCATGGATGAATAAAAACTTTTTAAGTTATCCCTTAAAATTACTGTAACCCTCTTTTAACGTTTAAAGAAGATAAGTAAGTAAGTCATAGAGAAGACACTTCCACGTCTAAATTAATATTTGCATTACACATTTCCATTTATATTTATTAAAAGGTAATGCTTTAAATGCAAGTGAATAATAATACAATATGTATTAATAATGGTGGGATGCTACTAAGAATAAAAACCAGTACAATTTAAAGTCACTAATGGTTGTGTATAAATGTATGCTCAAACGCTTTTTATAAAACAACAAAGATTTCCATTGAAATACCCTAATCACTTCCTCTGTAACGGTAGAGCTGCGCTATAATCTATGGAAATGATATTAATGCATTCATGACTTCTCTAATGCAACAACGTCACCTGATAATACTGAAAAGCTATGTTGTTTGGGCCGTGTAAAATAAATAAAAATTTGAAATTATTTATAAAATTGAAATTATTTATTAAAAATTATCGCGAAAGACACTGTGGTGCGGTTATTTGTAAAATACTTTTTTTGATAAAATTTATCTCAAATCCTACTGTAATAGAATAGATAATCGTTCTCATTTATAGATAAGTTTCTTATTGCAATTCTTATTATTTCTTTTTAGCCAGGATTTCATTTCAAAACGTTTTGCATATTTTTTTTTTAATTTAGAGCGATGTAGATAATAGCTCATTGATTTTTTTTTCAATATTAAACGAGGTCAAGACTGTATTCGTTCGTAACACATAGGCACGTACAATGATCGCAAAAGTAAAAAAAATGATGTTCAATATTTAAATTCGATTGTCCAAAATTATAACACAGTGATTGCATCACAATGAGGCCAAAGCGGGCATTGTGTGATATTCGCTAACGATTCACTGACTCAGCCAACGTGCTTCTTATTTGACAATATTAGCTGTGTGTCATCGACATGGCGAAATTTTATACGAATCATCAGAACGTATCAGTGGATACCTTAATGAAATACAATTATTTAAAGCCATATACATGACTTCTTTCTATATAGTAAAGACTCTTTGTATCATATCTATCGCGTTTTATATCGATACTAACTTATCACCCGCGTCGTTACCTGCCTTATAGGACATTCTCACCGGAGTTATGTTTATTTCAGCGCTGTAAAAAATAGCCTATACCCTATCACACTCTGTTTCACACAAGACTCCTATTTTCAGATGCAAAAGTCGTGAGATGAAAAACTCCGTTACGAAGTAAAAAGAAAACGAACAAACAAACATACTCTCAACTTTATAATATTTATTTATTAAAGTTCTTATTATTTGTAACTTATTTTGTTTAATATTGTTGTTTCTTTTCTTACTAAGCTCTGCTTATTAACCTTTGATTAACCATAACTAATGATTACGTCGAAACAACTTCTCTTAACCTAAAATGAGCATCGAATACGCGATGTTGAATTAAAGCATACAATGTAGAGTTTATTTTAAAGAATTTACATACAACTTTTAAAGTATGATGAAAATATAAGTATCACATATGATAAAGATAACATAATACCTATTATAACCTTAGGGGTAAGAATATACTAATTTATGTAATTAGTAATATCTATATCCTAGTTAACGATCGCGCTTGCAAACAAATCATGTTCCAAAAGGAGATAAGCGATGTTGCCGTAGGACAAACAGACAAATTACTTAATTTGTGTCCATTGAATGTGCAATTACTATCGAACTTGAACCAGTCCGCTAATTAGCGGATTCATTAAGGAGCACTGTTTCGTAGGCAATCTTACACTGGTAGATAGCGTACCAAACATTATTCATGGTGGTTACCACGCGTTTTGTTAATTTAAGAATTTCATAAACGTATAAAATTTCAAATGTTACGTGATTCTAGTACATAAACTACTGAATATGTGTTTACTGTGCAAAGGAGTCTTTCTGTATTTTAATTTTATGAACCTTAAATCTTTTTAGTTAATCTGATATAATAGCGTAATTAAACTACTAATTAATGATTATTTATATATCTATAAAAAAAAATTAATGTGTGTGGCACAACTAATAAACAGTCTTTACTAATTCCATTAATTGTGTGCATTTGTATGTAATTTTTTCCAAAATAATGCACTTGTATTAGATTTCTTAGTCTATTTTTATAATATATAATCTTACTAATATTATAAATGCGAAAGTTTGTAAGGGTATGTGTGTGTGTTTGTTACTCTTTCACGCAAAAAATACTGAACCGATTGCAATGAAATTTGCTACATAGACAGCTGGATAACTGGAATAACATATAGGCAACTTTTTATCCCGATATTCCTACGGGATACGAACTTACGCGGGTGAAACCGCGGGGCGCAGCTAGTAGGTAATATTGAAATTGTATCTCGATTCTTATTGGTCAAAACACCTACAGTCCGAAAATATTTAATACTCACAACTATTTCATGCATTCTTTGCTTCGTATCAAAATATTTTTTGATATGGTCTTGAAGATTAACAATAATAATGTATGGTCACCATACAAACTAAGGTTCCATAGCGTACTGGTATGTATTTACTTGTGTAATTAAACTTGTTCAGTGCCCGTGAAAATCTCAGGTCATTCACCGCGATACAAGAAATTGCCTCAAATTATGTGAGGCAAGCAAAGCCGGTTAATTAATAACTCTATATAGTAATATTTCATTTAATTGTCATTTTAATTAATGAATGGTACTTTTTGTTTTGTATTTCATTGTTATTTTAGGATCGGTATGCGCATAATGATCTCATGGAAATTGATTCAACGTCGTTATCCCAGTCGTACAAAGGTATGTTTAGTTCTATGATTAAAAGTTAAAATTCATTTAATTTAGAAAGAATATTTCGCGCGAAATTTTCTGTCTATGATGGATATTATACGGAGAGAGAGAGAGAGAGATATGTATTATTTTAGCTAACAGTTTTCCTGTCTCTGCATTGTTCAGGGAATGCTAAAACATATAACCTTATGTAATTGGACGAAAATGTTATCATTCTGGGCACGCGAATGAAATGTTTGCATTTTATATTTGTCCTTAAAAAAATAACAAAAATGGTCTCTTACACCTAAAGGCACAATATTATAAGTATATTTATTACATTACTTGAAACAATAAAAATAGAGCGCTGCGAAGTGTACTACACTGTGGGTCAAGACGAAAGAACTATGTACTTCTAAAGTCCAATGTCAGACGGTTTCAGTCTTTTAAACTGTAAAATATTATTTAGATGGAAATTTACTTTCATCTCGAGGTGTAGATTCATCAAACTCATTATATTAATGGAATATTATAAAAGATTATGCTAATGATATATGTTTGGATATATTACCTAACAAGTTTAAATTACAATATGATATTGCAGTAATATCGAGTAATTTAGATTTCTTGAATTGTATTAATTTATAAGTGAATTAAACCGAACACAAATCTATACCTACAAAGACGTATCGTGTAACAATATTTTTATTAATTCATTTAAGTTGTAAAGGCAAGATATGAAATACACAATCTACTTGCGGAATCATTTACCACGCAATATACGCATTTTATATGATTTCCTTATGTGGATAGAGAATCTCATGCAACAGAAATATAATTAGTTAGATGAGTTAATTAATAACCTATTAATGCAGCCACTGAGTAATGCTATACTGTGGCATGTACATTTTACATGATTACTGAAGATATGTTATTTGGTCGCAGCTCGTGCGTTTAATTTGAGGCTTTGATGCATTGTAAGTAGTAACTGATACTATCCGAGGTTCCATGTACTATTTGAGCTTATGTTTATAAGAACTTTTAGTTTAAAGCAAAATATACACAAGAGTTAATGAAACAATTGCACATATCAATGTAGTATCTATAATAACACATGTATACCTGTTTATTATTATACATATATATTGCCTTGTAGAAATTGTTGTTCAGCAGTAAGGTCGCCTCATGTACAAATAATGACGTTTTGGTAACACTGTACCGTTTAAATAATCAAGTTTCATAATTAAAAAAAAAAGTATAATTCAAAATGCGCAATACAATAAATTATACAACAGAATAATTCCAAGCCCCAATTATTAAGATATTTTTGAAGTAACATACAAATATTTGTTGCTTTTATAATATTTTGTAAACATTCTGTCGCATAAATTACGAATATATATAACTTATATATTACAACGTTCCTTGGGGAAGCAGTGATTAAGGCTATTTAAACAGAATAAACCACTTTTTGGCATAAAACGTACCAATAAAGTCCATAAATGTAAACAGAACATAAAAAAAAAGTAATTCCTGTTAAACGTTTTGATGCAATATATAATTATACATGAGGTACTTTAAATTATTTACGGATAACTTACGATTCTGTAATTAATATAGCATGTGACACATTCAGATCATAAGAAATGAAAGCATTGTTATTTTAATGTCAGAATGACATTCGATTATAATTCACCGTAATCCTAACAGCATATGCGATTAGTTATAACGTGTATTAAATTGGAAATAATTAATAAATACACTCAGCTGTTAAAGCAAAAGGGCAAAAATGAAATAGAAATTCAAGATGTATCCGCAAAGATGCGTTCCACATCTGCATGGCCTGCGCGCACCTGCCGCGGCACGCGCTACGGGCAGACCTCAATAATAACTTCGCTAGCTCTTTATGTTCTACTGTACAATTGTATGGGCTATAAGACCTCTGTAAGCAGTTCATAGTTTCTTAAAAAGTGATAACCTTTAAGGATTTACAAGGTCCGCCTGACGCCTTAGATTCGTGGCAAGTGCTGTCCCCGCCATCAGCATTTGCAGGGGTCTTACGTCTCTGCAAATGGACGGCTGATGTTAAAGGATAAGGGAGAAAGAAAGGATCGATGAGCGAAATAAAGGAGAGGACTAGGAAAGGTAAGAATAAGGATACATGACGGGAATTTCAGTATTCAGTTATTATTGCAAAGGCGAAAAGAAAACGAAGTGGTCGTAATGGAATTACTTTATATATTCTTTTTTCACACAAATCGTCTGTTTGATAATATGACATTTTAACAACATCGAGACATGAAAACATTTTAATAGTACCAATTGGAGAACCACTGAACCAGCTTACAAAACAAATAAATTATCTATAGACAAATAAAGTCAATTCGTAATTAAAGCTTTCCCAACACGCATTTAAAGCAAAAAGCAAGTATAGAATAACAAAGTTTATTACCATAAGTATTTTCTACGCGGTCATATGTTTTATATGGTAAACAATGGTCTTCACGCGTGAAAATGTAAATTTAATACTTATAACGCATTCTTATTTAAATAGATTCGTTATATTCTAAAAAAACTGATGTATAGGAATACACTTACAGGTCTATATAAGGTCGATAAGCATTCTATAATCAGTTATCAGACTGATTTTAACAATTAAGATTAGATTTTCTAGTCTGTTTAATTTGGAATGTAATCAGAATAGTTTTCTACATGTACCAAGGGCTAGAAACACACGCACAAATCATAATAACACAAAAATAGTTAAAATTATTTGCTTATGCATTTCAAAGCAAAGGCAAGATAAAGCCGAGTAAAATACTTATAATACATATAAATTTATATCCTTCTTAGATAGAAAATCTTAATTTCCAAGACACACAGCCTATCAATGAACGGTTGTACATTGCATACGATTTATTTAGTCAATAACTTTGAATGCTAAAGCTAATTATTATCATTACATATAACGTGTCCACTTGATTTACTCCTTACTGTGTATTTGAATGGTATATAATATACACATTCGAAACCAGTACATCTAATATGGCAATTGGCTTTTATGGCAAATAGATAGGCAGATGCTCAGCTGCTCAGTACGGTGACCTCATTAGCCCCTCATCCCCTCGCAAGGTGTTTCATACTTTTTGTTACAGTTCGACACATTCCAATTTGAGGAATAGATATTGAGGCACGTTGAATGGTTGCCGTCATTATGGGCATGATTGTTTTATAGGGCATGATTTAACGCTCAGACTATAATTTTGGATAAAAACATTACAATTAACATTTGACACATAATTTTTTTTTTTAGAAGAGCGCAAACAAATTATCATTATGTAATTGTCGCTCAAACTGTAATCAATTTGTAAGTCTATTTCATTTAAACGTGTTAAATAACATTTTTCGCTTTTCTTACAAAAATAATACTCCTGTTGATATTCCAGCCGAGATTTAGCCCGTCTGATTAGGTAAATTGAGGCAAGACATATTTATTTAATTAGCGGACTTCAGAAACACCTGCGGTGTTGAGATTTATGTAATTAAAGTTGACTTTCACACTGCGAAAGTTTAAATTAAAATGATTTAGATACAATTAAATCGATTTGAATTACCTAATTAATATGTAAATTATTTGGTTTGTATTGCTTTGGTTTGGTGTATACCGTAATTTTTTTCATAAGCGTTTCTCCAATGTAACTCTGCGTTGCAGCCAAAGTGTCTTTTAAAGACATATTCATCATCGTCATCATCATCAGCCCATATATGTTCCCACTGCTGGGACACAGGCCTCCTATGAGGCTTCAGGCCATAATCCACCACGCTGGCCAAGTGCGGGTTGGCAGATGTCACATGTCGTCGAACTTTTGATTCTCGGTCATGCCGGTTTCCTCATGATGTTTTCCTTCACCGTTTAAAGCAGTAGTGATGTTATCTACATGCGCAGATAAATTGAAAAATGAATTTATTACCTGCACGCTCGACCGGTCTCGAACCCCGACTTATCGATTTTGAAGTCCGAGGTTCTCACCACTGAGCTACCACTGCTTTTTGATATATTATTCAAGGCATAATATGCAATGAATATTTGTATTTTTAAGCCAAATATATCAGAAGTTTAATAAAACAAAACTACAAACAAATATTGTACAAACTTTCGGATGTTTGTACTTGATGAATTAAGTCTTAACGAGGATAAATATTAAGAACAAACGTTGACCTGTGTGTATAAAATACAAATTTACTTCAAGATCATGGTTAGATACAGCGGAAATTAAATACAATTCAAACATTTATATGAATACACTTTTCGTACCGGGTCATGTTCCGTTGTTAATTCATACGATAATTTAATTAAATCCTTCTTCAACCTCAGCAGAGCGAAACGCGATATTAAAACTGTTAAATCTGATATTTAAAACTTTTATGTTTACCGTAACTTTACAATATGTCTCACCAATCCATCTCATGTCCCGTTGTTTGAAAAATCGCGTCAGCTTTTGTCGTCGAGATGATTTATAAAGATAATAATCATTTTGCTCTGAGATACAGTTTTCTCATGTCTTGTGACGTTTATTGCTCTGTATTTTCATACAATAGTTGGTTTTGTAATGCCGAGTGTAGACGCCTTTAAAGCGATACTATTTTAATTTTACATAGAATATCATAATTTCCGTACTTGCAGTGTTTATTTCTATAGATAAAGGGTAAGATTTTTAGAGAAGATGTATAGTAAACAATACATATTATAGAGTGTATGACATTCTTAATTCTTCTAATTTATGAGTAGATTCCGCTCTATGCATGTATCATCATTCACTTATATCTATTTATCGGATTAAATATATACTCTTGCACATAGCAATAGGAGATATATATTTAAAAATCGTCAGTAAAGATTTTTTTTATTTTATAAAACAAAAAATAAAATAAATGAGTCCAATGTGAACGCACCTTAATAGGATGTAGAGCAATCAGTCCGACGGTAATTTTAGGTATTTCTTGAAAACAGAACGGTATAGGTGATATAAAATCCGTTATGTACGAGCGAGATGCAAAATACAATGAATTATTGGCAAATTTCTGTGACGCGTGATCGATAAGACGCTGATAAGTTTATTATGTTGTATGCGTTTTTTAATACATTGTAGTGAGATATTATGCATGGGAATTCATGTAATTTAAGATGTTTTTATAATTTCCACAGTTTTAAAGAACATGTATTGAAAATTTATTGTGACTCGACAAATCTCTCTATGTTTGGTGACCTTGTTAAGGTTAATATTTTTCTGAATAGGCATTAAATTTTTCTTACCTAAGTTAGTTTTGTAAGTCATTTATTTTTGAAGACAAAATGTTTATGTTTGTGACAAACACAATAATCTACCATTCAAAAAACATTGTAAAAGATAGAGTGTATAAATATATTTTATTTTTTATTAATGTACATAAAACTGTCATCCAAAGTTGCTATTAAAATAGGTACACATTTATATGAATTTCAATGATAATAATTATTATCTAATGAATGAAAAACATGAAACAATTTCACAGTATCAGTAATAATTTTGAATTGCGGCTATTCATATATAAGAGTCTGTTTATATATGTGCGATAGTTTTTCTCTATTTTAGAGGAATTTATATTACAAAACATATTGGTTTCTAATGGATAATGTGTAATCGTTTCGTGATAAGCGAAACAAACCTAGAGACTTGCCTTAATCAAGTTGCGGAGGGGTGGGATATCGTCCATAAAACCTTCGCTGTATATCGTAATTTTCTCTTAATAAAAGTATGAGCGCTTATTTCTGACTGTTAACACCTAGAATTGCTACTTTAATGTTTTTTTTTAGGTTTTCTGATACTGGGCTATGGATAATTGATTATTATGATAAATCTGAATAGTACAATATATATAAGTGTTTCAGCAGTGAATATGGGTTTGTGGGGTAAAATTAAATGTGAAAAATTCACACCTAAAACAATGCTATGGAATAAACATCATAGGAACTGCTTATAATCTATTCATTTATGTTAAATGTAAATCAATTTCCTTCTTTAAATTGAGAGTAAATAAGTCAACAATCATTTAAATACTTTAATGTACTCAATTCTCATTCATACCTGACAAAGTTATGAGAGATTAAATAGCATTTATTGCTATCTACGTTGGTGTTGATAATGATAAAGTTATTTAACGTCAACACTGATTCATTTTATTATTGATTACGTTCCACAAAAAATAAATCGGTGATATGGAAATCGATTTCAAAACCTATTTCGGTCCATTGTTTAATTGTTTGTATACAAGTACTCGGTGGACAATCAAATTGAGCAATCATTCTGATTCAACATTTTCAGCATTTCCAACGTTAGGCGCATCGACGATTGTTATGACATCACTTGCAGCTTGGGCATTTTCCTATCTATCGTCTACAGACTACAGCTAACCGATTTTTCAACATGGAAACAATGAAGGCATTGACTGTAACAGTATCGGGCGGTAAATCATCGGGCGTTTAGTTTTCGGCGCGTGAGTCAGGTGTTGTGTAATCGGAAAGCGTCCCCGCTCAAACAGCCCCCGGCGACCCTTCTGTGGATGCAATCGGTGGCGCGAACATTCGTGGCACGTCCTTTGTTGACCGTTTTGTTTTGGAGTGCCATCCGGTTCCTGATGGTGGGGGGAGGGGACAGGTGAGCGCAGGTATCGTGCCGCTTGGCGTTCAGTCCACCTCAACACGCCGGCCTGCGCGCGCGCTTGGCCCGCACATAAATACTGTTAAATATGGAAATGGCAAGTCAGTCCGCGACAGGTGCGCGGCCGCGGCATTCGTGCACGTGTGCTAGTGAGTGCGCCAGCGCTGTTGCTTTCTCCACAGGCTTCATCATTGGTAAGTTGTCTTTTATACTCATGTCATAGCTAGCGTAGTCGGTTAGCATCTGCCGTTTCCGATGCAGCTGCTGTATCTTGAATAGGTTTGGTATATTCTAAAGTTTCTTACGGTGTTATGTTCAGTTGAATGAGCTCGCCCTTCGTTCGACGTAGGGATCTAACACAATTAGACTCTAGCTGTGTAGAGCTGGTTCTCACGGCTGACGCATTTCGCGTGTTTCTGTTATTTGGGTAAACATCGGCTGGTTCGATAAGGTTCGTGAATGCGTGCGTGTACACTGTTATCAATCCCACACATGTGTATCGATGATGCTTATCTTTGGCGGATCTGGGTCATTGTTCTATTGTATTTCACACTTTACTTCGATCCGTTTCTGTAGAAATGTATTTTCTTCGAAAAATTTTATAATGAGGTGATTATGGTGTTTTTATCTGATATTGAATGTTAAGTGTTACGTTTTATAAAACAGTACGCACTTGGACAGAATTATGAGAATAAATAAGCAAAAAACAGTGTTATCGGCAAAAAACCGTCGCATGACGCAGGCCGGTTGCAAAGTAAGCCAGTTACTAGCTAGCTACCTAATTCTCGTTAGTCTGCAATTACACAAAATAATTGCAACTTTTATGGCGGCCGCGGCGATAGAAATGTTTCTTTATACAGTGTATTTACTCTTTTTCGACTATATAAAGGTAAATCTGTTAGAAAAACCTGTGTGTCGTAAGAGAAAATTTTCAAACGGAAACTTTTACATTTTACTTATGAGAACTTATTAGAACATATAAATCTAATAAATATAATAAAGAAAAATACGTCTAATAAATGTATGATATAATCCATGCAACCAAGTTTAAAGAAAACCAGATTTAGTTGAAATAATTTATTTCTATGATAATATAAAAACGACTTGACGTTATTATGACGTGCACAAATAATTACATAATTGTATAAATTGTTTCATACATGATTGTATAGGTACGTATTTGGTTGAAACACAAACTTATTTTCATATATTACTATTGACTCATGTTTAGAATAGATAGAACTTTAGATATAATGAATAGAGTTGATAAGGCACAAACCCATTTTGCTCTCAAGAAAGAGAAAAAATAAAACATTTTTTATAATGATTTTACATCTAGAACTTTAATTATTCTATTCTTCCAGGATTATGATTGTATTCGTATTTTAGATTGAGATGGAATAATCTTTCACACAATATGTTCTTTGGTACAATTAATTAAGCAATTTATCATGAGTCGGAAAAACTGTTGCAGCTCTAAGCAATTACATACAAAGAAAAACTTCTTATACTTTCAAAAATTTCAATTACAGTTTTCCAGAATAATCAAAATTCAACGTTTCTACTCAATACATGAAATTTTTAACCATTTTCAAAATATATATGATGATATCTGAAATTATGAATGCATGTTTGCTGTCAATGGAAGAAAAAGCTGTATAAATAATTGACATATAATAAGGAAGTTATACTCACATTCTGCAGTGTAAAATACCCCTAAACTCTAGAGCCTAGACTAACTGCCGCAAGTGGTCAGTTTGGCCAAATAAATTGAAGGATGTTGGATGTTCATGAAGATATTGAAGATGGTGTAGATTGTTCTTGAATATCACTACTTTAAATAAATAAATAAAACTGGAAAGGCCTCCTTGTAGGAATTAAAGAATGTATGTAGGAACGATTATTTAAGGTATTTAGAAATAACTAGATAATATAAGCAACCATTTATTATTCTTCAGTTTTCATGCGGACTCTGAAGAGCTTGAAGATCATAGATTATATACTTTTTCGTATTTGTTAACTTTTTATTTGAAGACGTCCTTTCCTTATGACATTACTCAATTGTGCTTTATATTAATTATAGCTACTAAATAATATTAAATATATACGACAAGTATGAATATGTATTTACCACAGATATTTATATTTTTGTTCAATGAGGTTTTATCAGTCTTATAACCGTTTACTATGCGATTTAAGAAAAGAAGCGCCATTGACATTGACAGAAAAGTTATTATTAATTGAAGTAATAAGTGCGCTTCAATATGAAGCAAAAAAAATATATTAAGTAGTAGGATGTAAGTACCTTAAAGTAGCAGGGTAGGCTATATTTGTGAACAATTCCCGGGAAGGCATAAAAATAAACATTAGCCCGTTCCCCCACTTGAGATGATGCATATATAATACTTTATTTCATACAATTTTGGTGTAATATGTATTTGTTTAAGCATTTTTGACAAGTCTTAGAATACAAAAACCAAGTGATTACGAGTATTTTGGATTTTTAAGGTGGTAAATAAAATAAAACAACTCATTTGACAACAAAAATTTTTCCTTTTCATATTCACAAACGATGTACGAAAATTAAACAAATGAAACACGATACACGTGCAAATTTAAAATGCAATGCAATTGCGATAAAATATAAATCTATTTATAGTTTTCTTTTATATTGCTTTTGTTGTACTGAGTCACATTCACGATGACATTGACAAAGATGAATCTCTGTTTGGACTTTTGAACTCTTGAATTTCCATAAACAAGGCCGTTTGCTTCGCGTGCCGATAAATTCATTAACATTATTTAAAAGTATTAAATAGCTACTAGGTATATTTTATTACCATCCAAACTAGTTCTACTAAACAATAAAATAATTTCGGTAACATTATCGAATGTAACATTACTCATGTAAAACTACCATTTTATATGTTGAAAATACGGAACAAAGTACCTAAATAGGATTAAAACCCAAATAATAACTTAAAAGTATTAAATAGCTGTCAGTCGATTCTCAAATTGCTGGCCAGATCATATCTGCGAAACGTTTAAAAAAATAGTAAAAAGATGATTTAAAAATGGAGCAGTGGAATGGGCATCCATCGTGCTGAATAGAGACCGCCAATCGACAGCACGTCGCGTTGCGGCATCCGACAGATTTCTAATCGACGGCGTCACGCGCCGCGTCCTCTGGCCGGAACGAATCGCGGAGATAAGCATCCACTGGCTATATGGACAGTGGGCAGCACTGGTTTTTTAGGGTTGAACATAGTTATAGGTCAAAACTTAAAATGGTGAAATGTTGGCACAAATAAACCTATTTACTAACTGTATTAAAATATGATCAAAAGTAATGAATTTATTTTGATAATGTAGATAATAAAAAATAGAAGACGATGAAAGAATTTGTTTTCATTAGTCTCAGCCCTAGCATAAAAACATGGATTAAATAAAAAAGCAACGCCGGTCCGCGACAAATCGGAGCTGCAATGCGATGACTCGGCAAGCGCATTGTTCTCAGCGCCACGGGAGCACTCCGGTCCTTCATTAATGCTGTTTACTATCTTCATCTCAATATGTTTCAGATATTAAATTAACTTTCGTGTATCTATTTTTATGATATATAGATTGATCTATAACAATTCAATGGCGGTTCTAAAAATGACGTTTATGTTCTTCTAATTTAGTTAACGATAGTAATAACAATTAAAATTTTAGAATGTTGTCGTGATATACTTTTGTTTGGGCGTTGTAATGAGCTTATTTTTACGATGCATCATCCGATAATAAAGGTGGGAACAGACGTTGTAGGCGTGGCAATCCAAATTCTCATACGAGTACACCGGCCTCATAACCTTTATCGTGACAAACTCAGCACAATGTTATTATACAACGAATTAATAACGAGAGGCCAATTAGGACTATCCATGTTAAACACAATGTAATTAAAGTGCAATTTGGCATAGCAGATTAAGTTTAATTTTCTAATTTCTAATTCGTTAGTTTCGTGTGTTCGCGTTATTGTTGGAATATGACGAATCTAGATCGTTCTCCAAAGTTGAAGCATGAAATTGTGTGCACGAGGCGTATCGGCAATTTGCGTCAGTTTTTTATCACAGTCACGACAACCTGGATTCCTCATTGTGCGGCCAATCGCTGCCTAGAGACGGTGTAATTGGGAGAAACTACGGCCACCACAAATGCTTGAGATTTAACGTGCGACCGTTGTCGTTGGAGCTCTTAAAAGACGTCTCGAACACCGATATTCCTAATAAAATTTTAAACGTGGAGCTCTACGTAAATTTGCTGGTAGATAATGACACGGTCGGTCGGTATTGAGAGGCCTAACTGTTTCGGCCCTTTTGTCCGAGTGATGATTGTTTGAGCGATGGGTTATCATTTCCTACTATATTGTTGGGCCACTTTCGCAGGTACATAATACACACTTTTAGTGCACTGGTTAGAGTACCTGTTATTTTTTTAAGCAGCGATTTGTTTCGAAGCAGTCGGGTAATTTTACGCACATGTCTGTAATTGTTTGATACAAAAGAGAAAGGCACTAGAAATAGGAATATATTTATAAGTTAGCGCCTTTAGAAATAAGAATTAAACTGTTATTTAACGAGCATGAACACGAAGGCAATTAATTTGAACAATTTGCGCTGTAAAGCTCTTTAATCACGAGAACAATAAAATGGCGTCCGCGGAGCAAAACAACAGAAGCAACAAGCTGGAACAGATAACGTAGAAATTGCGGAAAAATAGAACGTTGTCCCGTAAAGTAACATTTCGAATGCGACTTCCTTTGAATATGAATAAATAATTTTAATTATTGTTCGCGCCAATTTCTTCATCTATTCACACATGTTAAATAAATCGAGATCGAATAAAATCTTTGCTGGGGTGTGTGTTTAAATGTGAAATGAGCGCAACTCAAAATAAGTTAAATGGGTACCTGTGAGCTAAAATCGGCTCAATAAAACCCAATGAACTTTACCATTTGTAGCACACAAACATAACTTTTATGATCATTTAGAACAAAGTAAAAATAAATGGCCGTGCGTTGATGCATTTGACATTCACCGATGACAACCATTAAAGGGTCAAGCGTCGATCTGAAGGCAGTGATTTAAAGCCCTAAGTTATTACGCTTTTATTACCCCAGTCGCTACAGAGGAGCTTGCTAATGTACTTAAAATATTTTATTCACTTCTTAAGATGAACTGCACGTGGCTATACAATTTATTGTATCGACAATCGTTGTGTATCTGTTGAGTTTTCCTTGTTGTTGTAGTTTTGAATTGTTTTTACAACGTGTTATTAAGAGAAAACATTAATATCGATCGATTTCATATTCCAGTATTTTGATTTGACATAAATTATTGAATTATTAGCTTTTGAATCGAAACAAGTTTTAAGTAAATTATCCAGTTTAAACTTGGACAATGATATATGAATTGCTTAAATTTCGAATTGAATTCGCATAAATATTTACATACATAGTCTTGTATTACTCAAATGCATAAGTAAAATAAAGGGGATTGCGTCGTAAATCAGTGGATTGCTATAAATTCTTGTAAACTGTCCGTAAATATATTGTGACAAGTTTATAATTTGTGACTTAAAATAATTTATAGTATCGCATTTTATACGTCTGGCAATTATTTGTGGGTTGTACATATTGAGAATATTGATATTTTTCTGTAGTTATTGTAAATGAATAAAAATCTAGCCTGTCTGTCAGTGATCAATCTTACTAATGGGTGAAGGATAGTGGAAGAAAACGAATATTTGCTACTCTATGTAATTATCAACAATTTTTTTTTAACTCATGAAGGATTAAATAGCAAAATATGTTGTAAATTTTCATATAAAACTCAGCAGACCTTGGTAGTTGGTAACAAATTCAAGTTTTAGCCGCGGTAACGTGCATGTAATTTTAGTATGCAATAATAAACCAACTACAGCGTTAGCTCCCTATAAAATTTTTAACGTGTATTAGGTAAAACGAAACCTGTTTGGAGTCAACTGAAGTATTGTATAACATCGTGAGAGCCGACAGTTTCCGTCCGGCCATAGTCAAGGCTGACCACAATCCTGGCGATGTAGATATACACCTTCATAACATGCAGCCTTAGCCATCCGTGATACCGACATAATTTAGTCATGTAATGCTGATTCATTATTTCGAAAAACTCCAGTGATTTCAAATTATCTAGTAGGTATGACCGCGGCTTGTAATTTAGATATTGTTGAGTGGAAGTCCCTCTTTTAAATCGTAGGTGTAAGCGAGACGGATGTTCGAATTAAATTTTAATGAGTAATTGTAAATACGCTCCCACGCGATATTTTTACCAAGGTACCTATATGCTTTTAGGTATTTTATTTTTTATTTAGTCTGATGTCTTAGTCTGCATATTTTAATAATACGAATAAGTTGTGCGAAATTCAGATAAAAGGGAATAATTTAGATCGACCATATGTTTAATTCGTCTAGATCTGATTTAATAATTGATGTTTATTACTATGTCTATTACATTGTATGATGAGATTTAAGTAATACGATAATTTTTCGCAATTAAACCGTACGTCATTAGTAAGAAATTAATACTCATTATAACCTGATAAAATTAAATATGTTTATATTATTAACATATAATTCTTACTTGAGGTACTGGCGGACTATTATAATCTTAAGCTTTCGAGACAAAATATTCCGTCAAGAATATTTTTGTTCCCATTTGATTTAATAAGAACGAATGGGAACATATATCATAACATATTATATGAATTTTTAAACTGATTTAAATTGTAGTGAAATAGATAAGCGAAGTTGAATATTGAAGGGAACAGATGAAAACGCGGAACAGATCTATTTACCAAATGGTTGGTTAAATAGCTCCTTGTTAACATGGTTACTAACAATGGCTATTGGTTCAAACCATACATTAACCAAATACAGTACAGACCATATCATTTAATATGTACGTAGTGTCAAGGAAGTGCCTGAAACCCATTGAATATTACCATAATCCTTTTAGGACTACTGCGAGTACAAACAAAAGCTTTATGGTAGTACTTGGGACTAATTAAAAGAGGAAGGAAGAGTAGGCTATCTAAGACCTAAAAGGTTTCATTAATAAGGGTAGATTTTTTGCTTTTTTTTTTCTTCTTCTCTTTGTTAATTGATTTTTGAATGATCTTCTAGTGTATTTTGTTCAGTTTTACGTGACAGCAATAAAAGTCTAGTCTACACAAGTTTGTCTTTTTACTTATAAAATATTAAAAATTATTAAAAAAGGAAAGTAAAATGCATAAAATGGTCTTATTGGCTTATACCTACAGTTATATATTAACTTGAAATGATTGTTTCTTTTTTTTGCAAACTTCCAATTCTAATAATCTTATAATTAAAATAACCTGATATTTATGCAAAAAATAATGCTTTATATATGAATAGTGTCGATTCTGGTACAGGCTTAGAAAAGGAAATTACATCGACGTATATTTAAAGCTGGCCTCAATTATAATGAAATCATGCAGCATCATGCTATCCATTCGGATACCGTTACGGCAATGACAGGCTGCGATTACAGCTTTTTCAAACATAGAGAAAATTTTAAGTATGTAACATTAGGGAATAACATTTTAATGTTAAGCTAAACGCCAATTAAACTATAATAAGTTATGTATATATGTTCATGTTTATTAAGGTTAAAGTAAAGAATGTTAAAATTTGCGAAAATTTTTAAGGAATCCATTGTGTAAAATCCATTCGAAAATTTTAATCATAAATTGTAAGTTCTAAGAAACCTCGTGTCAAAACCTACTCCATTGAAATAGATCGTTGACTTCTCAGTATTAAAATCGCCTGAACCACAATAACGACTTCAATTATGTCCAAAACTAGATGAATACTTCTGAAGTAACCAGAATATTTCCATGCAATTAAATATTCATTACCGTAACGCCGAGAGGCGAGCATTTTCTATCATTAGGGACACGGTTTTTGGACGTTATGATTCGTGTCTAAGTGATTGTCCCCGACTCGTGTAGCATACCCTTGAGTTAAACTATGCCTTTTGTTTTTTTTTTTTTTTTAACGTATACATAGAATTTACTTATAAATCTGACCTTCTGAGCATAAATGAAGACCATAACACATATTATTTCATATTGGGTTAGTAGTTATTCAATATGCGAATCATCAGCTTCTTACATACTCTTCAAGTTTCTTGATTCATTTAACGTTGTCAAGAAATATACAATATCATTGATTGTCAATCAGATAATAGAAATCGTTGCGGATGTTAGCAGGTGGCTCCTGCACTTATTGCCTTGTGATTCATGTGATATTGCTTTTCATAAGAATCTTGAATGAATGTCTATTTCAAACATTTAATGAAATTAATGAAATAATGATACACGACTTTCCCACGTCTTCTAACATAACTCCAATCGACGTTTATAATACGAAATGTATAGAAAACATCTTCTGTCCATCTTCATAATTGCCTTAATAAGCAGCATATAATCATAATCAAACAAAATTACAAAGTGGATTGATAGTTCGATTCGTATTCTGTTATTGTACGGGAGCCGTGATTAAGCGAACTTTTGTATATTACGTCGATCGAATACAATAGAAGCATAATTGTTCCAACGTGCCGGTGTGAAATTGCCTCCGTGGGACATGATTGGTATTCCAGCTTTATTTTTAACATTTAGAGAACTGTTATTTGGTCGAATAGCATTATTGGTGTTCGAGTCAAATCAAAGTTCAGACACGTACAGATCTAATTTAATTTTGCAAACAAATTTTATAGCTGCCCTGGAATAGATACTATTTCATCAACAATAAATGCTGTTTAAAATTACAGTGCAAATATGAATGTCATTGAGTTCAAAATGTTTCCAAAAGATTCTTGGTTCTCTTTTCTATCTATAAATAAAGCAACGAAACGAATCGATATAAAATAAAATTGATAAGAGACAAGGCAATAGGGTGCGTGTAGGTACTCGTAAAGGCTGCGGAAGAGCAATGAACGACCCCCCTCCCCCCAACACCCTCTAATTGTCCCTCTCACCGCGACTCCGAGCATTAGTCGTGTTTGCGGTTTTAGTTATATTAAAAAAATGATTCAACATCAGTGGCTAACAAAAAGAACAACTTGGATTATAATTTCCTTTAAACGACTTGCGGTGACAAGTCTCCGCTGATGATAAACTACATCAATACTTATAAAACGTTTATATGTAAATGAATTAAGGCTTTAGTAATCAGAAAAAAAGCAAAGAAAATCGTTGTTTATTATTATCGTACCTTAAAAGCCATAAACCCAAAAGAAAAGAATCATCGACAACGTCTCTGTTACACGTATTCTTCTATTCTTTCATGCTTTTCAATTCATTTATGTTAATAAGTCAATTAGTTTTATACTTGAAAAAGAAGACATGCGTAGGATTTGCGTGAGTGTGCCTTAGAAATGCAAGGCTTATTAATCCAAACGTTCACTACACAAGGAATGCGTCTAAAATTCCCTTCCCATGATTTCTGTGTCCGTGAGAAAGATTCCTCGCTTGCCATTCATTTTTTTAAGCCCAGCGAAAACTTTTTCACACGAGAACTTTTTTAAATAAATAATTATTTAATGAATGGAGCTCCGATATTTATGGAAATTGCATATTTATCGAATATTTATTTAGGATTATTTTTATGCCACTTGAAAACAAAGTGTTCTTAGTCAAGTTGACTAAAGAGCATTCAACACTTTTCTCCCATATT
This sequence comes from Zerene cesonia, assembly GCF_012273895.1. Classification (NCBI taxonomy): domain Eukaryota; kingdom Metazoa; phylum Arthropoda; class Insecta; order Lepidoptera; family Pieridae; genus Zerene; species Zerene cesonia. The sequence goes on along the minus strand of NC_052102.1, from coordinate 2,514,523 downwards.
CATTAATTATATAGCTTATTTTGATCCATTATTTCTCCCTTCGCAATTCACTAAAGACAATTAAAGTTCGCAGTCAGACGGATAGTAAGACGTTGCATGGTCCATTTTATACTGTTCCATTCTTTTATCACAATAGAGTATCAGAGCAGGGCATCGGGCTCATTACGCCTCAGGACAATAGCAAAGGTAGGATTTAGTACGATTTGAACTGCGGTGTTGAAACCTAAAGCGTTATATTTTATACTGAAGAAATCATTAAGGCATTAATACTTATGTTTTGATTTATACTGAGCTTTGTATTTTCTTCTATGATTACAATATTCTTAAAATAAACTTTTTAGCGTTATGGTCTCTTTTTATTGGATATTTATAAACTCTTCAATTAGAAGATAAACTAAAATGAAATAATATTTATGTATTTACATGAATTTGGGAGATTTTAGTATACTTATCTTATTAGACCTATTTGTTTAGTTATAAAATATTAGTACAACTTCGTTTTATTCCCTTCGTTCCATTGATATTTTCTAAAGACACACTAACACAGGAAGAATCACGATAAAATATATTATTTTGTATGAAGGGCTATACATTTAACTGGTCAATTAATTTTGCGAAATATTTCCCGAGAAAGTACGATCGTATTGCAGTTTATTAAAGCGGAATAATAAAATTGGTTTATAGATATTTCGAGGCTTGGTGAGAGAATTATTGGACAAGCCAGCAAATGACGATATTAATTTATAACAGTTAGTGTTGGTGTTATTTATTATGTAGAGAATACCTGCGTAGTTTGTTGCCTAGCTATTCAATGTTAGTTATTTGTAACACTTCTTCTTATTAATTGACATTGATTTAATACCTGAAACGCGCGTACAATATAAATATAGGCATTATTTTCATAATCATAAGGTTTATTTGAGAGTTTGATTAAGATTCTCATGCCACGTTCATCTCAAATAATATAGTGATATTAAAATCTGCTTTGCTTAAGTAAAGTGATACATTCATTCATAAATGAATAAAATTAGACACTAAAAACTTTGGAGTGAGAGAGATTTTTTACGATCTTAACTTTACGTCACAGATAATATTATATTATAGTTCGACGTGTTTTGTTTTGTCAGCACGTATGAAAACTATTTAGACGATAAGTAACAGGATTTAGTATGAGAAGATAATCTTTACAATATGCGATATAACATCTTTAAATCCATGTCTACGATATTGCAATCTGAAAACAATGGTCAACCGAGGTGGCGACTTTACAATAGAGACGGCACGATACGAGAACCTCACGACACCTCGGTTCTTGATAATGGACCGATAAATTATTATTTTCTATTTTACTAGCATTGCCTCGAGATAGATGGTTTCCTATGATACATAATTGCTACTTTGTATGTCGATTTAATCAACTTTATTTTCACAAATACTTCGTTTATATCATAATTGATTGGGACACTTTTCCTCTTATACAATCTCTGAAATGTATAAATACAGAGATAATTTTGTTGAAGACGACAGTCGAGCATAGAAGGTTTGGTAACTGAGCCAATTATTTATTTTTTGTATTCTATTTTCTAAGAAATATAGTTATGTAGGAATCGTTAAAACAGTTCCGACCATTGGACGCTTAAGGCTAACTGAAATCACGATACAATTCCATCGAAATGAGAATTCAAAAACGCGGTAATTGCCGTGACGTAGTGGACATTGCCTCTCGTCACGCAACACCGCCTTTTCCACGAACGAATTCGATCAAACCCATGCCTCTATCTATTCCACGTACATCGGTTAATTTGACAGATTTTATTACTTATTCCGTGTAGGAGTGCAGCAGTGAATGCTAAATACGCGATGGATTCGTGTGGAATTTTTAGTGTGGAACATGGTAGCGGTGATTCTTATTGTTTACGAAGTTCAAGGTAATCTTTATCATTTATTTCAGTGGCATGTAACTACAATATGTTATTGTTGTATTGTAAAACGTTAAATTATCTCCAATATTCGCCTATCACTTGCTAAAAATTTTGATCTTCCCTATTTTTTACACGCTTTTTATTAGCTTCACCTGTATGTTTGTATGTTTGTTTGTATGTTTGTTTGTTTGTAACCGACTTCTTTGGGCGCGATTTTGACCCACTTTAAACGGCCAGATTTCGTTCAAACTTTGTAGATTTATTAAGGACCGATGACAATACACTAATTTGATAAAATTATTCCATTTTTCAATTTGCAAAATATGATTTTTGTTAAAGCGTGTTTTTTAGTTTTTTTTAAACTATTATATATTATTTTTACATCAAGCAACACGAGGTATGTATATTGCATATAAAAAATATTTGTTCGATACTGACTTCAGTTTATATAAATTAGACGACGCGTCATTTCGTAAAAGGTCGATCAAAGTACAATTACGAATAATTGCAAAAATGCATTATTTTCAATACAGTTATGTTGAGATCATCATAATTTTAATAAACACTTGAAATATTTCGACTGACAAAATTATCGATGACTACGTAAGAAATAATAATATATTGTAAGTATATCACATTTTTGTGTATCGGGGGCGAAGAGCCGCAATCAGATTGAAAGTTATTTAAAAACGTTGCCAAATAAAACATTCTCACATTATTTGTCCATTTGAATGAGTCACCCTCTTCAAGAATTACATTAAGGTTAATTCTCGAGCGTTTTCTTAAGCCGGTAATACGATAAGACCTCACAAGTTATCATCGAACAGTTAATATTACGCGATATTTAATATTGTTTCGGGCTACCGGGTCAAAGGGATAACATTCGAATTTTATTATAATCGAATTTTTTTTTAGCTTCATTCTTATTTGCCAGTCATATAAAAGTTTTATAACTAAAGAGTATTTATATGTTATTATTAAATAGATTATATAACGTTACAACTGCTGTAATATAATTAATCTATATTTAGCTCCGTATATTAGATAATTTAGCAAAAATACAAGCTAACTATGTAGACGTAATTGCCTATTCTAGTTTATGACGTGCCTCAAGCTTGAGATTGGGAAGATTTGTTAAAAAAATGAACTATACTTGCAATACATTTATATTCAATTATTACATTTTTTATACAATTATATCCACTAACGATATAATCTTGGTGTCCACTATTATATAAAAAAAACTTCCTGGCTAGTGATAGGTTAAAAGGAAGAAAACCTATTTTTTATTGGGAGAACCTTAAAAAGTTAATAAAATTATTATATAATAATATTTTTTATTGTTGTTATGTGGAGTAAATATATTTTCTCGTCATTTTGTTTCCTTTTTTTTTATACATCAGTCAGTCAGCTTACTTCAATAATGATTATAACCAGACTGAGCCATTCGTTAATCTGTTGCAAATACTACAGCGATAATAAACGATAAAAATTTTAAATTGACAAATTTTATGCTCTCCTGATCGTCGTCAGCGATGTCGTTTTAAATTTTTATTAATATGTAAGATAATTTAACCGGTAAGTGGACTGTAATGGTGTGTGAAGGCGCATGCCTGTATTCGGTTATCCGCCCACTAAACAGTATTTTAAAGATTTTTAATAATGACTCTTATTTGTTTAGCATATTCAAAACATTAAAAATGTCTGATAAACAGCGTGTTTTCTTCGTCATATAATGTACAATGATAGTGGATTTAAATATTTATGAATGAAAAATGAACTTATAGGTTGTGAACCATTTATTACTTGAATTTCTATCTATTTCATAGATACGAAATAAGGTCTGCGAATAAAATATAAAGAATAAATAAAGCTGGCTTAAACCGTATCATTGAAAGTAGTTTTTGCTGCTTTTCCTTGTTTTTTCCGTTTAAAGACAGTGTGTATGGAACTTGCGCATGCGTCTAGTTACGATGTATGTCGTTCATAACTAGATGTATTTATAGAACAACATTATATTCAATAAGAAGGTTACCTCTTTACTTGATGTTTCCTTTGCTTCTAAAATGAAATCTTCTTATTTAGTGATATATAACTCCACATTTGGCACTCTTATGATGTTACGACGCTACCAAAAACGAAGTGGTTTCTCATTTCGAGTTTAGTGGTTTTGGCTTTTGGCAACCGATTAGTCTGATTCTTTCCGTGTTTGATAGGGAATAGTCATTTTATCCCATTTTTGATTCTGGAGTGGTATCCATGCAAGTATTGGTGGTATCACTAACACGAGTATCTTTTATACATACATATGCAGGTTTTCCTTCAATAACATATTATAATGAGAAAGAATCAAAACATACATATGTTTCTAAAATACCAATATGATTTAAGAAGAAATAGATAATAAACTATATGAAATATTAAAAAAGAATTAATATCAAAGTAAATTAAATTCAATAAAGAGTCGTAGATATTTTATATTTTACAACATGGCATTGGTAAGTTGACAATATAATAACTGAGAAATTTTGAAAGAATAGAAAAAATTTCTATTCTTTCAAAATTTCTCATTTATGAAGCATTTCAATGCTATAAAAACTAAAAATTAAATATAATAACTACAAATAAAACCATGTTTTCTTACTATGGCTAAATATTCATCCGATTATAAGGATTAAAAGTATCAATACTTATCGCAATAATGTATCTATAATGCTGCTACAATTCCGTTAGCAGGCACGCGTTGCAAGGGTAGCAACGCCATGTGCGGGCGCAGGTGCGCGCCGGCTGCTCCCGCCAACTGTCTCTGGACATCACTCCATCTCACTTTGTTTATCTGTATCTGTTGTGTAAGACTTAATAGAAGGCCTGGGTCATGCGGGTTAAGATGTCTGTTATAGAAACATTTGTATTGGGCTTTTAGGGGAAAGAAAGCCTATAGATTATACTCATTGTATCGATATTTATATAATGATTAAAGTCTGGTTTAAAAGTTTCATCGGGTGATCAGTATTTTAAATAATTTTTTTTTGTTTCAGATTTATGAAACTGGAGTACAACTGAAAATGAAGGGTTAATCCATGAACACATTGGAAATGGTAGGTTATTTAAACTTATGTTTTGATTAAAAAAAATAATTGAACACCTATATTTCTATATTTCTCATATTGTTCACCTCATAACTAATTGCTTAACGTGTACAAAATAGCTGTATGTATTACCAAATGATAACATAGTATTGGATTCTTTGTGTGTTCACGTTATTTGCTGAACAGTTAACACCATCCATACACACATTTGCATCGACCGACTGCTTGAGGAATGGAATTTTTGAAATTGTTAGATGACATTTTAAGTATGACCATGATTGGTTAGATTTTTATTGGGTAAATATAATTTTGTTATACCATAACCAGAGATAAAAATAATGCTAGTTCTATTCCATTAAGAATAGTAGTAAGAAGTGGCCATAAGATTTGAGTCCTTTCACCACTTTAATCTATTTAGATGTCGTCGTTTCTACGATAGATTTGCATTGATTCTACATTAGATAGCAGTGAATTCGTGTTGATTCCAATTCTCTTATCGGATTGACTAGTATCATTATTGACTGTAAATATTACATAAAATCTAATATATAAAATTCTCGTGTCACAGTTTTCGTTGCCATACTCCTCCCAAACGGCTTGACCGATTCTTATGAAATTTTGTGTGCATATCGGGCATGTTTGAGAATCGGCTAACATCTATTTTTCATACCTCTCAATGATCAGAGTAAGGCAGAACAGCGTTTGCCGGGTGCAGCTAGTAGTTTTATATTATTTTAAAAGCGCTCTAGCCTTATCAATAATTATAATTAAATAGCGTTAAATAAATCGATTCCCGTTTCTCTATACATTTAGCGTGGGAAACCGAGACAATGGGAAGATCTCAAGTTCATTTGGTACTTGCGTCAAGAAATCGTGAGACCCGTGGGACTGTTACTGTTTAAATAGGAATAATAAACGTGCCGGCATTTGCACCGGTTCATATTAATATTTCATACGCGGCTGTGTACGTGTTACTTGTAATGAGTCAATCGGAACCCGCGACCGGCTAAACGCAAAGGTTACTGAGAAAGCATTCGCCGAAACCCTTATTTGTGGATACGAAGAAATCGTTGGCTGCAGTTGGCGAATTTTGTTTTACCGTTAAATCGATAACGCTAGTATGCAAAATGTGGTTTAGGCTATTTTAAAAACTGCCATTTAATATATGTCGTGGTTTATTTCAAATTTTACTTTTTTCGATATTTAAGATGTAATTTTAAAATACATTTACGAAATGTAAATAAAACTATGTAAATATAATATAAAGTAATTCGACCGGTTTGATTACAGAGAGAAAACCATTATAAAAATAAGATCTTTACATTTTAAAACACGAATAATTAGGTACGCGACACTACAATAGCCGAGCGCATAAAGGAAAACGTCATTTCAACACAATGCTGTTCCAACACTTTTTGCACGTCGCGAAAAAATTTAACACTAAGCTAAATATAACAAATCAGTCTCGAAGTGTTTGCCCACGAATCAACCTGCCCACATCCTACACACATACATTAGCATCCTAAATATCCGACCGTGAACTTAGTACTAGTGTGAACGAACTCATTTAGGAGTCAAAATGGTTAGTTGATCGCATTCGCACGTGTCTCGCGGTATTTGCGTGCCGGTCTCAATATTTTCTCGCCTCGCCAATCGTATATCGAGGCATCGACAGGCTCCGTACATCAGTGACCCCGGGCCCTTCTGGTCACGATGCTCTGACAGCTATGGCCGGGAGAAACTAATGACAAACTGAAACCAAACGCTAAGTCAATTTAGCTAACGATTTACGGCTTATTCTATTATTCTATTGACAATGGTGCGAAGTCTTTCGCGGTGTCTGTATTGTTTATTTTAGTCGTCTTTAGTCGTGCTTAAACGGTTAATTCTATTTAAATTAAAAGGAGCTTCATTTATCATCGCATCTCCGTTACACAATTCAGTGTTGGATGATAATTAATAAAGAAAAACAAATTTCGCGCCAATTATCCAAGCAGTATTTGAATAGCAAAACGTTAGTTCATTGCGTGCAATTCGCAACAAATATTGAATTTATCGATATGGTAATTCATCTTTACCGTTTCCCATAGGATTGCAACACTGGCTATAAAATATAGAACGTTACATTAGCAACTGTGGCCGCGTTCACACGCTCGAGAAGATTGCGGCCAAGATTCGTGGCTCGTGATTGATCGTCAACCGTGCTTTTAGCTCTTAAGACGGTTCTACGGATTACGCTATTGTCTCTGGAGGCGAGGAATTAACATAATAGACGTTATTAATGGCTAAGTCTATAATTAGTTATAAACAAATACAGATGGAAAACGGTTATGAAGCGTTACACAGTGACAAATTTTCATCATATCATAAATGTGTCATAGGACTCTTTTACTTGGCTCTTTTAAAGTTCATTTTAATTTACTTATGTCAAAGTGTCATCCAATTAAATTCAGCCGTATATTTCTTGTCATTATTTTATCATTGCTATGTATAATATGTAACATCTTGTCTTGTTTACAATATTAACATTAATTTGCTTTGTCGTTAATCATGGATTGCTTATACACATAGATACATACTAAAGTAATTGAAGGCGGAATAACGTTAGGTTAGTTACAGATTAAATATTCCCGTTACAGCTTTTGTATTCTGTGTACACGCCCTTTCGGGATGTGTTGGTATGCTAAGCCGGTAGATCGTCTTTGAGATACAGACGATCTAGGCGTAACTTCAAGTGCATATTTTAATTCTTATTATGTCATGTGTTATAATAGATATATTGGGTTTATCGAAGAGTTTTCCTATGACTATTAAAGCAATTATTAAATAATTAAATAATTATGGCTTCAACTCCTTACGTAATAAATGGAGCAATCGTAGAATTACAGCTCTTTTTTAAGTTTTCGAATGTATCATTTTAGGCATCAACTATCATTAATTGGCGATTTAAAGTATTAATCGCCTGTATTTTGTTTATACATATAGGTATGACAATAAACTGAACAGGTATATTTAAATAGAAATTATTCAAAGTAAGCTCAAAGTTGATGATTACGACGTACGAGCGTCATAAAGGTCGGGTTCATAACCTGCCTACATGAGTGTTTTAGGGTTGTCAGTATCGAATTAAATGTACACTTCATACTACAAATTAAATGTTTTTTCTACACTTTAACGTGCTGAAAAAAATATTACGACTAGATAATTCTATATTATTTTAAATAAATCGTTAATCTTTAAAACGGTAGTAAAGTAATTACTACCGTTTTAAAAATGTCTTTCTTTAGAATTGGCTTTATAAAGAATTGTTTAGTTGAGTTATTACGGTTTGTGTACAGTTCTTTTTTATTTTTTGTGGTCTAATCACTAAAATATAAAATTAATTTGAAGAATTCTGAAGGATGACATACTACAAAAATTATTATTCATTACTGTTTGACAACCCTATTGACATACGCGTACACGTGGGAAAAGTGCTAATGCTGCAACGTTCCCGGAATTATATTCATTCGATATGATGTCTTTTTAAACTTTCTTCTATACATATATTTATATTTTGTATCTGTATAAGAGACAGCTTTTTATTTGTGAGAGGTTTTATAATTTTAGTCACTATTCAATCGGTCATGTTAACGTTACCTACTACGAAAAGTAGGGGATGTGTTTTTATCGATTCAGTAAGCCCCTATTTCTAAGTAACAGCTGAATTGTCACCTTTAAAATATATATCTGTAATGTAAATCACATAACAATGCGTGTTGAATACTTTTTATGGTTTTTGGGCTAGTTTGTCAACCGACATCAAAAGAAGGAGGTTTTAAATTCGTCTCTTTTTTGAATTTGGTACCTTAGAACTGGATGAACCGATTTTGATGATTCTTTTTTTATTTGAAAGCTAATGTTTCCTGGAAATAAACCGTCTTTACATGGGACGGTATTTAAAATTTGGTCTAGTTCTTACAATTTGAAAGTTTAGTTTTTGTTATTTATTTTAAATCCTTTCATATCTAACGATGAAATTTAGAAGTGTGATAGATGGACCTTAAATTAAATAATAGAAAATACTAAACGAGTCTTGAAAATTTTTAGTTTCTTATATATAATCAAAAACAAGACGTTTATATACGAGTCTAAAATTTATTTAAACGATATAACATTGCAATAAAATAACTGTTCAAATTATTTCCAATAGTGTTGTTATTAAAGTACCGTAATCATTATTTTTAAAAGCATAAAAGAGAATCTGATCAAAATGTGTCATCTACTTTTAAAACTACTTTTAAAAGAAAAAAAAAACATTTGTATGTATAATTTTAATGTTATGATTCATAATTGAGATTTGACGAAATTACTTGTGTGTGGGCAGTAATCATTAAAGCCCACGTTTTTTTATTTGATTGACCCGACCTCTGGTGTAATAATAAACGATTGCAAAATATCATGCTTTAAACTTAATCTTTTTAAATTTTTATTAACTTCCAAATTCAAATATTATAAATACGAAACTTTGTAAGGATGTGTGTGTGTGTTTGTTGCTCTTTCACGCAAAAACTGCTGAAACGATTGCAATAAAATTTGGTACGTAGACAGCTGGACAACTGGAATAACATATAGGCAACTTTTTATCCCGATATTCCTACGGTATACGGACTTACGCGGGTGAAACCGCGGGGCGCAGCTAGTATTGTTATAAAGACTATCACCGAGGGAAAAGACACAATTTTGTAGTTGTCTTGTCAAAAAATATACGTAAGCAAAACTTGATCTGTTTGGTTTGGTACAGAAATTTATTTTTAGACAATCTTTATCTCATTAAAATACTATTATCGTGTTTTTTTTATAATTTAAAGAATAATTAAGATATAACCTTAATTTATTTAGGTGATAGAATATTTAAATTCAATCTATTTATAACGTAAAATATTTTAGATCTATCATCTACTGCGTAATGATTCAATATTGCGCGTGCAGAACGTATTAAGACATTATAAGACGAGACGAATCGCTGCTTGATTTTTGTAAATTAAACCTAATTACTACTACATTTAAAGCTATTTTCAGAAATGTAATGTATTCAACCATACAGTTAACCGCAGGATGGTTGTATCCTGGAAAGCAGTAATTATTTCCCAAGCTAGTATCGATTTCAGTTGTATAAGAATTGGCCGAGTCAGGTGGCTGGTTTATCATCGGGTTTTACTAGTCTATCTAGAGGCTAGATACTAGACTTGCAGTTGAAGCTGTTTAGTGAATTAGTGATTAATAGCAGGTGTATAAATCGCTTTTTATCCCTCTATTATTAGCAATGGATATTGATACAGACAGCATATGATTTAGTACACCAATTATGGTTTAAAATTGTTATAAATTTTTGTTTAATGGTAAAATATAACAACTTCAAAGGTGATTTTTAAATGTTTGTATATGAGAACAAATTTTTGTACATACTGTATATGTCTAAATATTTATTTTTGTCGTTAATGCAAAAAAAAAGAGACGTTTTTAATAAGCCATATTACGTTATAGAATAATTTTTAAATGAAGAGACATGCACTATACAAAATTATACGATTTACTAATTTTTTGAAGAGAAAAATTATCTTTATATCGATTACTTAAAAAATGTAACTAATTAGTATATGTTATCATTTATGGGCTCTTAGCTGGGCTATCTACACTCCTTGTAGTTCGACGAGACGGATGCGGGCTTGCCTTTGATATTTCATTATTATCAGAAGCGGGCAGATAACAGTTTTGTTGGTAGTTTGTTACGTTTAAATGTCCTACTAAGTTGGCGCAAGCTTTACTGAATAAATTAAGTATTAAATATTCTTATAAACCTAATAGTAACTGTATGTGTATTGTACAATAAAGTGTAAATAAATAAAAATAAATAAATAGTTATTTGCGATACTTTTTATTTCCCGACGTCATATAGCAACTAATTTATGTTATTTATGTAGTTATAAAGTTTATTCGTAAAATATAGAAACACTAATCATTACTTTTTAATATAAAAGTGTCTATATGCAACTTTTTATTGTATTTGTATCATTCTGGTTACATATAGAACAGTAAAAATTACTTTAATAAGATTAAATTTCGCCCATTACATATAACTTCTATGAATATAAGATATGTTTCATTATATTATATTCAGTTTTATATATAGACAAAAAAAAAACAATAATTACCAGTAAAACACACATCAATAATATAATATAATATAATAAGAAGGTTCGCAAATATTTGACAATATAAATATTAAACTATGTAATATAATGTTGCGTTTGTGAAGCTGTTTTAAATGAAGTGATAACACTATTTATATAACCCGTATCATAAATAAAACGGAAAGAATTCAAAAAATATATTCTGCAAAGTTGTGCAGGTATACTAAAATCATAAAGAGAAATTTCTGTTTGTTTGTTACGATTGTCGGAATCGACTGCCACGTTTTTAACTCGTTTTTAACTTCTGCCTTGACAGTTTCATATTTTACTTTTTGGCGGATGCTTGGGTTATGTATGAATGGTCCAGAGATAGTTTTTAAGCAACCTTTACATGACTGCCAAGATATGAAGATTCACAGTTTCCTCGTTACCACGCTCGCTGTAAGTGTTCTAAATAGTGTGAATTATAATAAATAGTAAAAAGTCGCTTTCTCTGTCCCTGTGTCACTATGTATGCTTAAATCTTTAAATCTACGCAACGGATTTTGATGTTTTTTTTTTAATAGATATAAAACTTGTTATAAATAAAAGCCTGTACAATCTGCTGAAAAGTCTAAATGAGTAAATACTCGAAATTCTGCTCGCGTAACATCAACCGCAAATAATACCGAATAATTCAATCGTATAAAATTAAAATTGTCTTAAACAATAGAAAATATATTTTGTCTAAGCTTACTCACAGTCAATTTTCGACGCTTTCCAAGTCGTTTTAAACCGGAATACACTTTACATAGCTCTACAAGTTACAGTGGGAATGGATCATTTTGATGCGCTGTAGAAAATCCGTAATGCCGCATTTGACGGCCATTCTCACGCCTCTACGACCATTACTTGCTAGAATCACCGAAAACACCATTTAAACCTTATAACTTCCCATATTAGGCTCAAATTTCTACTGGGAATGGTTTATTTGGTTTCCAGGAACTTTTTCTCAAAAATATCCCGTTATAAACTCATTAATATTCAGGAGACGGTGTTGCTTATTATGAATTAGATGTTAGACATCGAACTTATCAGCAATAAATATTTATTTAACGATTATTGCTACGAATCGATAATGTCAATATTGTACAATAGTTGTTATTTGAATTCGATTGGGTCTAAATAACCGACTGGCTGCTTTTGTTTTGCTCGAAGCATGGCTTGTGGTAGTTTCAAAATATTCGGGTAGTATAATCACCCGTTTAGATATTATTAATGAATAAATTTAACTCATTGCAACATTATAATATACTAGCTGCGCCCCGCGATTTCACCAGCAAAAGTCCGTATCCCCTAGGAATATCGGGATAAAAAGCCTTTAATTAATTGCCTATATGTTATTCCAGTAGTCCAGCTGTCTACGTACCAAATTTCATTGCGATCGGTTCAGCAGTTTTTGCGTGAAAGAGCAAAAACACACACACACACACACACACATCCTTACAAACTTTCACATTTATAATATTAGTTGGATAAGATTCTGCTTTTGATTTTACAAATAAATATTAACAATTTAACGTCACATTTATCTCGAGCAAGCTAAAAATATACGTCGTCATTCTAGAATTAACGAGTATTTTATTAGACAATGGCAAATAAGCGTTTACAAATCTACGCTTTATTTATAGCAACAAAACCTCCAGACGTATAAATCTAAAAGTTCTTGAATGAAATTCCGATGCATCTGATATTTCACCGACGTTTATGAATCACCGATGGCAGCATAACGGCTCACACATAGTTAAGTATTCCATAACTTACCTCCATACACGCAATTATTTAATATTCATCTTATTTATATTCACGTATTTATTGCTCTATTTACTCTGGGATAATAAATCTGTGAGATTGTTATCAATTTAATTACGTAAATGGCTCGTCGTGATGAAAGCTGCATGATTTATGGCGCCTACGCGATGTCTTCACTTGAATAATAAAATATCATGTCATTTATTTTACTTAGTGCGGTTCCGTATAGCTAATTACACGTTCCTCGTATTATTTAAGCTCATTTTCATTTGTCGTTCGAATAACTTGATACGTATGACAGCTGTCGTCGCTAGTAATAATATTCAGTTTATTATGCAATAAAAACTGTAATAATTTACAAGATAAGCCTCTCCTTGTTGAAAATATGTGCTAATATTACGTTTTGACAGCTGTCACAGCTATGCAGCTTTAACAAAATAGTATAGGCACAGATTATATGAAATATTGTGGCTAATCAGAAGGTATTAATTTTGCAGCAACGTGAAAATGTATTGTTAAATGAGCATAGCACAAGCTTTGCTCAATTTGGGATATACCTACCGTTTGTGCATTGACCGTTATTATTATATACCCATTTCAAAAATGGATGTTTCTGGATGGATGGTGGTCCTCAATTGGATGTTTTTGTGTTTGTTACCTTGGAACTTCCGGCTGGGTGAACCGATTTCGATAATACTTTTTCTATTTAAACGCTAGTGCCTTTCGTGTAGTCCCAATTCAATTTGGTCTAGTTCTGACAATTTGAAGGATCTTTATTTTTTTGTTAAAAGTAATTATTTTTACAATTTCACTTATTTATTAAAATGTAATTAAATACCAACTTATTATCAACAAATATTTGTTCCTATTAATTTGTTTCCAATTAATACATTTCCAGAGTATTTAGCATTTACATTCGCACTCATAAATAACAAACTGATTACATGGAACACCAAGCATAGTAACGAAATACCTTGCAAGTTTCTTCAAAGCGGGGTTTGAAGAATATTAACATATAATAATTACCTAATCATTGTACACACTAAATACATACAATATCGATTACCGAATATGCATATATGCGGGTCCCTAAACTGCTGGTTCCGTAAGGCAAACGAACTTGAGTAACCCGCAGTGACGGCTCACTGAGTAATACATAACTTAACTAAGCTGAGTTTGCATTACTGTTTTTTCAAGGTCAACTTGTGTGAGGTATGTGTTCTGGCTTTATATCCTATTTGAAAAAGTTAAAAACCTACAATATTTTCAGTTATAAAATAAATACAAATCTTTTAAAAATTATTTGGCTGGGATTGTTCTTTAGAACATGCTTTTACTTCAGTAAAGCGTGAGTCATAGAATATACCTTTGAAATATTTAATGTTTCTCAGATCTTGTAATTTAGTTCTAAATTGCAATAAAAGATAATGGTAGAAATATGAGTATATTAGTAAGAAATAAAAAAAAGTAGAAAGTTGAAACTAAACAAACTAAAACTTGTTTCATTTGAATATAATCAAATAAGAACTTGAATCATGTTGATTCACTGAGTTAATGTCAAATACATGTTATTTTTAAGTGAAAACTAAAATCCAGTTATATTAAATCCTGTGTAAGCGAGGCTTTAGGCAACCCAAACGTCCGAGATTTTACGAATCGTTACAGAATTTTCGGTGACGGCTATAAATCTGCAAACGTAATTGCAGGGTTTATTGCTGATATAAATAAAAAACCGAACTTGCTTATTAAATTAATGTTTTCGTTTAGTTTATTTTTTAGGTTTGAAATTAATCATTTTTTATATCTGTCACATATTTTATGATTGATAAGAAACGTTTCGGTTTTGCTTAGTTGTATTTGAAATAATTAATTGAATTTCCCGCTTAAAAACAATATTCACATAGTTTCAAATAATTTCTACGTATTAAAAATATTTTTGTCTATGAGTAGACGTTGTAAGATCATTGACCGACCTTCGATATTTTAATATTCTTATGTAAATAATGTATCATCATTGAATTTTATTTCAACGGGTAAAACCTTTTTTTTACTCAAAGACATTCTTTATTTTTAACAATTATTCATTAAGCCCTAAACGTTCTCTAGTATGATTTTTTCGCGCCTTTTTACATCTACCGAGTTTGAAGGGATAACACAAACTTTTAAACACATAATTTTGAAAAATATATGGTCACTAACAAAACATGTCTGTAGGCAAATAATTTCATGTGTTTGTTAATTTTGTACGTGAATACATAATAATACATCATGCGTCTGTCAATCACGACCGTGAGTCATTTGATGTATTTTGTGATGTTGTCACAATGTAGGCGTGGAATATTTTATAGAATACAATTTATATTAATTTGGATTAATTTCTTGAGTTACAGACATTTTATGTGATGTATTTTTAAGATAATTATTAAATGATTGTTTGGAATTTAGATAATTGAACGCGACTCTTTATTTGTAGAGGAAATTTGATAAATTATATAAAACGGGAAGCATGTGGGGAAAAACTTCGGTAAAATCTTTTCCTTTACTACGGAGGAAGACCCGCGGGTGTAAGCCTAGTACTGTATAAGTATTGCATGTATAATCATTAAAACCCAATAAATAAAGGTTTGAATTGTATGCCCTTGCATACCAGTGACTATAGAGTTGTGTGTTTTAATTGGTACAAGAAGCATCCTCGTATATGGCCATGCGACATGAGTGTTCTTAATTACTACATTGTGATGTCACTGCTACATTTCTTACTTTTTTATACCTTATTAATATCGAACTTCTTATTATGCAAAAACTTGCCCATGTTTTGGTATAATCATTATGGTTCAGGAGTTATTTATGCTTTTATTTTCTACATTGATCTGATTATCCTTGTTATAACTTATATGACGTGCTGGGCTATTAGCTCAAAAGTAGTGTTATGCATAAGATTACGAGAGAAAAATGTACAATAAATTATACTAAACAGATTTGAATAAATTGGATCATTGATATTATATAATTTTGTCTTACTCTTATCATTTAGGGGTATAATAATAGACGTTGGCCGATTCTCAGCCCTCCCCGATATGCACAAAAAAATTTTCATGAGAATCGGTCCGATCGAGTATTACAAGGTACTCTTTTTATGATTTGTCATACAAAAAAATCATTTAAATTAAAATTATGCTCTTTTTACTCTGATTTCGACGCATTATTATTGTTTAAATCAAACACTCATCCAAAGTCTAAGAGACGAAGCAAATATAGTACAATATTAGTCACTTCTAAATGGGTTAGAGACATAAACTCCAAATTGACATTTGAGACCATATTGTGTAGTAAAGAATACCTTTTTATGAATGGCTATCAAAGATAGCTCCTCTATGTTTTTATCAAGCATCAAAATCAATAAATCTTTGCAATCCATTATGTCATCGACATAGTCTTGGTCGCAGGAGCGGGCGTTGGCTCGTTCCTTATGAAAAAGGAAACCCGTTTTAGTAAAGCGTGTGTCTAGTATGTTATAGATAGGCGTTCAGGGAATGCGAATGCAAACAAATTTGTATCGTAGAGATGCCTTGCTTGTGTATGCTTAATAAGGTAATCAAGTATGGTATTTGGAACTGGTAATATGCGCGAGTTGATTTCTCCACGAGCCGTGTTTTATTTGTTAGGTATATGATTTCCAATACATTCATCCTATTCTACTAATATTATAAATGTGAAAGTTTGTAAGGATGTGTGTGTGTTTGTTGCTTTAGTATGTAGACAGCTGGACAACTTGAATAACATATAGGCAACTTTTTATCCCGATAGTCCTATACGGACTTACGCGGGTGAAACCGCGGGGCGCAGCTAGTATTGTATATTGAAATAAATAAATACCTTGATTTACGTCCAATTCTAAAAAGTGGTTGATGATTACAGATTTACTTATGCATTTTTGTCTTATTTCAGATTAAACGTCAGAAGAAGCAATATTTGGTTGACGTGAGTATAAATCAATACACAAGTGTATTGTATGTATCTAGCGTGGTATTCATCCAATATTCTTTGTATGCTAATACACGTGTCCAATATTTTATATTATTATATTAATGTAAGAACATCTTCCTCTATCAATGGCACATACAGCTCATAACAATCAAATTTAACCGTTTTATGAACATTGGGCGCTCACAAGCTAACCTCAATCTAGGAAATAAGCTGAATAAGTAACGACTATCTTAAATATCAACTTCAGACAACACACATAAGTTATCACAGCTTAGCTCCGTAATTGTGGCCTAAGTAACGAAAATATAACCCTGATTTTAGTTTAGTACTCATGAATAGAAATTCGCATAGAATCCCACGGTAAGCCGCACAATTGCTTCCAAAGTCACGCTTGCTCCTAAAACCGGCGAATCTTGAGCCTTCGTGGAATGCAAGAGAAGCGAGTGGCCTAATAGAATAAATTTCAATACAGCAAAATCTATTCATTAATATTAATCTTCGGCTATATATGAGACCGGTATAATGTGCTTTTGTTTTTCTTGTTTATTACCTCTATTTTCGACTTGGGCGATAATAGCAGTAAATAAATGCCATCGGTTTAATGTACAATCTTATGTTTATAATGGTCGTTTATTCTCACTAATATTATGTTTATTTGTGTGTCCTTCTTTCACGTAACGGAGCGATTTAATTATGAGATTTTTGTGTCTGGACAAAAAGGAGGCTAGAGAATGACATCGGATATGACATGACGACGGTGTGGAATCAGTCTGAGAGTGAAACGTCTCATTCCCGTGGGAATTTCCTTAGACCAGGCGGACCAAGCCGCAGGCACAAAGCTAGCTTGTATTTTTAGATAATTAAGAACGTCACATAACGGTTAATTTGTTTGCAATTTCTAGTTGAATTAATTGCTCCCTTAATGTTTTACTTCATTTTTACTACTTAATAGCTTCATTTTCTTATAATAAGTATACAAGTCCTTTATTATCAATAATATCACAAATATATTTAATGCAATTTATAATTAAGTGATATATATTATTATGTGTTTTCTTTTGGTACTTGTTTGTATTGCATGTTACGCTCGCGTGTCCACAAATTGATTGAATCGATGGTTTAAGTGATGTGAGCTTACACTAATTGTGCTTGCTAATATGGTGCAGGTGTGACGTACAATGCTGATAAACAGTGTATTTTGTAAATAACGCTGTTCCTTACATAGTTCGAAGGCAATTATTTAAATGTTTTGGAAATTTATAAGGACACAATGCACTGCATTTACATGTCGGATATCAAATGATGAAATTTCTTTCTATTTTATTACAAGTAAGATGGCTAAGCAATGATTTTTTTAATAAAGAAGATTCGCACAAATCATTAAAAAAAAGGTTTTCTTATTAGAAATCTTAAGTAATAAGCCTTTTAATTCATTAATTTCATTGTTCTGTTCATGATCTGCACAAAATTGATTAGGGTTAACCTCAAATAGTAAAAAAGAAACAAAAAGCTGTTGATACAACAGAAAGTAAAATGTATCTTTTCTTTACAACATGGAAATCGAGCTCTCGGCTTCTCCGTTCAGGCGGTACAATAAATATAGTCTATTATTTTATTACGGCCGTACAAGAATTGTTCAGTGGAAACATTTATATACAATATGAGCGAACAATGCTGTAAGCGGTATGTATTAAACAATTCCCATCTTATTGCATCTGTCGGCCGGTAGGTAGCATTAAGGGTATAAATTGTTTTTGCTAAGAACCCGTTCTCGGATTGTCGACAATTGTAATTCCGTTTTATGTTTGTTTGCAGACAACGCAGTTACGGTTACTGATTGAAAAATATTACACCTATTAAAGTTATTAGGATTGTTAATTCTCGAGATATCTAGATTATGCTCGTATTGTCATGATTAAATCGTAATGATCTTTAATTGTTTGCGAATGAACTACTTTTCTCGTAATATAATTGTGAAAGTTTGTATCAACATTGAAGTATCTAATAATCTATGATTTCTCGGCTTGGCCAGTAGAATCTTGAAATAATGTGTGGAATATTAGAATATATTCGCAACCCCTATCAAATCTTTTTGCTTGGATGAAAATAAATAGTTTTCTTCAGGGCATTGAAAAGTGATTTAATTTGGGAGTCGAGCACACTCCCATAGAAGACCGATGTGAAATAGCAGCATATCACTGTGTTTCGTATGGTGAGTGGGAGAGCAAAAGACCAGTATCCTTTTCCTTACCCTTCCCAGTTCATTTTTTTTCAGTCGTCAATCATTTTCTTACCACTTATCTCTTAAAAGCGGGCAGCGCACTCGTCACGGTCTCGGGTGCGTTTCAAAAAGAAATCACAGACATTTCCTCATAATTCCCTATATAAAACTATCCATATACGCAGGGATTTAACTTTAATTTTGCAATACTTATTAATTCATAGATAGACTTGTGGCATACAAATTAATTGAGGAACAATTAAACCAACTATCTTCTTTATATACATCCTTAAAATGCATTAAAGAAAATTGATTAATTAAATTTTCCGGAATTTTAATGTACCATCATGTAAAATGGTCATTATTAAGAAGGTAAATGGTATAGCAATTAGATAATCTTCAATTAAATTTACTTCTATTAAAAGCTTAATTAAATTGCTTTTTAAAAGTTTATTGTTTTATGTGTCCTGCGTCCGTAAAATCAGAAGTTATCGCAAACAAAACACAAATAAAAGTTTTTATGGTTCCTGTCGTGTTGAATAAACAATTTAAATGAAATCAAAAGATACAGGTGGGAATGTAATTATTGCATAATTGTAAACGTTTTCTATTAAATTAATTTGATTGGATCGCAGCTTTATCTCATATAAATAAGCTGCATAAATGATAATTTTCTTGAACACATATAT